>NC_136912.1:94995956-95030956 GCF_949606895.1 Notothenia rossii
ATCATGAAATTAATATATTTTATACTATACTTGCACTGCTTACCGTTTTAATACTTTATATATCTTAGCATATTCATACACACTGTTCATACTGCTCACAGGCTGCTGTGTGTATCTAGTGTATTCATACCCCTCACTGTTTATTCATCATTCAATTCATTCTATCTTTTATTCTGTAGATTGTGTACGTTACTTTTCACTTTACTGCTTGTTGCACTCCTGGTTAGAAGCTAAACTGCATTTCACTACTACACCACTGCCTCAGACACTGTTTCCTGCAGATGACGCGTTTTTCCGCCCGGTACCGGGGGGGCGGTGCTTAACAGGTTAACCTTTGTGTGCTGTTTGGGTCTGTGGGACCCGTTTTCAGTGTTTACTAAAAGAACATGTATGAAATTTAATTATTTTAACCTGCTTTATTTGGGGGTGGACCTCACCTCCTCTAGGGGGGTCCTCACCTCCTCTAGGGGGGTCCGGGGGCATACAACCCCAGGAAGATTTGTTTTAAAATGTTGAAGTTAAAAGCATCAATCTGTGCACTTTGAGCACAACATGAATTTATGGATACAGCTCTCAACACTCATATGAAAGGGAGCTGTATACTTTTCTCAACATTTAAAAGAAGCTTTAGTTCAGAGAGCTGAGTCTGAATAATGTTAAAAACAGCCTGTAATTTAACACCAGCCTCCTGAATGGAGGGACCTGCACAGTACATCACGGTATCATCCGCATAAAAATGTAAAGTAGCTTCATCCACATTTTTACCTAAACTATTGATGTAGATGGAGAATAAAAGTGGACCTAAAACAGAACCTTGAGGAACACCATTAGTAATGTTCAACCACTCAGAAGACAGCCCATCAAAGTGAACACATTGGGACCTTTCAGAGAGGTAGTTCACAAACCACCCCACTGCATAGCTGGACATGCCTATACTGAGTAGCCTCTGCTTTAAGATGTGATGATCAACGGTGTCAAACGCTTTGGACAGGTCAATAAATAGAGCTGCACAACTCTGCTTATTATCTAAGATACTCCTAATGTCATTCACCACATTCATTGTGGCAGTGATGGTGCTGTGTTGCTTTCTGAAGCCTGACTGATGTTTAGACAGGATTTCATTTGTACAGAAAAACACCTTTACCTCTTCACTCACTAGGCGTTCAAGAACCTTAGCCAGAACTGACAACTTAGAGATTGGCCGTTAGTTATTTAATAAGGTGGCCTCCCCTCCTTTTAGCAAAGGCAGGACATACGCTGACTTCCACAATTTTGGAATTGTGTTTGTGCTGAGGGAGAGGTTAAAAAGAGTAGTGAGAGGTGGAGCAATAAAATCTGCAGCTATCTTTAAAAAGAAAGGTTCTACGTTGTCCGGGCCAGCCGGTTTCTTAAGATCTAACTTGGTTAAAGCTTCACGAACAACATCAACAGTAAATGGAGTAAAACTAAAAGGGTTTTCCAAAACACGTTTTTCAGAGTCACAGACTGTAGTGTTCACAGAAGCAGAGTTAGTGACAGAATCAAATAGAGAGCCACAGGACACAAAATGCTCATGAAAGCAATTGAACATAGTAGCCCTGTCCGATATAGAGCCAGATGCTGTGGTGAGGCACGGAGGTAGCTCATTACGGATATCACCGGTGGATATCGATTTAATGGCTTTTCAAAATGTTCCAGGATTATTCAGATTCTTTGTGGTTACTGACAGATAGTACTTTGATTTAGCACTTTTGACATGTGAAGTGAAGCTATTCCTTAGCTGCCTAAAACGCAGCCATTCTACCTCTGAGCCTGATTGCCTAGCCTTTGCTAAGGCCTCGTTTCTCTCATGAAGGAGACTGGACAGTTCAGCAGGAAACCAAGGATTGTCTCGTCCCTTTACTCTAAATTTACGCAGGGGTGCATGTCTATCAATGATCTCCATAAAACCAAGATAAAAATAAGAGCATGCAGTTTCTACATCAGCACACAGATCCATTTTACCCCAATCAAGCCCAAACAGATCATGAACAAAACCCTGCTCCACTAAATGTTTTTTGTCTCTCTTAATAATAATACGAGGTTTAACCTTTAGGACATTAGTGTCCCTAATTGTGGCTCCAACACAGTGATCACTCAGATCATTAGCAAATACTCCCACAGATGAGTATTTATGGGGAGCATTAGTTAGAATGAGATCAATTAGGGAGGATTTATTAGGGGACTTAATGTTAGGGCGAGTAGGACTGTCAACAATCTGAGTAACATTTAAAGACATACAAAGGTTTTTAAAATCCTCTGACACTGCAGTTAACCAGTCCCAGTTCAAATCTCCAAGTAGCACTATTTCCTTGTAGTCTAGTTGTGATAAAATATTTGCTAGTGAAGACAAGGAGTCCTTGCCAGCTGAGGGGGGTCTGTAACAGCCCACCACCATGACCTGTTGACCCTTTGCCACTTCTATATTTATGGCTAAACATTCAAATTGCTTACTGATAGATTTGGAAACTAACGTGGTTACACTGAACTTATTCTTAACATAAATGGCAACGCCACCACCTTCATTAGGCCGGTCGGTACGATACACGTTATAACCATTTAAGGCGATGTCAGAGGCCAACATGGATTTATCTAGCCATGTTTCTGATTAAACTATGAGGTCAGCGCCAGTCGAGCTCGACCAGATGCGGACAAAGTCTAGTTTACCAAACAGACGGCGCACATTCAAGTGGATGAAACCCAACCCAGACCTAGCTTTAAAATCAGCAGGAGTAGAGATCTAACTACTTCTACTGGGCGGACCAGGGTTAGGTTGGACATTTCTGACAGTAATAACAACAAAAAAAACAGGCATCTTTTCCTCTTAAGCGACACACATGCACCGTCATCTACTCTAGAATCACCAGCAAAGTCTGTGAAATTGTGATTAGAGCTTAAGAAGCAGTCCTGAAGAACCATCATCGCAGGCAAACAAAAAAGACAAACATATTTTGTCGAGCAGATTGTCCGCGACATGGCCACCGGCAATTGTTTGTGCAGCACATCTGAACCTCCGCAGGGGATGCCCACCGCGGGTAGCAGAACAGATCCGAATCCAATAGACCTCTCAGGATTACTAGAGATCTTCCCACAGTCCAAAACAGCAAACAGGCACAGCAGAAACACGACATGTGCCATTCTCCGATGTTCCCCGGGCAAGAACCCTCCTCCTCAGCCACACCGCAGCCAGGAAAGGTGGAAAGCAAGCCCCAGCCGTGGCGACTCCTCCTCGGCACAGCAGCACACGCCCAACGGGAGTAGGCCCCAGCCCGAAGCGTGGAGCCACTCCGTCTCTCCGCGACGTCCTCGGGGCACAATCCTTCTCCGCGCAGCCACACTCCACAGGTGGGAGCAGGCCTCCGCAGACCACAGACACCAGACAGGTGGAAGCAGGCAGCAGCCGGTGGAGCCGCTCCGTCTCCTCGCGACGTCTCCGTCGGGGGGAAACCACAGCCGCACTCAACAGGTGGGAGTGGGCCTCCGCAGACAACAGGACAGCACCAACAGCGACAACTCTTTTTATTCTCATTGTTGTAAACATTCAGACATAAGATACATCCATACAACATACACCCGCATACTCCAATGTATGCAGAGTAGTTACTGCACATCTCTCCATGGCTGACAATAATCTCACTTTAATCATGTAGCAAGATGTGTGTGTGTGTGTGTGTGTGTGTGTGTGTGTGTGTGTGTGTCGGGCCCAGCGCCACGAGGGGGCAAAAGGGGGCATTGCCCCCTCAGTTGTATTATTTGCCCCCTCACTTTGAGCATCATTCATCCATCAAAAAGTAGAATAAATGTCACAATTATTAAATAACTTTAAATAATTTTTTTCCACAATACACGTTACTATGTTTAGATCAGATATTTGGGCAGGCAGTCAAGAAACGTGTAAAAAAGCCTCAACCCCAAGTGAGCTAGTCTTAATGTTAGCGTGTGTGCTTAGCTGTAAACACAGTCGGATGGGTGACCAAAACGTCCCCGTTTCCGGGCAGAGTCCCCGTTTTCGGTGGCTGGTACCCGGTTGAAACTCCCGAAAATGTTCCCGTTTTTGAACGTGCGTTGAAAAAAATAGAGCAAGGTGAAATCAAATGTTACATGTCAGTAAAAACAGAGTAACAGTGTTTTGCCTGTTTGTAGCGTTAGCCTATTTCTTCTTCTTCTTCTACTACTACTACTACTACTACTACTTCTTCTTCTTCTTCTTCTTTTGTCTTTATTGGTGAATCGCTTCCCCTTGGAGCATATATCGCCACCTACTGTTGATTTATTAAATGTTCATACTAAATTAACTGTGTGTGTGTGTGTGTGTGTGTGTGTGTGTGTGTGTGTGTGTGTGTGTGTGTGTGTGTGTGTGTGTGTGTGTGTGTGTGTGTGTGTTTTAGGGGACGTTGGGGAAGAGGGGGTTTGTTGGCTCTGCAGGAGCTAAAGGGTCATCTGGAGCTGCTGGTCCTCCAGGTGGGCCGGGGTCTAAAGGAGTTCAGGGGCTAAAGGTGAGGGGGAAGCAGTTATAAGGTTTTATTAAAAACAAATAATCTAATAAATAACATTTTTATATAATGGAGATAATGTGTTTATTAGGGGAAAAGAGCCCAGGCTGGAAGGAAAGGAAAAAAGCGAGTGAAGTTTTTAAGTTTTTAATGAGTTGCTCTAATGATTATTATAATTTTCTCATTATTAATATATTTATTTAAGGATTTTGAGATTTTGAGAAAAAAGTCAGAATTTTAAGATTTTCTGAAAAAAACAGATTTCCAGAAAAAGTAAGAATTCTAAAATGTTGAGAAAAAAATCAGAAAAGTATGATTATTTTTTTTCAAAGTCATCATTTTAAGATTTTCAAAAAAAGTATGATTTTCAGAAAAAAAAAGTCATAATTTTTAGATTTTGAGAAAAAAGTCAGAATGTTAAGATTTTCTGAAAAAAACAGATTCCCGAAAGAAAGATCTAAATTCTTACATTTTGAGAAAAAAGTCAGGATTATTTAAAACATTCGTTTCACTTTTTAAGAAATTATCTTAATCCAAACAATCCTGATCACTAATGTCTGATATATAAATATTTAATCAAAGTCTATATTAAGTTACAGAGTCTTAACAGAGGCAGTAATGCATCCAATTAATTCTGTCCTTCAGGGGGGTGAAGGTCCACGAGGAAGACCAGGTTCTGCTGGAGCGCCTGGTAAACCCGCAAGTATCCCTTTTGAGAAATAAAATAAACACATCCCTAAATCTATTAATTACCTGAAAAATCTGCTCATTTCAAGAGACACGATGAACAACCGTGACACGTTGATAACCCAAAACACACTCTTTACCCGTACACAAACCAAAAAGTTCATTTATCTTTAAGTTTATTCAACAGGATTGCTGATAGATTGCTTTTTTATCCAGTTATTTCAAATCATGTTCATCAGTGTTATCAGACTATTTATAACATGTATACCCAGGATTCAATCACTTTTCCTGGCTTGTAAAGTGCTGTGTAAAACTAGATGCATTAACAACATGTGATAATAACATTCAGATCAGAATCAGAATCCCTTTATTAGTCCCACAGAGGTTACATGTACATTGTTACAGCAGAAAAGAGCCAAAGACAGATTAATGTTAACTAAAGCATGCATACAAATGTATTTAAATGTTTTTTTTATCATTCAAAAAAGTTACAAAGCCTGTCAGACACTGAAAAACGCCATCATGTGTGTTACGTCCCAACTAGGGGAAGAGGAATGCAACACACACCAGTATGTAATTGGTATTAATTATAAGCGTTTATTTAAAAACAGCTGTAAACAAAATGGCAGGCAAACAGCCTGAAACAAATAAAAGAGCCAAAAGGGCACAGGTTGACAAATAACCAACTAAAGGAGGACTCTAAAAAAGGAGCCTAAAGACATACAGGGATAATAAATACTAATATACTAAATAAAGAACGAAACAAAACCTCACTCTAAAAGTGGTACAACTAACACAAATAATCTATACAAAAACACAGCTAAACTAAAGGCAACAGTCACAAATCCTAACTATACTCTAAACACTAACTAAGCTACTCTACACTCTAACTAATCACACAAGTTTAACCCCAGAACAAAGAGCAAGTAGCGAGAGGCATCTGTCCACATACAGAGCCTCCAGAATGAGGATTGTCCCCAAGCTTTGTAGTAATCTCCAGCAGGTGTGCGCCGGCTGTGCGCTGCGATTGGAGTGCGTCGGGCCCGGCGTGCTCCAATCGCAATCTTCAGGGGCGGACCAGGAGATGGGAGCCAATGCCGGGAGGGCAACCGCACAGCTTATTTACATAGAACACACACAGCTGAAAACACTCAGACGACCAGGAAGGCAGCAGCCGTAACAATGTGCTTCTTGGTATTGAACATCTTCCTACTCCATGGAAATGTTACTCAATTAAACTCAGCGCAAGTTCCTTCAGGAAGACGCAGCTGCATATATAATCAGCTCATCACGGGCGTTCTCTTTAACCTATTATGTTTCACCTCATTCTCCAGCAGCCAATCACAGTGCTGCAGCCACACTTTCAAATGGTTCTCCTCTCTCCTGCAGTCAGCTGTGATTTCAGGTTTTCATGCTGCCGCCCACCTCCTCCCCATCCATCCACCTCCTCCCCATCCGCCTCCTCCTCATCCATCCACCTTCCCATCCGCCTCCTCCCCATCCACCCACCTCCCCATCCGCCTCCTCCTCATCCACCCACCTCTCCATCCGCCTCCTCCTCATCCATCCACCTTCCCATCCGCCTCCTCCTCATCCATCCACCTTCCCATCCGCCTCCTCCCCATCCACCCACCTCTCCATCCACCTCCTCCCCATCCGCCTCCTCCTCATCCACCCACCTCTCCATCCGCCTCCTCCCCATCCACCCACCTTCCCATCCGCCTCCTCCTCATCCACCCACCTCCCCATCCACCCACCTCCCCATCCGCCTCCTCCTCATCCACCCACCTCTCCATCCGCCTCCTCCCCATCCACCCACCTTCCCATCCACCTCCTCCCCATCCGCCTCCTCCTCATCCACCCACCTTCCCATCCGCCTCCTCCCCATCCGCCTCCTCCTCATCCACCCACCTCCCCATCCGCCTCCTCCCCATCCACCCACCTCCCCATCCGCCTCCTCCCCATGCACCCACCTCCCCATCCGCCACCTCCCCATCCACCCTCCTCCTCATCCACCCTCCTCCCCATCCGCCACCTCCCCATGCACCCACCTCCCCATCCGCCTCCTCCCCATGCACCCACCTCCCCATCCGCCACCTCCCCATCCACCCACCTCCCCATCCATCCGCCTCCTCCCCATCCACCCACCTCCCCATCCGCCACCTCCCCATCCACCCACCTCCCCATCCGCCTCCTCCCCATGCACCCACCTCCCCATCCGCCACCTCCCCATCCACCCTCCTCCTCATCCACCCACCTCCCCATCCATCCACCTCCCCATCCGCCACCTCCCCATCCGCCTCCTCCCCATCCGCCTCCTCCTCATCCATCCACCTTCCCCTATCCGCCTCCTCCTCATCCACCCACCTCCCCATGCACCCACCTCCCCATCCGCCTCCTCCCCATGCACCCACCTCCCCATCCGCCACCTCCCCATCCGCCTCCTCCCCATCCACCCACCTCCCCATCCGCCTCCTCCCCATGCACCCACCTCCCCATCCGCCACCTCCCCATCCACCCTCCTCCTCATCTACCCACCTCCCCATCCGCCACCTCCCCATCCGCCTCCACCCCATCCATCCACCCACCTCCCCATCCGCCACCTCCCCATCCGCCTCCTCCTCATCCATCCACCTTCCCCATCTGCCTCCTCCCCATCCATCCACCTTCCCCATCCACCCACCTCCCCATCCACCTTCCCCATCCACCCACCTCCCCATCCGCCTCCACCCCATCCATCCACCCACCTCCCCATCCGCCACCTCCCCATCCGCCTCCTCCTCATCCATCCACCTTCCCCATCTGCCTCCTCCCCATCCATCCACCTTCCCCATCCACCCACCTCCCCATCCACCTTCCCCATCCACCCACCTCCCCATCCACCCACCTCCCCATCCGCCTCCTCCCCATCCACCCACCTCCCCATCCACCTTCCCCATCCACCCACCTCCCCATCCGCCTCCTCCCCATCCACCCACCTCCCCATCCGCCTCCTCCCCATCCACCACCTCCCCATCCGCCTCCTCCTCATCAATCCACCTCCCCATCCGCCTCCTCCCCATCCACCACCTCCCCATCCGCCACCTCCCCATCCGCCTCCTCCCCATCCGCCTTCTCTCCATCCGCCTCCTCCCCCATCCACCCACCCACCTCCCCATCTGCCTCCTCCCCATCCGCCTCCTCCTCATCCATCCACCTTCCCCATCCGCCTCCTCCCCATCCAGCCACCTCCCCATCCTCCACCTCCCCCATCCCTCATGGACCTGGAAGATAAACAGAGAAATACTCTAGTTATATAACCAACAATCACTTTAAACAGAGATCTCTTAAAACATGACTAATAAGTTAGACACAAGTTCAATGTGATGTCACAGAGATATTTATATTCCTCAGCTTTCCCAGTGGTGGGTTTATTTATTTAAAATATATCATTTGCAACATTTCCTTATTCAAATGTCAAAAAGCGATTACCCTATGGTATTTACACATTCTTTTTGAGTAGCGTACATCCAATACCTGTTCTTTCACACAAGTGAAAAGCTAGCATCAGGCTATAAAGGAGCTACATCACAATCACATGATTTAAGATCACAGCCAATGAGGAGATGAGTTTCTCCGTGATCAGCGTGACGACGTTATTATGAATTTAGCCACTCGTTAGAACCGCCGGTTTAAAGGCACTCTTGGAGCTTTATATTATTTAATAGTTAAACATTTATTTTCTTGCTGTTTTTTTGTATAGTGAATGTATTATTATTTAGTTTCGTTATGGTAGTGAGTTAAAGTAGTTTTTATGCTTTCATTTTGAAGGCATGTTTGGGCACTGGGTGATTAGCGCACCTGGTGTGATTGTATATATTGGAGACTGTTACAAACTCATGCACTTAGGAGATAGGACCCAATTGCAAGACCCGGGAGACAGAGGTAAAGTATTTGTTGGATACTTTATTTTCCAAAACAGCAAAAATGAACAAAAAGGTAAACACCAAAACTGTAGTCGAGATGACAAAAAACAGAGAACAAAAAATGAAAGCGCTCACGCAGTGAGGAATCAAAGACCTTTCAAGAGTACCACGAGCATAGACCTTACCATGACAATAGACAAGACGAACTGACACTGAACACTGGGAGACAGGGGAATTTAAACACAGGGTAACAAGACACAGGTGGGAACAATCAGGGGCGGGGCTGACACTGATGAGCACAGGAGACACACAAGGAGTGACAGGTGAAAACAATCAGGAAATTAGACACACCAGGGAAACTAACGAGCGACAGGAAAACACAGGGAAAAAAGACCAGACAATATGCAGGGAGGAAAACATGACAAGGATAACGGAAAAACACCCACTACCACACACACAAACTTAAAACCGTGACAGAACCCCCCCCTCAAGGGACGGATTCTAGACGTTCAAAACAAATCCAAAAGGGTGGGTGGAAGGGGTCCGGAGGACGGGTCCGGAACGACAACCCAGAGGCAAAACACAGTCCGAAGAAGGGGTCTCGGGCGGACAGCCTGGGGGCAAGGCAGAGTTCGAGGAGGGGGTCTCGGGCGGACGGTCCGGGGGCAAGGCAGAGTTCGAGGAGGGGGTCTCGGGCGGACGGCCCGGGGGCAAGGCAGAGTTCGAGGAGGGGGTCCCGGGCGGACGGCCCGGGGGCAAGGCAGAGTTCGAGGAGGGGTGAAGACCAAAGCGGGCAAACTCAGGGGACAGGACATAGGGTTGGCAGGACCCCCGGCAGAAGAGTATTCTGCGGGACCTCCAACGGCACAGGACATGGGGTTGGCAGGACCCCCGGCAGAAGAGTAGTCTGCGGGACCTCCAACGGCTCAGGACATAGGGTTGGCAGGACCCCCAGCGGAACCTCCAATGGCACTTGAGTAGGGACTTGAGTGGGAACTCGAGAGAGGGCTTGAGAGGAAATTTGAGAGTTGACTTGAGAGGGATCTCGAGAGGGAACTTGAACGGAGACTCGAGAGGGGACTCGAGAGAGGGCTTGAGAGGGTCCTCGAGAGGTGACTTGAGAGGGATCTCGAGAGGGAACTTGAACGGAGACTCGAGAGGGAACTTGAACGGAGACTCGAGAGGGGACTTGAGAAGGGACTCGAGAGGAGACTCGAGAGAGGGCTTGAGAGGGAACTCGAGAGGTGACTTGAGAGTGGACTCGATAGGGAACTCGAGAGGGAAATCGAGAGAGGGCTTGAGAGGGAACTTGAGAGGAGACTTGAGAGGGATCTTGAGAGGGAACTTGAACGGAGACTTGAGAGGGGACTTGAGAAGGGACTCGAGAGGGAACTCGAAAGGAGACTTGAGAGGTGACTCGAGAGGGAAATCGAGAGAGGGCTTGAGTGGGAACTTAAGAGGAGACTTGAGAGATGACTTAAGAGGGATCTTGAGAGGGAACTTGAATGGAGACTTGAGAGGGGACTTGAGAAGGGACTCGAGAGGAGACTCGAGAGGGAACTCGAAAGGATACTTGAGAGGGAACTCGAGAGGAGACTTGAGAGGTGACTTGAGAGGGGACTCGGGTAGGAACTTGAGAGGAGACTTGAGAGGGGACTTGAGAGGGAACACGGGAGGATACTTGAGAGGGAACTCGAGAGGAGACTTGAGAGGAGACTTGAGAGGAGACTTGAGAGGGAACTCGAGAGGGGACTTGAGAGGGGACTTGAGAGGGAACACGGTAGGATACTTGAGAGGGAACTCGAGAGGAGACTTGAGAGGGGACTCGGGTAGGAACTTGAGAGGAGACTTGAGAGGAGACTTGAGAGGGGACCTGAGAGGGGACCTGAGAGGGGACTCGAAAGGGTACTCGAGAGAGGTCTTGAGAGGGAACTTGAGAGGAGACTCGAGAGGATACTGGAGAGGGGACTCGGGTAGGAACTTGAGAGGGGACCTGAGAGGGAACTCGAGAGGGAACTTGAGAGGGAACCCGAGAGGGAACTTGAGAGGGAACTCGAGAGGGTACTCGAGAGAGGGCTTGAGAGGAGACTCGAGAGGATACTTGTGAGGGGACTCGGGTAGGAACTTGAAAGGGAACTTGAGAGGGAACTCAAGAGGGTACTCGAGAGAGGGCTTGAGGGGGAACTTGAGAGGAGACTCGAGAGGGAACTCGAGAGGATACTTGAGAGGGGACTTGAGAGGAGACTCGAGAGGATACTTGACAGGGAACTTGAGAGGAGACTTGAGAGGGGACTTGAGTAGGAACTTGAGAGGTGACTTGAGAGGGAACTCGGAAGGGGACTTGAGAAGTGTCTTGAAAGGGGACTCGAGAGGTTACTTGAGAGGTGACTTGAGAGGGCTCTCGAGAGGTGACTTGAGAGGGAACTCGAGAGGAGACTTGAGAGGGAACTCGAGAAGGAACTTGAGAGTTGACTTGTAAGGAGACTTGAGACGGTCGGTACGCCGACAGGACACGGGGAGCTGGCGTCGGCTGGAGAGTCAACAGGAGACGAGGTGCTGGAGTCGGCCAGTACGCCGACAGGACACGGGGAGCTGGCGTCGGCTGGAGAGCCAGCAGGAGACGAGGTGCTGGAGTCGGGACCATGGCTGCTGGGCCCAGTACTTGAGCCTGAATCATGGCTGGAAGTGGAGCCGGAACAACGACTGTATGGGCCGGTTCTGGAGCAGGGACCATGGCTGCGTGGGCCGATTCTGGTGCAAGGACCATGGCTGCTGGGGCGGGCACTGGAGCCGGAACCATGGCCTGGTGGGCCGGTTTTGGATCCGGAACAATGGCTGTGTGGACCGGCACTGGAACCGGAACCACTGGAGCACGGGCTGGAATCTTGGTCTTGCGTCTCCTAGAGATTCTTTGGAGAATCCGTGGGCCTCCCAAGGCCTGGTCATACCCCACGAAAGGGTTAGAGGCTTCGGATAAGTCCTTAGGACAACTTGCGAAAAGTTGTAGCCACTCAGGCAACATGTTCCTGAGCCAGGGCTTGCGAGCAACCTCCTGACGTGCCTCCTTCAACGTAGCCTCTTTACCGCGTCTAGATGAGGCGCCATTCCACGTATAAAAAATGTACTCCAGAGAGTACCCAAGACGCTCCGCCTGCAGCATCAAAAAAGCCGAGTCCGCTGGGTCCATAATGGTCAGTTCGTTCTGTTACGAACTCAGGCACTTAGGAGATAGGACCCAATTGCAAGACCCGGGAGACAGAGGTAAAGCATTTGTTGGATACTTTATTTTCCAAAACAGCAAAAATGAACAAAAAGGTAAACACCAAAACTCTAGTCGAGATGACAAAAAACAGAGAACAAAAAATGAAGTGAGGAATCAAAAACCTTTCAAGAGTACCAGGAGCATAGACAAGACGAACTGACACTGAACACTGGGAGACAGGGGAATTTAAACACAGGGTAACAAGACACAGGTGGGAACAATCAGGGGCGGGGCTGACACTGATGAGCACAGGAGACACACAAGGAGTGACAGGTGAAAACAATCAGGAAATTAGACACACCAGGGAAACTAACGACCGACAGGAAAACACAGGGAAAAAAGACCAGACAATATGCAGGGAGGAAAACATGACAAGTAGAACGGAAAAACACCCACTACCAGACACACAAACTTAAAACCGTGACAGAGACAGGTGGAGGTGGGAGTAGAGCACTAGTAGGCATGTGTTTTTTGGACACAACAAATATTGGGCACAGAGTCCGGCGCACTTCTTGGGGGCTTGGGTGATACAAGCCACAAGGAAAGCCATAAAAAAGGGCTGAAGGAAAGGAATCGATAGGAAAGCTGTCCATTGAACTTTGTTCAATGATATTGGATCATGGAAATAAATGCACAAACGGAGATTCTTGTCTGGAGTTGGATCATTATTTCAGGCGTCAAACCAAATACACATTTGACTCGAAGACAAAGGAACAGGAAGTGCAGAAATGCTGAGTCATTTCAGGGTTATAGGATTTGTTCCCACGTCCCTGCTCGCTGCCATGGACGCGGGAAAGGGGGGTGCTGAGGGGGCTGCAGCACCCCCAACTCTGACTGACCTCCCGCGTCCCTGCTCGCTGCCATCAGTGTGTGAATAAGAAGTCAAACATATAAGGCTGCTGTTATTACATTGCATTTAGCTGACGCTTTTATCCAAAGCGACTTACAATAAGTGCATTCGACCAGGAAGATACA
The DNA here is from genome assembly GCF_949606895.1 of Notothenia rossii. NCBI lineage: Eukaryota > Metazoa > Chordata > Actinopteri > Perciformes > Nototheniidae > Notothenia > Notothenia rossii. The sequence continues at coordinate 95,009,297 of NC_136912.1, forward strand.
ACCTTTAAGAAAACAGAATCATATAAGTACATCAGGTTTCATAGAGCCAAACATTTCAAGTGCTACTCAACTGGCATTTAGAAAGCCAGCCCTTTATTAGTATATAAGTGCTTTGTTAGTAATTCTATCGCTCGAAGTGGAGTCTAAAGAGATGAGTTTTCAGTTTGCGTCGGAAGATGTGTAAGCTTTCTGCTGTCCTGATTTCAATGGGGAGCTCATTCCACCATTTTGGAGCCAGGATAGCAAACCCACGTGTTTTTGCTGACGGGAACTTGGGTCCCCCTCGCAGTGCGGGTGCAGCGAGCTGTTTGGCTGATGCAGAGCGGAGTGCACGTGCTGGGGTGTACGGTTTAACCATGTCCTGGATGTAGGAAGGGCCAGATCCATTCACAGCATGGTACGCAAGTACCAGTGTCTTGAAGTGGATTCTAGCAGTTACTGGAAGCCAGTGAAGGGAGCGGAGGAGCGGTGTGGTGTGGGAGAATTTGGGAAGGTTGAAGACCAGACGAGCCGCTGCATTCTGGATGAGCTGCAGAGGTCGGATGGCACATGCAGGTAGACCAGCCAGGAGGGAGTTGCAGTAGTCTAGGCTTGAGATGACGAGAGCCTGGACCAGAATCTGCGCTGATGTCTGGGTCAGCTGGGGACGTATCCTCCTGATGTTGTAAAGCGTGTATCTGCAGCAGCGGGTTGTAGCAGCGATGTTTGCAGTGAAGGACAATTTGTTATTTTGCAGCTTACAGAATGAATGAGAAGTTGATTGGTGTATTGGTATTCACACAGATTCCATTCAATCAATGTATTTAATTTCACTTTTCAAGAGATATTCTACGCATCCTTTGTTTGTGGGACAGTATCAGACCCGAACGCAGTTCTTGAGCAAAACGTTTCAATCTGTTAAACTGTCAGTGGAAACAAAACATTTAAGTTTTATGGGTTTATTTTAACAATGTGATCGCATGATTCCTTCAGGTATTATTGCAGATCGGCTGTAAGCTAGCTAGCTAACCTTGTCCTTTCAGATATACTGACAAAAGACTTTATACGGTTATATATCTTTATAATATCTACACTTTTTAGTGTCCGCCTTTCAGTTTTGTTTTGAGCTTCTTGCAGCGTTTTCTTTTTACAGCGGTTCGTTAATGTCTGGCTTTTAGTAAACGCTGCGCATGTTTCCTCAAGTTGGTGAATATGCTCTAAATGCTGTTCATGTGTTGTCAAGTTGCTGAAGATGTTTCTTCACGTGTTTTGGCACATTTGTGTTTTTATATTGTATTTGAAGCTTCAGCACCTTTCTCGATGTTAGACATAAACGGGAGGCATAGATTTCATCAAGTGATACATAAATATATTACCTATGATTTGATTGCATGTACGATAGTTTGGATATATTTGGAGGATATGAGTTCAATACTCACATTTCTTCTGGATCTTGGCTGTGATCGTCTCTCCTCCTCTGATCCTGTAGGGATGAACACAATCCAACAGTTTTAGATCCAGTTCAAAGAAGTGTTTGTTCTTTGAGTCAGCTTCAGAGTCCTGAGTGATCAACAAAACAACTTCATAGGAAAAACTAACAGACTAACTTTTTAACTGTAAAATGTGTCTGTTAACAAGTTGCACCTGACTGAAATGTGGCTTTGCATTGTCAGCTTGCATTATATTGTTCTTGGGAGAATGCAAGAAAAGAACCATGAGATGAACAAAAGGAGAAACTGCAGATAAATGGTAACATCACTGATGTGTTGTGCTAAGCTAGGCTACGCCTGGAAGGTGGAACTGGAGAGATTCCCCAGTGAGAGGAACACATCCACCTCCCTGTGTTCAATACAATCCTGCTGAACCAGCAGAGACTGAGTCGACCCCTCACTGACCTGAGAGCCTCCAGTCTGCAGTCTGGACTCTCCAGAAGATCTCTCAGCAGCTCCACTCCTGAATCCTGCAGATCGTTCCAACCCAGGTCCAGATTTCTCAGATGGATGTTGGACTTCAGAGCTGAGGCCAGAGCAGAATAGCTGATCTCTGACAAGCTGCAGTTCTCCAGTCTGAATAAAGAACACATGATGTAAGTTTAGAAAACAATGTTCCTGATTGAAATAATTAAAGGTTTAATAATCTGATGATAGCTGGAGAAGTAGAGAATGTAGACGTTTATAAAGTGGACACTCCTACCAGGTTAAAAACATTAAGATCCAAAAAGTGAAAAGAGCTCTCATTAATATGAAAGACAACGTTCTTCACCTTCAATAAAAAGTGGAGACTTCACATCATAAACTCTGCTCCTTCTACACTAACTCGTGATGTGCAGCCAGACAAATCAAAACCCACAGAAACTGATTCAACTCAAGATCACAGAGTTTACAAAGAAGTCAGGATGAATTTAGAAGAAATGTGATCAAAATAAATAGAGAATATTTATTTCAGGAATAGTGGAGACATAGATCACAGCATCTTCAGTTTAAACTATTCAGTCAGTTGGAGCGTCATGTAGCTTCAGAAACATGTTAGAAACAGCAACAACTGAACATATTTGTTAGTGTTTGATAGTTTTGATAGAAATGTGTATTAACGGGCGTCGCAGCCATTATATGAGGGTGGGACAAGTCCCCCCCACTTTTTCAAATGATTAGTTTAGACCCCCCCACTTTTAACATGTGGAAAGTCCGTGCATCGGTCTATCCACTGGCCGCACTTTGTAGAGTGCTTCACTATCAAATCCATTCCACTTGCTTATTGAGAGAATGCCCAAATCAATGAAACTCCGTCATAGCCGTGGGAACATGTTTCAAATGGGGGGTGCTGTGGGGATGACACCAGGGCTGGTTCTGACCAATGTGCTGCCCTAGGCAAGATTTTAGCTGGCAATGAAAAACCTCTGCAAAAGACCAATACACTACAAAAAGAGAAACATATTGATATGGTGGACAGCTTATATAACAAGGCTTCAAATGTATTTAGTATTATAACATGTTTTAATTGGAGGGGTGGACTTCACATCCTCTAGGGGGGTCCGGGGGTATCCCCCGGGAAGATTTGTTTAACATTTTAAAGTCAAATGCTTCAATCTGGTGCACTTTGAGCACCCAATTACTACACTGATCTAGAGGGTAGAACTCTAAACACCCATATGAAAAAGATCGGTTTGCATTTTATTAATCAAATAAGTATGTGAACATTTCCAATAAACTACCATAGCCAATAACAAATAAATGTAACTTATTTTATTTGTGTTGTTCATTCATATCTTATCTCATCAGTTAACATTTATTTATTTATGCATATTTTTAAATCTCTCCAGTTTTAAACGATATTTTTGGTTTACTGTCCTATAGTATACATTGGAATGATTTCAAACCTGTTTTGATTTATCCTAATAATTATAAAGGTGTGCCTTGGAAATATTTGTTTACATAAATTGTGATCAAAACGTTTGAGACTCACTGAGATAGACTCACTGAGATAACGTATCCCCGCGGTATCCCCTCTCTCTATCTCTCTCACTTTGGCTGTGAGTTGCGGGTGCCTGCTAAGCCAACATCCCTCACTTTCATCACTACAGCGCCCATCGTACAGGGCAAATGGAAAATGTAACCGGGTTGAAAAAAGGGTATTATCTTTACTTAATTATGAATGTTGTTACATCAAGGCTGAAAATTCGTTTTTTTTTGGTATTATATCTTGTGGAAGTGCAGATCCCCTGTCCTCCACCAGGGGGTGCTGCAGCACCCTCGGCACCCCTACTTCCCACGGCCCTGAACTCCGTCCCATGTTTTCACTGCTTCTTTGTACCAAGGCAGATTCTCATAGCGCGCGCATGTTCAAGGATTGTTGCCATAGTTTGACAGCTCAGACCTGTTGTATGAAGCGATGCCGGTAGCGGAGGTAAGGCACACACACCAAGTATTCAGGACTTTGTTAATACAGCGAAAATCAAAGCTGACGATCTCTTGGTTTGATATGTTTTCTCCCCCGGAAAACATGGACATAAGAAAAAAAAATTCAAAGAAGAGAAAAGTAAGTCTTCAGCTGTAGCAGTTAATCAGTTAACAGTGATGGCGGCGGCGGCGGCAAAAGCGTCTCACTTCTGGAGAGGAGTTTCGTCTTTATGTCATGATAGAGAGATACAAATACTGAATAGTTTAGATGAGAAAAGGCATCGAAATTCCAGGTTACTAGTATTTATCATGTAAACAGGGAACATGAATAACCAGATCTCTCCGTGCTCATGTAAACACCATGATGTACTGTAGAGATGCAGTCAGTGTGTTTTACTGGAGCCTCAGTTCGATAAGAGATTATTTTCTGAGTTCTTTAACTTCGGTACTCTCTCTCAAAATGGTAATGTGCATTATGTTTTAATTATACTTCTTATCATTCAGAAGCTTTTTGTATGTGTTTATGTTTTACTGAGTGCTTATAGGCAATTTCCATCCCAGTATTCAGTTAACTATTTATTTTCTGTGCACATTACATAGACTAGCTAATATTCTACCTACTGCTTGGGACTTTGAGTCTTCAAAATGTCCAATGTCACAGACTGGGACTTACTTTAGAGTCAGTTGTATTTACATTCAGTATGACTTGTTATGATTCAACGTGAAAGAGTATACGGCTCAATAAATAATGATCACTTCACCACCTCTCTTGAAATCTAGGCGCTTGAGAGTGAGTCAGAGGCAGAACACAGGGACAGTGGAGAGAGGTCCGTTGCTGAGGTGAGTGATGAAAGGGAAATGACAGTTTAGAGTAAATTGTGATGTGGACTCTCATCCCAGAATGTTAAGGAAATCAGTGGGGATATTGAACAGGAAACCTTTCACTCAAGGGGCATCATATGACCAATGTAGACAGAAGAGCAACATTTATTTGAACATTTAAGTCAATGATACCATTCCTAGGTGAACTTAACATCTGTATGGAGTCAGATCAGTCTTAATATTAATAAATGCTCACAGAAGGATTCACAAATGTATTTTGCGATTTATATATAAATGACTCCACAACAATATCTCTCAATGCACTCACACATATTTATTGTTGTATATAAATGTACAAAAAATGGGCATTTAAACTGCTTTTTATTAATTCAAAGACGGCTCTGAATTAATAATCAAATATGTTTCCTTTCTTTACTAGGACTGGATGAAATTGCAAAATGTACCCATAATTTTCCTCATGCTAGTATAGCCACATAAAAACCTCCCCTTAAAAATGTCCCCCCCCACATTCAGGATGCTTCCTACGCCCATTGTATTAACTGTATTCATCTGTTTATTATATCATTTATAAAAGAAACCGGATGGAGTATATAAGATGAATTCCAGGTGTTTAAAGGATCAGAGTGAATTATGCAGAGTAGGATGTGTCTGTTAACAAGTTGCACCTGACTGAAATGTGGCTTTGCATTGTCAGCTTGCATTATATTGTTCTTGGGAGAACGCAAGAAAAGAAACATGAGATGAACAAAAGGAGAAACTGCAGATAAATGGTAACATCACTGATGTGCTGTGCTAAGCTAGGCTACGCCTGGAAGGTGGAACTGGAGAGATCCCCCAGTGAGAGGAACACATCCACCTCCCTGTGTTCAATACAATCCTGCTGATCCAGCAGAGACTGAGTCGACCCCTCACTGACCTGAGAGTCTCCAGTCTGCAGTCTGGACTCTCCAGAACATATCTCAGCAGCTCCACTCCTGAATCCTTCAGATCGTTCCAACTCAGGTCCAGATCTGTCAGATGGATGTTGGACTTCAGAGCTGAGGCCAGAGCAGAACAGCTGATCTCTGACAAACTGCAGTACTCCAGTCTGAATAAAGAAAACATGATGTAAGTTTAGAAAACAATGTTCCTGATTGAAATAATGAAAGGTTTAATAATCTGATTATAGCTGGAGAAGTAGAGAATGTAGACGTTTTCAGGAATAGTGGAAACATAGATCACAGCATCTTCAGTGTAAACTATTCAGTCAGTGTGAGCGTCATGTAGCTTCAGAAACATGTTAGAAACAGCAACAACTGACAATATTTATTAGTGTTTGATAGTTTTAATAGAAATATTTAATTATTGTATTCATGTGTTTATAATGTCATTTATTTTTTTTAAAACATGATGGAGAATAAAAGATGAATTCCAGGTGTTTAAAGGTTCAGAGTGAATTATGCAGAGTATGATTTTTCTTTAACAAAGCTCTGCTACAGTCAATGAGCTAAACCACAGAAGAAGAAAGTAGACTTTAGCATTGAGATGCTCAGTGAGGATCAGGATCATATCAGCCTGATGTCTGCAGCTCAGAGTCAACACAACTCTCACATATTCATCTCAGCACAGAAGTTAAAGATGGAGAACTGACCCGAGTCTCTCCAGTCTGCAGTCTGGACTCTCCAGAAGATCTCTCAGCAGCTCCGCTCCTGAATCCTTCAGATCGTTCTGACTCAGGTCCAGAACTCTCAGATGGATGTTGGACTTCAGAGCTGAGATCAGAGCAGAACAGCTGATCTCTGACAAACTGCAGCACCTCAGTCTGAATAAAGAAAACATGATGTAAGTTTAGAAAACAATGTTCCTGATTGAAATAATGAAATGTTTAATAATCTGATGATAGCTGGAGAAGTAGAGAATGTAGACGTTTATAAAGTGGACACTCCCAACAGGTTAAAAACAGTAAGATCCAAAAAGTGAAAAGGCGGGAAAGTTGTGACGCAGACACACTGCTATATATGGGTGTTGGGGTGTAGTGTTCAGTGTGAGGATGAACCCACAAGCTGTAAATGTAACCTGTGAACGTGTGTGAACAAGAGAAGTTATTAAACCCCAATAACTTGAGGCCTGTTTCCGACTGCCTTTGTCGAACGTTACATTGGTATCAGAAGTGACTTTTAGAACGAAGGACGTCTATCCTGACGGGAGCTCGTAACTGCGTCACGGAGCTAACCGGTGAGCTAGCGGAGATGGATGAGTTCAGCAAGATGGGAGTGAAGCAGGAAAATAGTGACGGGGAGGAGGATGGAGCATGCGGGTGGTCGAAGGACATGAGTAGGGAGTTCAAGAGTGCACGGGAGGCGAGAGAGCGCCTGAGAGAGTCGGCGGGGAGGATGGCTAGAGACGCGAGAATGTCGCCGTCCTCAGTGGCATTTCGCGCCATTGACAAGCTGGATGTAAACAACAATGGCTGCGCCCAGCAACCAGTAGCAGCCGCCGTAGCCGCCGCGCCCGTGAAAACACCCAAAGACTGGGAGGCTTTCCATGCCCAATTTGAACTGCTAGCACATGCCGGGGGTTGGTTGATAGAGACTAAAGCGCTACAGCTAGCTTTGTGCCTCACAGACGAGGCTCTTTCATGCCTGCTACTACTTAGTCCTGAGGACCAGCTATGAAGCGTTAGCGGGGGCTTTGAAGAGGCGGTTTGGACAGTGTTTCCCGCCAGAGCTGCTCCGGAATGAATTGAGTAACCACTGTAGGAAGTCTGGGGAGACGCTGTGTGCGTTGGCTAACGACGTGGAGAGTCTGACGCGGCGGGCGTATGCACACATGCCCACCCGGAGTGCAGAGTGAGCTGGCATGGGATCAATTCATCAGGGCTCTCCTCCCTGCGGACCTGAGGGTCGAGGTACAGCTGCAGCATCCACAGTCTTTGCAGGCGGCCATGGAGATGGCTGTGGAGAGAGAGAATGTGTGGAGTGTAGCTGCTAGGAGCAACGGAGGGCCGGTACCACCAGCTGTGAGGAGCTGCAGAGAGGAGGAGAAGCCTGCATGGGTTACCGAAATGACTGAACTGATAAGGGCTGTGTCTCTGCAGCCAACACGCAGGCCAAGTACCAGGGTCTGCTGGGGGTGTGGTCAGCCAGGACATTTGGCCAGAGACTGCCCAAAGGCACACCGGAACCAGGGAAACGACGTGGGGTCCGCATAAAGGGGAAGATGCAGAGCCAAGCCCAAAAACCCCCCAACCAAACCACAGCTTTATTGTCACCAACACAGACATCCGAGGAAGGAGCCCGGCAGCACAGCCATGACAGCACATGCTTGGAGCCTGTCGTTGCGGTGGGCCGTGGTGGTGGTGGGGATTCCTGTTATGTCCCTGTCGCAGTGGAAGGGGTGCCCTGCACGTCACTGGTGGACAAGGCTCGACAGTAACCCTGGTGAGAGCAGATGTGTGGCCCAGTGGGACTATGTTAGAGCCGATAGCGGTGCGTCTACGCACAGTCACAGGAGAGCTGGCACCTATGAAAGGAAAAGGCATGCTGACTGTGTCGCTGGGGGGAGTTGAAGTGCAGCACCCTGTGTGGATAGCGGATGTACAGGACCCTTGTAGTCTGGGCTTGGACTTTTTGAGGACGTCTGGTTGCCACCTGGATCTTCAAGCAGGCACAGTGAGATTCCACGGGGGGCCTGTATCCACACCCCTGCTGAACCTGTGGGGAGACCCCCAACACACCCCGTGAGTACCCTAGAAACTGAAGAAAAGCCTCCCTCCTTACCCTTATCCCCGGTGACGCCCACTCAGGACAATTCCGCACCTGTCACCCCCAGACTGTGCCACCTGATCACAGCCCCCCCCTCCCCCAGTTACCCCAGACTGGTGTGAAAGAGGCTCAGTCTGCAGTATTGGAGGTGTGGAGGAAGAACTGTGGCGGCCTGAATACCAAGCAGCAAGAGCAATTGTGGCAGCTGCTGCTAGAGTTCAAGGGCAGTTGTGTCATGAGTGAGGAGGAGGTGGGCCGAACTCATCTGGTCGAGCATGAGATTGATACAGGTGACTCGCGTCCCATCAAGTGTCGCCCACGCCGACTTCCCCTGGCTCGTCAGCAGGCTTGCGACGAGGCAGTGCAGAGCATGCTGCAGGCAGACATCATGTTCCCCTCCAGCACCTGTAGTCATGGTCCTGAAGAAGACAGGTGGCATGCGGCTGTGCTCAGACTACAGGCCGGTGAACGGGGTCACCAAGAAGGATTCATACCCCCTTCCCCGCATCGATGAATCCCTGGACCTGGTCTCAGGGTCGTTGTGGTTCTCTTCCTTGGACCTCCGCAGTGGATATTACCAAGTTCCTCTTGCCCCAGAGGCCAGACCATAAACGGCTTTCTGCACCGCCCGGGGGCTATGGCAGTTCAAGGTCCTCAGTGTTGGGCTTTGTAATGCCCCTGCCACCTTTGTGCGGTTGATGGACAGGGTGCTGTCTGGTATTCCCCGCCAGCAGTGCTTGGTTTACCTGGATGACATCCTGGTGCATGGCAGCTTGTTCGAGGCGGCCCTGGGATCTCTAAGAGTGGTGCTGGAAAGGATCAGAGCCGCTGGTTTGAAGCTACATCCAGATAAGTGTCATTTCATGCAGAGAGAGGTCACTTTCCTGGGCCACAAAGTGGGGGGCGAGGGCATCGGCACCCTGCAAGAGAAAGTGCAGGCAGTCGCGGGCTGGCCAAATCCTCGCAACCAGAAGCAGCTGAAGAGCTTCCTGGGCCTGGCCTCGTACTACAGGAAGTTTGTGCAGGGTTTTGCTTGCACTGCTGCACCCCTGTTCCAGCTGCTGCAGAAGGACAGTGATTTCCTGTGGTCTGAGCAATGTCAAGCAGCGTTTGACAGCCTTCGGCGTGCCTAGAGTGAATCCCCGGTTCTTGCCCCAGCCAACCCCAGTCTGCCGTTCACCCTGGACACAGACGCTAGCGGTGTGGGTGTAGGTGGAGTGCTCTCCCAGACTTCACCAGAGGGGGAGCGGGTGGTGGCATACTTCAGCCGGGCGCTCAACAAAGCAGAGCGACGATACTGCGTCACTCGCAGGGAACTCTTGGCAGTGGTGCTGTCCATCAGGCACTTTAAATACTACCTGTGTGGCCAGGCGTTCACGGTGAGAACTGATCACTCTGCATTACAGTGGCTCATGAAATTCAAGGAGCCAGAAGGGCAGGTCGCCAGGTGGTTAGAAGAGCTCCAAGCTTTCGACTTCAGGGTGGAGCACCGGGCTGGGGTGCGTCACACAAATGCAGACGCTCTCTCCCGCCGCCCGTGTGCTGCCGGCGGATGCCACTACTGTGAGAAGAGAGAGACTCGTGAAAAGGAGCTGCTGGAGGAGGACACCGTCTGTGCGGCAGCTCGACAAGTGGAAGAGGTTATTTGCCGCGAGCTCCAGACAGTGGACGTGGCAGAGTGGATGCAACAGCAAGAGCTGGACGCCGTCCTACAGCCTGTACTGCAGTGGGTTGAGTCACAGCAGCAGCCACCGTGGGAGGAAGTGGCAGTGCTCTCCAAAGCAACCAAGGGGCTGTGGTCTCAGTTTGAGTCTCTGCGTCTGTGTCAGGGCGTACTACAGCGTGCGTGGAAGGAGCCAGCAACGGGGGAGAAGAAGTGGCAAGTGGTGGTCCCGAGGGGTCTGCAAGAGGCTGTACTCAAGGCCATGCATGGAACGGCAGGCTCTGGGCACTTTGGAGTCACTAAGACTCTCCGCCGCCTTCGACAGGGCTGCTACTGGGGGTAGTGCCGGAGGGATGTCGAAGACTTCTGTCGCCGCTGTGACCCTTATATGGTTCGGAGGGGCCCCCCTGGTCGTTCCCATGCTCCGCTGCAACAGTTTCCCATGGGGGCCCCAATGGAGAGAGTAGCGGTGGATGTGGTGGGGCCTCTACCCTTGTCAAACAGGGGTAATCGCTACGTCCTCACGGCCATAGACTATTTCACAAAATGGCCAGAGGCGTATGCCCTCCCTGATCAAGAAGCAGTGACAGTCGCAGATGCATTGGTGGCCGGCATGTTCAGCCGGTTTAGAGTGCCTGAGACCCTGCACAGTGACCAGGCGAGGAACTTCGAGTCCCGGGTGTTCGCCTCCATGTGCACACAACTGGGCATGCACAAAACACGCACCTCCCCCTTGCGACCTCAGAGCGATGGACTAGTCGAGAGATTCCATCTCACCATGGAGCAGCAGCTGGCCATCCTCACGTCTCAGCACCAGCGCGACTGGGACGAGCATCTGCCCCTTATGCTCATGGCATGTCGCTCTGCAGTCCAGGAGTCCTCAGCCTGTTCTCCTGCCCTCCTCATGCTGGGGAGAGAGCTTCGAACCCCTGCTGTTTTGGCGTTTGGTCAGCCGCCAGATTCCCTGGACACGCCTCCAGGGCCTTTGCCCGCGACCAGTAGAAGAGTGCTGGGGTGAGACAGAAACGGAGCTATGACACCAGGACAAGAGGGCAGCATTTCCGGGCCGGGGAGCTGGTCTGGGTCTACAGCCCACAACGGAAGAAAGGCCGGTGCCCAAAACTGGACAGCCAGTGGATTGGTCCCTGCAGAGTACTGGAGAGGTGGGGGAAATGGTCTACAGGGTGCAGCTGCCTGCCAGGGGGAGAAAAGTTGTGCTCCACAGAGACAGTTTGGCTCCGTACAGAGGAGTCGCTTCTCCACAGGCCCAAGGGACACCGGGGCCCACAGCCGCCCCCTCGACACCCCCACTCAGGTCCCCCGGCGAGCAGAGCAGCAAGCCCCCCCGTCAGGGACTGAGTGTCCCCCCACTTTCTTACCCTTTTCCCCGCCTGGGCCAGAACCGGCACCCCCTGTCCCCCTGACTCCAGTCCCCCTGCCGGGAAGGCAGACACAACCCCCGAGTCGGTTCAGAGACTTTGTGTAGTAGTAAAGTTTATAGTGAGACCCCTCGGTTCCTGTAGAGGGCAAGAATGCGCCCTGGTCTCACTGGGAGGGATGGTAGTCCACCCAGACCTTCCTAGTCAACTAACAGTGTGTAGTTATAGTGTTTGTGCTAGGTGTTATTTGTTCCTCGTGGGCGAGGAACTTTGTAATAGGGGGGTTGTGTAACGACCCTTTATAGGGTGCTGAGGGTGTCACTCAAGCATCCCCCGTCTCTCTGCCAATCACAGAGCTGCACAGTGATGCTGGTCGAGGTGCGGGCCTGTGGTTGGGGGAGCAGAGGGGGGAGGGCGGGGAAGTTGTGACATAGACAGACTGCTATATATGGGTGTGAGTTGGGGTGTAGTGTTCAGTGTGAGGATGAACCCACAAGCTGTACATGTAACCTGTGAACGTGTGTGAACAAGAGAAGTTATTAAACCCCAATAACTTGAGGCCTGTTTCCGACTCCCTTTGTCGAACGTTACAATAAGATGAGTTCCAGGTGTTTAAAGGATCAGAGTGAATTATGCAGAGTAGGATTTGTCTGTTAACAAGTTGCACCTGACTGAAATGTGGCTTTGCATTGTCAGCTTGCATTATATTGTTCTTGGGAGAACGCAAGAAAAGAACCATGAGATGAACAAAAGGAGAAACTGCAGATAAATGGTAACATCACTGATGTGTTGTGCTAAGCTAGGCTACGCCTGGAAGGTGGAACTGGAGAGATTCCCCAGTGAGAGGAACACATCCACCTCCCTGTGTTCAATACAATCCTGCTGATCCAGCAGAGACTGAGTCGACCCCTCACTGACCTGAGAGTCTCCAGTCTGCAGTCTGGACTCTCCAGAACATCTCTCAGCAGCTCCACTCCTGAATCCTGCAGATCGTTGTGACTCAGGTCCACAAATCTCAGATGGATGTTGGACTTCAGAGCTGAGATCAGAGCAGAACAGCTGATCTCTGACAAACTGCAGCCCTCCAGTCTGAATAAAGAAAACATGATGTAAGTTTAGAAAACAATGTTCCTGATTGAAATAATGAAAGGTTTAATAATCTGATGTTTTTATTTATCCTAATAATTATAAAGGAGTGCCTTGGAAATATTTGTTTACATAAATTGTGATCAAAACGTTTGAGACCCACCGAGATAACTTAGACTAAAGTGAAATATCTAAACACTCAAGAGTCCTTTACCTCACTGAGCCTCTCAGTCTGACAGGACAGAACTCTCCCTCCACATTATTGTAGAAAGAGCTTCTTATATCCGTTAGCGCAGCAGAAGCTAACAACATTCCCCGCCGGTACAGGTGCACCCCCTCTCTCTATCTATCTATCTCTCTCTCTCTCTCTCTCACGCTGGCTGTGAGCTGCGGGCGCCTGATAAGCCAACATCCCCCACTTTCATCACTTACAGCGCCCATCGTACGGGGCAAATGGAAAATGTAACCGGGGTGAAAAGGGTGTTATCTTTACTTAATTATGAATGTTGTTACGTCAAGGCTGAAAATTCATTTTTTTTAAAATTATATTTGTATTTAATCTTGTGGGAGTGCAGATTCCCTGTCCTCCACCAGGGGGTGCTGCAGCACCCTCAGCACCCCTACTTCCCACGGCCCTGAAGCTAGACTACGCCTGGAAGGTGGAACTGGAGAGATTCCCCAGTGAGAGGAACACATCCACCTCCCTGTGTTCAATACAATCCTGCTGAACCAGCAGAGACTGAGTCGACCCCTCACTGACCTGAGAGTCTCCAGTCTGCAGTCTGGACTCTCCAGAAGATCTCTCAGCAGCTCCACTCCTGAATCCTGCAGATCGTTGTGACTCAGGTCCAGATTTCTCAGATGGATGTTGGACTTCAGAGTTGAGATCAGAGTAGAACAGCTGATCTCTGACAAGCTGCAGCCCTCCAGTCTGAATAAAGAAAACATGATGTAAGTTTAGAAAACAATGTTCCTGATTGAAATAATGAAAGGTTTAATAATCTGATGATAGCTGGGGAAGTAGAGAATGTAGACGTTTATAAAGTGGACACTCCCGACAGGTTAAAAACAGTAAGATCCAAAAAGTGAAAAGAGCTCTCATTAATATGAAAGACAACGTTCTTCACCTTCAATAAAAAGTGGAGACTTCACATCATAAGCTCTGCTCCTTCTACACTAACTCGTGATGTGCAGCCAGACAAATCAAAACCCACAGAAACTGATTCAACTCAAGATCACAGAGTTTACAAAGAAGTCAGGATGGATTTAGAAGAAATGTGATCAAAATAAATAGAGAATATTTATTTCAGGAATAGTGGAAACATTGATCACAGCATCTTCAGTGTAAACTATTCAGTCAGTGTGAGCATCATGTAGCTTCAGAAACATGTTAGAAACAGCAACAACTGAAAATATTTATTAGTGTTTGATAGTTTTAATAGAAATATTTAATTATTGTATTCATGTGTTTATAATGTCATTTATGTTAAAAAACATGGAGAATAAAAGATGAATTCCAGGTGTTTAAGAGGTTCAGAGTTAATTATGCAGAGTATGATTTTTCTTTAACAAAGCTCTGCTACAGTCAATGAGCTAAACCACAGAAGAAGAAAGTAGACTTTAGCATTGAGATGCTCAGTGAGGATCAGGATCATATCAGCCTGATGTCTGCAGCTCAGAGTCAACACAACTCTCACATATTCATCTCAGCACAGAAGTTAAAGATGGAGAACTGACCCGAGTCTCTCCAGTCTGCAGTCTGGACTCTCCAGAAGATCTCTCAGCAGCTCCGCTCCTGAATCCTGCAGATCGTTCTCACCCAGGTCCAGATCTCTCAGATGGATGTTGGACTTCAGAGCTGAGGCCAGAGTAGAACAGCTGATCTCTGACAAACTGCAGCCCTCCAGTCTGAATAAAGATGTAAGTTTAGAAAACAATGTTCCTGATTGAAATAATGAAAGGTTTAATAATCTGATGATAGCTGGAGAAGTAGAGAATGTAGACGTTTATAAAGTGGACACTCCCAACAGGTTAAAAACAGTAAGATCCAAAAAGTGAAAAGAGCTCTCATTAATATGAAAGACAACGTTCTTCACCTTCAATAAAAAGTGGAGACTTCACATCATAAACTCTGCTCCTTCTACACTAACTCGTGATGTGCAGCCGGACAAATCAAAACCCACAGAAACTGATTCAACTCAAGATCACAGAGTTTACAAAGAAGCAGCACCAGAGTCTGAATAAATATTATCGATCATAAATATATCGATTACCTTTATGATTTGAAAATAATAAAAGTAGGGTAGACATGTGGAAATTATCCGGCTGAACAAAACGTGCATTTATCTAACAGGTTCGTTTTCCACAGACCTTATTTCAAGCTATTTTCCAAAATGCTATGGAGAAATCCCATTGGTTTCTGTCGAGGGAACCCGGTTATGGCTAGAAAGGATCCGTCTTGTGTAAAACTCTCGCGAGAGTTTGCAAGTCACGTGGCTGAATGTTTACGTTTGGCTGGCAGCCTTTCAGTTACGATCGTTAACATCAGTTGGCCACAGCAAATTATGGTGAGAAACTAAACCATCTATTAATTATGTCAATCACAGGGAGTGTGATTGTTGAAATAGAGTGTTAGCGGTCTTGCTGTTCAAATAAGAATGACAACACTGTAGATCACCAACACTATGGTTTATTTTTCAAAGTTGTCGCAGTAAAAGTCCCAAGATAGCTCCTGGTGCAATACAATGTTCCCTTTCAGTGTTTCACTATTATATCTGATGTTTCTCTATTAATATTACTGCTGCATTAATGTGTATGTTGCATCATGTTACTGCTGTAGATGTGTTTCCGAGCCGCGCCGATTACAACGAGAGTTACAACGAGAACGTGACGTCATATTTACACTAGACGGATCCTTTCTAGCCCTAACCAGGGTTGCGGTCCGATAATCCAAAAATCAGCTCCTAAATTCTAACCCTATCTCCTATTCCTTGACCTCTGAGTGAAACGTTACAGGGTTAAGGGATAGTGGATAGGAGAATTCAAAAGGACTTAGGAGAAGAGACTGCGGTACTTTAGAAAATCCGAATGCACTTTATCCAACGTGTTTATGATGCGCGAGCGGACGTCCTGAATGTGCGTCTGCTGCTGTGGGGAAACTATGGAAACTAGAGTTTTCTATACAGCGGACTACAACATGGATGTTTAATAAGAACGAGGGACTACTGTTAACTCATCTAGAGACTCTGCACTGTGCTCTGATGCTGTTGCTTTATGCTTTATGAACGTGGACAAAAGAGAAACATATTCTTCATGACCAAAGTTGGAATTGAAATAAAAAAGGAAAGTCAAACTTATGCTCATCACCCTCTCACTCCGGTCCACATTAATACAAATGATCCCAATACGTATGATTGTATGAAAATATCTTAAAATGAATACAAATGTATTTATTATAAACGTTAGTCTTTAACACCTATCACTGTATATATCACCATTCAAACATCTTTTAAAAGTTGAACAAGCCCCACACAGCTCAGTGAAATGTTGACTTTATTTGATCATTTCAGTAAAAACTAACGTTCATATTTCTCTTTTTGATTATAATACTGATGAACGTTCAAAACAAAGCACTTTGGCAACTTACCACATACGTTTTAAAAAGCTTAATAAGCACCGTAACTTTCATGATATAATTTCTCCGTCATAATCGTTTGTTTCCGTGAACGGCCGACTGTTGTGTGACGGCAAATGCTGCAAGGCATTGTGGGGCAGCATTTTCTCCTCTCCTTTTGATCAGCTAAATTGACTATTGGAACGCAATCCAGGGAACCCGAGCGCAGCTTACTTCCGGGTTTTAGGACGCGTCACTGCAGCACTTGCATAGACTTCACAGCGGGCGGAACTTGCATAAAGTCCGCGAAAATAAAGCCCGCCCATTTAGAGGGAAGATCTGGGTTGCGTTCCAATAGTCCATTTAGCTTAGGAACCTTCCTAACCGAGTGAAATGACCCGGAAGTACGTGAGTGGCAGCCATGTTAAGTGCCGTTCCAATTCTCCAAATGAAAGGAAAGGAGGTTTCAAACTTCCTTTATAACCTCCTCTAGCTTAGGAACCACTGGACCTCCCTTACTGAAAGGAGAGGAGAAAATGCTGCCCCACAATGCATTGCAGCCGCAGCATTTGCCGTCACACAACAGTCGGCCGTTCACGGAAACAACCGATTATGACGGAGAAATTATATCATGAAAGTTACGGTGCTTATTAAGCTTTTTAAAACGTAGGTGGCAACTTGCCAAAGTGATTTGTTTTGAACGTTCATCAGTATTATAATCAAAAAGAGAAATATGAACGTTAGTTTTTACTGAAATGATCAAATAAAGTCAACATTTCACTGAGCTGTGTGGGGTTTGCTCAACTTTTAAAAGATGTTTGAATGGTGATATACACAGTGATAGATGTTAAGGACTAACGTTGATAATAAATACATCTGTATTGATTTTAAGGTATTTTCATACAATCATACGTATTGGGATCATTTGTATTAATGTGGACCGGAGGGAGAGGGTGACGAGCAGAAGTTTCACTTTCCTTTTTTATTTCAATTCCAACTTTGGTCATGAAGAATATGTTTCTCTGTTGTCCACGTTCATAAAGCATAAAACAACAGCATCAGAGCACGGTGCAGAGTCTCTAGATGAGTCCCTCGTTCTTATTAAACATCCATGTTGTAGTCCGCTGTATAGAAAACTCTAGTTTCCATAGTTTCCCCACAGCAGCAGACGCACACAATGACGTCAGCTGGCGCATCATAAACACATCGGATAGTGAAAGTGCATTCGGATTCTCTAAAGTACCGCAGTCTCTTCTCCTAAGTCCTTTTGAATTCTCCTATCCACTATCCCTTAACCCCGTGACGTTTCACTAAGAGGTCAAGGAATAGGAGATAGGGTTAGAATTTAGGAGCTGATCTTTGGATTATCGGAACGCAACCCTGGTCAATTGAACTGTCATTTGACATTACTCTCTCGTTGAGTTACTATAGCTGGCCCTCTGTGAATGTAGAGAGGCACCAACAAGCCCTCCCGTCTTCACAGTAACTCGCAGAGACGGCATTTAACCCTTCACATTCTAACAGAAACTGAACAGGCAGATTCGAAGGATTTATTTATTTGGAAATGTTATTTTAAATACAATTAAATCAAGTTATTTTGGTAAAACTAATTTTTATTGTTTTCAAATATTATTTTTTAGAATATCTTAGGCCCTCACAGAGGGCCTAGAGGGCCCTGACGGCTCGCCACTGTCTACACCCCGAGAAGGATGTGTTCCAGGTGTCCCAAAACAATAACTATCTATGAAAGAGAGCTGCCCGGTCACAAACTGGTAACAACAACAACTTGCTAGGGCAGCCCCTCCTTAAGGGAGATAACGGCTGCTCAAGGGTTAGGGCATCTGCGTCAGAGGGTGAAAGGTAAACATGTAGGGCGAATTTATTCCCTGACAGAAACTTTAAAAAAATGTAATATTAGATAACTATAAATTCATTGATAATGCATCAGAAGAACCTCCTCCATCTCCCTCACAGCTCATCAGTACTGACAGCATCTCCACTGACTCTTGGAGCACAGTGTGAGTCTGTGGAAGCTCACACACTGTCCCCTCACACATCTACTTTCTCTGCTTTCTGTTATTAGTGGAATGCTGTTTACACTACAGTACTTCAATTCTTTATTCTTCCCCTTATTATTTCAGCCAATACTTTGGCTCTCCATAACTTCGGCTTATTTTCAGCTACAGAAACCATTCAAATATGAAACTATTCAGCCTGTTCAGGAATCGATGGGAAACCTTCAACTTTTTCAAAATATTTAATATTTTTCTTGTCAAATATTCAACAATTTAGAAAGAAATGTGAACTTATTAAAATATCTTTGTACTCAGGCAAATGATGGAATTATAAATATATAAATGATAAACACAGGGCAAAACCACATGAACTACAGAAAGTGATCTGACCTCAGAGTCTCCAGTCTACAGTTTGGACTCTTTAGTCCAGAACTCAGCAGCTCCACATCTGAATCCTGCAGGTCTACTCTCAGCTTCAGCTCTCTCAGATTGGAGGGGTCAGACTTCAGAGCTGAGGCCACGACTTCCCAGTCTAAGAATCCACTGTCAGGAATTCTGTAAGAACACATATTACAGAATTCATTTATATAAAAAAAAGGGGAAACAACATATTTACTTCATGCATTTGAGGAAAAACATTTTGAACACCATGATCTGATTGGATGTTAGTCTATTTAATATGTGGTGATCTGATCCCATGTCTGTCACCTCTTTGCTAGCTACCTTCTAGACTAGAGAAGACTAGAGTCAACATAAATCAGATATTGCTCTGTGTCTAATTTAACGATAAAGAAACTGCAATCCTTTCATAATAACTTTACTGCATTCAATGACATATGTAAAGTTATTCTGTATGTTCTGATCACATGTTGCTGTGATAAAGCATCCTTCATATTATTTTGACAAGGAAAATGAAGAGATGAAAAAACTGTAAAAAAAAATAATTATTAGAATAATTGTATTAATTAAATGTTGCTCTCACAGAATGTGAAACAGCAACAAGTTGTATAGTGTATATTTTAAAAACTAAAATCCTTATCTACACTAATCTATTAAGTGAATCACATCTGGACTCACACAGCCGTCCTGCAGTTCTTCACAGCTGGAGTCACTCTCCGTTGTCCCTCCTCTGATGTTTTGGACTTCTCCAGGTCCAACTCATCCAGAACCTCCTCTGACATCTCCAGCATGTAGGCCAGAGTAGAGCAGCGGATCACAGAGAGTCTCTTCTCTGATCTGTTCTCTGACTTCAGGAACTCTGTGATCTCCTGATGCACTGAGTGGTCCTTCATCTCTGTCAGACAGTGGAGGATGTTGATGCTCCTGTCTTCATCAGAGTCTTCATCACTTCTCATCTCCTTCAGGTTGCTGATGGCTCTCTGGATGACTTCTGGTCCGTTGTCTGTGCGACCCAGCAGGCCTCCTAAGAGTCTCTGGTTGGACTCCAGAGAGAGGCCGTGGAGAAAGCGGACAAACAGGTCCAGGTGGCCATTTTCACTACAGAGGGATTTCTCCATGGCTCTCTTTAGGAAGACATCCAGGGATGAGTAATCCTGATCCCTGTTTTCACTGTTCTCATAGGGCCAGTCTCTCTGCAGGAAGTCCTTCAGTACCTCTGTGTCTCTGATGGTGTAACAGTGCAACATGTAGACTGCAGCCAGAAACTCCTGAATGCTCAGATGAACAAAGCAGTAGACTGTTTTCTGGAAGATCACACTCTCTCTTTTGAAGATCTGTGTACAAACTCCTGAGTGCACCAAGGCCTCGGTGACCTCAAGACCACAGCGCTCCAGGTCTTCTTGGTAGAACATGATGTCTCCATTCTCCAGATGTTCAAACGCCAGCCTCCCCAGCTTCAGAAGAAGCTCCCTGTCAGCCTCCGTCAGCTGCTGTGGACTCGTCTCATGTCCCTCTTCATACTTCTGCTTCTTCCTCTTGGTCTGGACCAGCAGGAAGTGTGAGTACATGTCAGTGAGGGTCTGGGGCAGCTCTCCTCTCTGGTCTGTAGTCCACATGTGGTCCAGAACTGCAGCAGTGATCCAGCAGAAGACTGGGATCAGACACATGATGTGGAGGCTCCTGGAGCTCTTGATGTGAGAGATGATTCTGCTGGACAGGTCTTCATCACTCCATCTCCTCCTGAAGTACTCCTCCTTCTGGGCGTCAGTGAAGCCTCGAACTTCTGTCACCCTGTCCACACACTCAGGAGGGATCTGATTGACCGCTGCAGGTCTGGAAGTTATCCAGACGAGAGCCGAGGGAAGCAGCTCCCCCCTGATGAGGTTTGTCAGCAGCACGTTGACTGAGGACTGCTGAGAGACATCAGACACAACCTCATTGTTTCTGAAGTCCAGAGAAAGTCTGCTTTCATCCAGGCCGTCAAAGATGAGCAGCACTTTGCAGACAGCCAGCTGCTCTGCTGTGAGCTTCTGTAAGGTTGGATGGAAAACATGGAGCAGCCTGAGAAGACTGTACTGCTCACCTTTGATCAGGTTCAGCTCCCTGAAGGAGAGCGGGATCACCAGACTGACATCTTGGTTTCCCAAACCCTCGGCCCAGTCCAGAGTGAACTTCTGCACTGAGAAGGTTTTTCCAACTCCAGCGACTCCGTTGGTCAGGACCGCTCTGATGAGAGTCTGTTGGTCAGGTAAGGCTTTAAAGATGTCCTGGCACTTGATTGGAGTGTAATGGAGGGGCTTCTTCTTGGAAGCTGTCTCCAGCTGCCACACCTCATGTTGGGTATTAACCTCTTCACTCAGGCCTTCTGTGATGTAGAGCTCAGTGAAGATCCTGTTCAGGAGGGTTTCACTTTGATCAGTTCCTTCAGTAACACGTTCACATCTCCTCCTCAGACTGAGCCTATGTTCATCTAGAACCTCCTGCAGACCACGTTCTGCTGAAAGAGAGGAGAATAAAAAAAATGAAGAATCCTGTTTTCAGGCCTGGAGACAGCAGTGTTCCCCACAGAATTATTAGTGGAATGCTGTGCCACTGCATTCCACTATAGTACTTCAATTTATTTATTAGTGCGAATGCTGTTTACTCACTATAGTACTTCAAATCTTTATTCTTCCCCTTATTGCAGCCAGTAGTTTGGCTCTCCATAACTTCAGCTTACTTTCAGCTACAGAAACCATTCAAATATTAAACTATTCAGCTTTTTCAGCAATCAATGGGAAACTTTCAACTTTTTCACAATATTTCATACTTTTTGAAATATTCAGCTTTTTAAACTCTTTTTTTAACAGGGAAGTCAATGGGAAGAGCCTTCAAATCAGCCAATACTTTAGCTCTCCATAACTTCAGCTTACTTTCAGCTACAGAAACCATTCAAATATTAAACTATTTAGTCTTTTCAGCAATTGATGGAAAACTTTCAACTTTTTCAAAAAATTTCATACTTTTTGAAATATTCAGCTTTTTAAACTCTTTTTTTAACATTG
>NC_136912.1:95035956-95073456 GCF_949606895.1 Notothenia rossii
TTATACTACTACGTACATCTGATATTTAACTCCTTCAGCCTACTTTCAGCTGCACAAACTATTCAACTATTAACAAATTCAGCTATTTCAGGACAATGAGGCTATACATGTTGTTTATGCCTTTTTAAAACCTTTTCTTTTAAATATTAAGCTTCTTCACTATTTTTCCTCCTCTTCCGGTTTAACATTTCACTTTCAAGTGTTCAACAAAGTCATTGCAATGCATTTGAGCTCTAACAATTTGATTCAAATTATTTCACTTTTCTGCATTTCTCCGCTAAGTTCAGCTTACTTGTTGTTTGTACTGTAGCTAAAAGCAGTTACCATTCAGCTAATAACAGATTCAGCTTTTTCTGCATTTTTAGCTAAATTCAGCCATAAATGTTCACAGTTTACAGCATTCGCACGCATTTTCTGCAGGAAATGCATTTTCTAGTTATACTTGTGGTGGTAGCCGTGCACGACGGGCGGGGGGGGGGGGGGCGGCAGGTGCTAATGGAGCACGCTCTTGAACTGTTAGTTTGCCGTCGCAGCGGGGTTACTGCAGAGCGCATAATTGCGCCACAGTTGCGCATGAGTGATGTGCAACAACATTTGACTTCTCTTTTTCTCGTAAGGTCTCCCTTTCTGTTGGTCTCTTATTAGCAGACCCTTCACACCATGGCAGAGCGAGCAGGTACAGGCGGCGTAGAGCGAGGGATCATTGTCCACTAGTTGATCGATCGCAGATGGTGTATTGCTCACGGACGGATAAAAAACAAAAACCTAAATAGGTCCCGAAATATACTTGAGCGGACGTTATTATTACATTACATTACATTTAGCTGAGGCTTTTATCCAAAGAGACTTACATTACGTGCATTCGACCAAGAAGATACAACCTTGAGGAAAACAGAATCATATAAGTACATCAGGTTTCATAGAGCCAAACATTTCAAGTGCTACTCAACTGGCTTTAGATAAGCCAGCCCTTTATTAGTATATAAGTGCTTTGTTAGTAATTCTATCTCTGGAAGTGGAGACCAAAGAGATGAGTTTTCAGTCTGAAGAAGATGTGTAAGCTTTCTGCTGTCCTGATTTCAATGGGGAGCTCATTCCACCATTTTGGAGCCAGGATAGCAAACCCACGTGTTTCTGCTAATGGGAACTTGGGTCCCCCTCGCAGTGCGGGTGCAGCGAGCTGTTTGGCTGATGCAGAGCGGAGCTCACGTGCTGGGGTGTACGGTTTAACCATGTCCTGGATGTAGGAAGGGCCAGATCCATTCGCAGCATGGTACGCAAGTACCAGTGTCTTGAAGTGGATTCTAGCAGTTACTGGAAGCCAGTGAAGGGAGCAGAGGAGCGGCGTGGTGTGGGAACATTTAGGAAGGTTGAAGACCAGACGAGCCGCTGCATTCTGGATGAGCTGCAGAGGTCGGATGGCACATGCAGGTAGACCAGCCAGGAGGGTAGTGATATACCTGGGCAGGCAGCCCAAGCAGGGGCGCCGCCAGGGATTTTCATGCCCCATGAAAATATATCACATTGGGCCCCACCACCAGGCCCAGGCCACGCCAACCAAGCACAATGCTGTGACCACACCTCCAGAACCCAACCCACTCATTTATGCTTTAAATAACTACCTGTACAGGCTTGCATCTATCTTGTAGTCCAATACTAACTGCACAATATTTACTGACACTGAGCTGTGAAAATATAACACTGCAGACATGCAACATTCTGCTGCAGTAGAGTTCACTATTTGATATAAGACTAACATTCCTGACAATAGATCTCAATAGTCATCTTTTATGGTGTAAACGCCTTTTTAATAATAACGTTTTTTAATGGAACATTCTCAACATGAATGCATAAATCCAAATAAATATAACTTAAATATGTGGAAAAATACTGTGTTTGAAATGTGTAATTGAAATTAGATGCTAGCTTTTTGTTTTGATATATATATATATACAGTATATATATACATTATATATATATATATTTGATTCCAGTCTCCCTTCAGATATGTTAAGGGGCATGGCATTCAACACAATGCTGCTCACCTCCTTCAGTTGGGAGAAAAGCTGGTTCAGGTTCAGCCTTATAGGGGGACAGGGCTGCTGAGCCTAGAGATGGACCTGTTGGTCCTGGCACCAGGGGGAGGGGCAACTGATTTAGTATGAATAGCTGCTAAAAATGTACCTGCATTTATTAAATGTCAGCTAAAAGAGCAGTGAAATTAAAGACCTCTGAATTTTCTGTGAAGATATTATCAATACTTAATGTCAGCATTACGATTATTATTCACAATGGACTACGCTTAGCTAACAGACTAATTTCCACCACTCATAGACCACAACCACCTTTTCTTTTGAAAAACTGGGTGACATACTGTCGCCCTTTAGTCCCTCTTTTCATTCTCTCCTTTCTTTTCTTTTTTGAAAGCCTGACTTTGTTAGTCGTTGAGACATGGCACACACGTAAATACTAGCATCCCTCCTCACATGCTCTCACTCTCTCTCTGCTAGAAAGGGCCAGTGCCGCACAGCGTTTGGAGGCAGGACCAGTGGCGGCCGGCCCATAGGGGCGCTAGGGGCGCCGCCCCACCTCTTCCCACATGAAAAATAAAATAAAAATAAAAAATATATTTAAAAAAATATATATATATTTTTTTTAATGAACAAGGTAAATATTTTATAATTGGTATCAGTAAAATGTATAATCTACAATAAAATATATTTTAAAATAGTGTTACGATGTCTAAAGTTACTGATAAGTCACATGTTTCCTGCCTGGCCACAGCGTGTATCATTACCCTCTCTCTCTCAACGGGTGCAGCAGCAGCCACTAGCAGCTGACTGTTGCTATCTTTAAACTATGCCGCCAAAACATAATTTCAGCAAATCAGCGTCGTCAAATCTGATGGTCACAGGGCGCCTACGCCGGTGCAGTCTGTGAGTTGTTTGGACTCGTATCCAAGGAGACAAAACAGGAAGCTGTCATTCCCTCTGGAAGCTATCATTAGCAGCTAATGAAGACTCCGTTTTTGACATAAAAATGGAGTTATGGATTATCAATACTTTTTTCAAAGTGACAGACACATTGGATTAACCTATGGATTAACCTTCAGCCGCGTTTTTCGTTTTTGATCAGAATAACAGCAAAAGGTGAGCCTATCTACGTGTTTTGCTACCTAAAGCTACGTCGTGTGATGTCTGTATTTGCTTCCCCTGTCGCGAGTTCTGATCGCTCAGTGATGATACTTATATTTCTAGAATCTGTGGAATCTCAGCTTGTTAGCATAAGCTTGTTTGTGCATATCCGATAAGTATATTGATTGATTTATACCTAGAGTGTGTTGGCATGTTTTCGCTAAGGGCTCATTTAGACGCTTCTTGTGAGACTTGTGTTTTGTTTCGGTAAACATGGTTCATATCATCAGTTAGCTGAGTTTCTTCCTGTTAAATGAGCAGGACACATGAATAGTTTATTACATTTTAAGAAGCCCTGAGACACAGTCTCGTGAGAAAAAAATCGGGGGAAAAGCCCCTTAACAGGTTAAATGGGAATTAAATCATTAAGTAATTTTGAGTGTTCCCAAAGCCCCGGTGTTCTGCAGTTTGTGTGGGCCTACTGTACTGTTGCACAGTTTATGCTGTAGAAACTATGTCCAGGACAAGGTGTTTGGAAGTTTTGGAAGATTCATAGCTAACCACACTGAAGATTATGGAGGTATTGATCAGTCTAATCATATTTTTAAGCCTCAACTTGTCTTTTCCCCCCTCTAACATCACCAGAAGTCCTAATTTAAGGGGTATTTTCTCAATTTATTTTACCGGGGGAGCTACCCCCCGGACCCCCCTAGTATTGTTTGGTCACCATTTCCACAGCCACACCTAAAATATTTCCCACCACTGGGCAGGACCAAACCATTACATGTAAATAGAAGGGGGTGTGCAGAAGCTTTGGATAATTAACTTTAGGAAGAAAATAAGTTAAATGAATTGTAAGTTTAGTGAGTACATTATCAATATAACGTTCTATTAATATTAATTATTGATGAATGATGAAAGGTTACTTAAAAAAATTGTTCTTAATGTTCTCAAATTGTTTGGGCCCCTCAGTCACAGGCCCTTAGAATCGTCCTAACATTTCAACCCCTTACGGCGCCCCTGAGCCCAAGTAAAGTCTATCTGTGGGAAACCCTGTACAGATGCTCAGACTTACTTTTTACTGTTCTGCTCTGACTGGCTGTCTGCAGGCCAGCTCTGGTTCTGGATCTTTCTCCACACTGGGGACAGCAGGGGTCTCCTGGTGGAGGTCTCTGCTCCCAGTATGAGGTGATGCACTGTCTGCAGAACCAGTGTCCACAGCTGGTAGAGACTGGATCCTTCAGGACGTCCTGACACAGAGCACAGCTGGACAGCTGCTCCTCCACAGGAACACCACTCTGCCTCTTCCCTCTGTGGAGATCAACACATCCTTTATAGCACATTACGGGGACTGATTTTCACCAATGGAACAACCCAAAGATGGCAAATTCTTGTTTGATTTGTTTGTTAAAGTTCTTTATCTGTAGATGATATTTCATCCTGGTAACTGTTCCCAAGTGGTAGATATTTAGTGATTCACAGTGCTTGAATTGGGCCGGTACTCACCGGTACGCAGTACCGGCACTTCTGATTTTTACCCATGTGGTACCGGCACTTCTTACTGAGTACCGGCAAGGTGCCGGTACTCAGTAAAATGCCGGTACTCAGCCGCCGGCAATATACGTATATATTGTAAACGCAACGCAGCGCAAATGAGGGTCTGACTCTGCCTCACAGAGGGTGACTGGCTGTCTACATGACGTGGCCTGCCGACATTGCCACTTTCATACAGATCATACTAATGCCCTCGATTGGTCTCTGCGTGTCATTCAAGCTCGGGAGGGTGTGTGTTGGTGTATGTGTGGCGCGAGCGAGCGACAAAGTGCCCGCACCGGTTACGTGTATTGTTGTTAGCATCTGGTGCTAGCTAGCTGCGCTAACGGATATCAGGAGCTGTTTCAACAACAAGGTGGAGGGAAAGTCCTTTGCTGACAGACTGAGAGGGTGATAACTTCAGCTCTGGTGAGGTAAATTACTCTCTGAGTCTTTAGATAGTTAACTTAGTTTAAGTTATCTCAGTGGGTCTCAAACGGTTCGGTCACCATTTATGTAAACACATATTTCCATTTGAGGGGGTAGTGATTAGTAAAATATGCATGAATAATATAAACAAAATGTTAACTAGGTGAAAAAAGGTAAGATAAACTTATTGAGAGCTAAAACTAGTCTTTGCTGTTGCCTCAAAGAGGAGCAGGGGGGAGAGGAGGGAGACAGGAGAGGCCGATTCAGGAGCCCAGACACACTCACAACTATAAATGAACCAAAAACAAATAAATAAACAAGTTTCAATGTTTTTTCATATTGGATATTGTATGTTATTGCTTATGGCCATGTACTTATGATTTTATGATGATTTTAAGTCCAACATTTAAAAAAAAATCTTACCGGGGGAGCATGCCCCCGGACCCCCCTATAGGATTTGAGGCCCGGTCCCACTGTTCCCAAATAGATTTGCTATTTTTTTTAAATAGTAACCCATCTCCATATGTTTCTTTTTGGGTTGTAGATTTAAACTAGAGGGCTATCACTTTGTGCAGCAACGCTACTGACAAATAAATCCAGCAAAATGGCACAAAAAACTGGTAGTGGCCTCAGGGACGAGGAGTCATCTAACCAGCCAGTAGGAGTCAAGCTTTACTTTCTTTTATATCCATAAAGAAAAAGTCAATCTGTTTACAGTTGTTTCATTATGGATGTTGAGAGGTATCCATATATCTCTTCATTTTGCTCTCAAATTGCACCAGAGTGATGCATCTAACTTCAATATTTAAAAAAAAATGTTCCCGGGGGAGCATGCCCCCGGACCCCCCTAGACTAGAGGGTGTCAGGTCCACTCCCCACTTATAAAAATAGCACTTTACCCCTGCACCCCCTCTAATCTCAGATGCACCCTGAGTCATTTTGTTTAAGTACAGTGAGCCTTTCTAAAATATACAGTAAAGAGACAAACCCACCAGCATTATATACTATGACTTTGTGCCAAATACTTGTTGCTGATTTAGAGTACTGGCACCTTTTTTATTCCAATTCAAGCACTGGTGATTCATATAATTATGAAACAAAACGCCCTTCTGTCTGTAACATCCTCGCCTACAGCATGTTCACTGTACCTCACAAGTTTTACTACGGCTAAATTAAACTTGTTTATGTAATAACTACATCATTATTCCAATTTGTAAAAGCAGTGAACACTTTGTCAGGTCTGTCCACAACATGGAAAGCAAATCACTTTCAAAATGCTAGTTCCTGAACTGGAGACACTGCTCTCTGTCTGTGGAAACAATAAATGTTTAACACACATCACTAGTTCTTGTAAAAAGCAGCGTTTGATTTTAGTTTTGATTTTCTTTCCCCTTTAAAGATTTGCGTTCTTACTCTAAACTTTATGTTTTAAAAATGGTGTTTGTGGGTTTCTGTTGTTAGAAATCATTTGTGAGAGTGAAAAGTTCTACATGTTCAAAGTTCATTTACTTAGGGGTCGGCAACCCCTACACGCGGCACCGTAACCAGTGGCACACTAGGAATAAGTGGGCAAAATTATTACATTGTAATTTCAGATCCTGAACGATACCGCCGCCAGAGCGCGTCTCCCCGTTACCTGCAGAAGGAAGCCATGCACGCAACACAGCCCCGCTCTCTTTAAACTCCAGGTGACTTTCTGCCGCTTTCCGACAGTGAGGGAACGTGTGTATGTTTCTGGAAGTGAAACGAGGCAGCAGAAAAACAGAGGTCTGTGATGTATTTTTTGAAACAGAAGAACAGCTAAATAAATGCAACGGCCTCCCAAGAAGAGCTCGCCTCTCTCCAGTCATTTAAGCTTGAGTGGGTATGAACCTGAAGCTTGTTGCTCGACTACGGTCTGGGAGCCGACAGGAAAGTTCAACACACAGATGGCCAGTCCGCCCCTTTGTAGCATATTATCTCGA
Source organism: Notothenia rossii (assembly GCF_949606895.1). NCBI lineage: Eukaryota > Metazoa > Chordata > Actinopteri > Perciformes > Nototheniidae > Notothenia > Notothenia rossii. The sequence goes on from NC_136912.1 coordinate 95,043,017, forward strand.
TGAGAGATGAGCAGATCGCCACTGGGCTTTCAGCTAAAGACACAGCCACGCAAAAACTGCGGCATTTGTACAGCTCCTTATGGGTACTGCAATTAGTGAAGTGCTTTCCTCTGTGGTGAAACGATCAGCCCTGCACCTGTCGCTCTACCATCCACAAACACACATGCACAAGCCACACCCCTCTCTCTCTCTCTCTTAAAGGGACAGCGATCTCATCTCACTCTGCGTGGCCCTAATATCATAACGTGTGTTCTGGAGAATCACAGAACTGACGATCGTCCTTATTATTATGCCGTTTAAACCAATTATTTAAATGTGTTTGTAAAATTCGGCACCCACGGACACTGTTTCCCCGCATCGAGGCTCCCCCGCCCCCCTGCTGATAAAACTTTTTTTATGGCACTTCATATCAAAAAGGTTGCTGACCCCTGCACAAAGTCCTACATGTGGAATGTGAGAATGATCAGATCAGACTCCTCTTCAGGTCAGTTTACAGCAGAAACAGATTCTTACCTTGTCTCAGATGCTCCAAGTGTATTACTCAGATCTGGAGGTTTTCTGGACACTGAAGATGTGTCCTCCTCCTCATCATCCAAATCTCTCATGGTCTCCATTCTGAGAGATGAACTAGTAACCCTGGAGACAAACACATAAACACACACACTTTATAATGCAAGCATTTCAATCAAATCCATCATAATGATACATTTTGGTTTAAATGTGTGCTGTCTACCGTGTACTTCTACTCCACTACAGTTCAGAGGTACATGGTGTACTTCTACTCCACTACATGTATTTAACCCCTTTAGTTACTTCACAGATGTGGATGAATGATGTGAAATATAATCAAGTGTTAAATCAGACTTTAGTTCCACCTGGAGTAAATCCACCAGCTACCCTGCAGTATACAAAGTCATTCAAACTAGCTGCTCCTTTACCATCTTTGAGAACACTTTCATGATCAATCATTATAAAACATATCATATCTATTATTCTGAAATGGACCAATCTGCACAATGACTACTTTTACTGTCTTTCACTATATTTTGATGAGAATACTTTCCTACTTTTACTTGAGGAACATTTTGAATGCAGGACTTTTACTGTAACAGAGTATTCCTACACTCTGGGACTTCTACTTTAACTCAAGAACAAGATCTGAGTACTTCTACTTTTACTCAAGTACAAGATCTGAGTACTTCTACTTTTACTCAAGTACAAGATCTGAGTACTTCTACTTTTACTCAAGTACAAGATCTGAGTACTTCTACTTTTACTCAAGTACAAGATCTGAATACTTCTACTTTTACTCAAGTACATGATCTGAATACTTTTACTTTTACTCAAGTACAAGATCTAAGTACTTCTACTTTTACTCAAGTACAAGATCTGAGTACTTCTACTTTACTCAAGTACAAGATCTGAGTACTTCTACTTTTACTCAAGTACAAGATCTGAGTACTTCTACTTTTACTCAAGTACAAGATCTGAATACTTCTACTTTTACTCAAGTACATGATCTGAATACTTTTACTTCTACTAAAGTACTAGGTCTGAGTACTTCTACTTTTACTCAAGTACATGATCTGAGTACTTCTACTATTACTCAAGTACAAGATCTGAGTACTTCTACTTTTACTCAAGTACAAGATCTGAGTACTTTTACTAAAGTACTAGGTCTGAGTACTTCTACTTTTACTGAAGTACATGATCTGAGTACTTTTACTTTTACTAAAGTACTAGGTCTGAGTACTTCTACTTTTACTCAAGTACATGATCTGAGTACTTTTACTTTTACTCAAGTACATGATCTGAATACTTTTACTTTTACTCAAGTACAAGATCTGAGTACTTCTACTTTTACTCAAGTACAAGATCTGAGTACTTCTACTTTTACTCAAGTACAAGATCTGAGTACTTCTACTTTTACTCAAGTACAAGATCTGAGTACTTCTACTTTTACTCAAGTACAAGATCTGAGTACTTCTACTTTTACTCAAGTACAAGATCTGAGTACTTCTACTTTTACTCAAGTACATGATCTGAATACTTTTACTTTTACTCAAGTACAAGATCTGAGTACTTCTACTTTTACTCAAGTACATGATCTGAGTACTTCTACTTTTACTCAAGTACATGATCTGAGTACTTCTACTTTAACTCAAGTACAAGATCTGAGTACTTCTACTTTTACTCAAGTACAAGATCTGAGTACTTCTACTTTTACTCAAGTACAAGATCTGAGTACTTCTACTTTTACTCAAGTACAAGATCTGAGTACTTCTACTTTTACTCAAGTACAAGATCTGAGTACTTCTACTTTTACTCAAGTACAAGATCTGAGTACTTCTTCCACTCCCAGACATCAGTCAGAGCGATAACTACCTCGGTGTAAAAGCACATTTAATCCATGCCAAATGTTGTGCACTCGTTCTTTAGGTCTGGTGAAAACGGAGGGGTGGCATTCTGCTGAATCCAGGAGATGGACAGCTCACTACTTTAGGAGCAGATAGTGCTCGCGATATGATAGTGGCAGCAAGTAGCTATACTACCATACGAGCATAACTTGCTCTGACGTCATGCCAGTCATTCGGAAACCATCATCATTAGCTGAGATGTTATAATAAAGTGAAAACCCCTCTTATTTCTCTCAGCTGTTTTTCATGGACCGCTTTATTAGACTACAGCACACGATGTATTTGTTTTATATCTCTCCAAAATACAAGTTAACTCAGTTACTAATATTTTAAACTTCTGATTTATGAAGATCAATCAAAGTTTATGATCGTGATTTACGCGATTACTTTTTTTTTTAAATCAACTAACACCACTAACAACAACACGTCTGTATAGTTGGGTAACCATGATGGCGCAGACACACGGACGTGAAAGGGGAAGTTTAGGCCTAAAACATTTCAAAATGCCACATCGGACTCTAAGACGTTGCTTTTTTATCGAGACTGTGTTTTTCTGAGATAAAGCCAAACAGAGGAAACATGAATTGTTTAGGAAACCCAAGCAGAGCCTGGTTTCAACACTCACCCTGTTCTCTTTCTGCTGCTCTGTCGACGTGTACAATGGAGTCTGTCGGTTTTCTTCAAGGTCCAAGGTCCAAGGTTCTTTATTATGTTATACGATCATAACTACAGTGTAGTCTTATCTTAGGTCATAGGCTTCTCCAACATTGCAACACAATAACACAGATAAACAGAAAGATATAATGCAGGTAAAAATTAAATACAAAAATAAAATAGTTTAAAAAAGTGAAATAAGAGTCTATATGCAAGTTATTGGAACGATATATTAGATAAATAGATAAATAATTTCTAAGTAGCAGCCAGATGAATGTTATGGATGTTGTCTCAAAGTTCAGGTCTTATTGCCTGTGGGATGAAACTGTCTCTGAGTCTGGTGGTTTTAGTCCTGATGCTGCGGTAACGCCTGCCGGACGGCAGCAGACTGAACAGTTTGTGGCTGGGGTGATGGAGGTGTTTGATAATCCTGAGGGCTTTCTTCCTGAGCCGCTGGGAGTAAAGGTCCTCAATGGATGGCAGCTCCGTCCTGGTGATGTGCTGTGCAGCTTTCACCACCCTCTGTAAAGCCTTACGATTGAGGGCGGTGCAGCTGCCGTACCAGGCCATGATGCAGCCAGTCAGGATGCTCTCTATGGAGCACCTGTAGAAGGTCAGGATGCTCTATATGGAGCACCTGTAGGTCAGGATGCTCTCTATGGAGCACCTGTAGAAGGTCAGGATGCTCTCTATGGAGCACCTGTAGGTCAGGATGCTCTCTATGGAGCACCTGTAGAAGGTCAGGATGCTCTCTATGGAGCACCTGTAGAAGTTGCAGAGTTGCTGTCGAGCTGTGATGGTGATGGTGGTGGTGTGAAGAGTCCATGTATGGTCCTCAGTGATGAGTCCATGTCAGGTCCTCAGTGATGAGTCCATGTATGGTCCTCAGTGATGAGTCCATGTCAGGTCCTCAGTGATGAGTCCATGTCAGGTCCTCAGTGATGAGTCCATGTCAGGTCCTCAGTGATGAGTCCATGTCAGGTCCTCAGTGATGAGTCCATGTCAGGTCCTCAGTGAGGAGTCCATGTCAGGTCCTCAGTGATGAGTCCATGTCAGGTCCTCAGTGAGGAGTCCATGTCAGGTCCTCAGTGATCAGTCCATGTCAGGTCCTCAGAGATGAGTCCATGTCAGGTCCTCAGTGAAGAGTCCATGTATGGTCCTCAGTGATCAGTCCATGTCAGGTCCTCAGAGATGAGTCCATGTCAGGTCCTCAGTGATGAGTCCATGTCAGGTCCTCAGTGATGAGTCCATGTCAGGTCCTCAGTGATCAGTCCATGTCAGGTCCTCAGAGATGAGTCCATGTCAGGTCCTCAGTGATGAGTCCATGTCAGGTCCTCAGTGATGAGTCCATGTCAGGTCCTCAGTGATGAGTCCATGTCAGGTCCTCAGTGATGAGTCCATGTCAGGTCCTCAGTGATCAGTCCATGTCAGGTCCTCAGTGAGGAGTCCATGTCAGGTCCTCAGTGATCAGTCCATGTCAGGGCCTCAGAGATGAGTCCATGTCAGGTCCTCAGTGATGAGTCCATGTCAGGGCCTCAGAGATGAGTCCATGTCAGGTCTTCAGTGATGAGTCCATGTCAGGGCCTCAGAGATGAGTCCATGTCAGCTCCTCAGTGATGAGTCCATGTCAGGTCCTCAGTGATGAGTCCATGTCAGGTCCTCAGTGATGAGTCCATGTCAGGTCCTCAGTGATGAGTCCATGTCAGGTCCTCAGTGATGAGTCCATGTCAGGTCCTCAGTGATGTGGACACAGAGGAACCTGAAGCTGCTGACTCTCTCTTCATGGATGTTAGGTAGCGAGAGAAATATAACTCAATACTTTCTCTACACGATACTCCCGTGATTGGTGGTAAACTGATACCAGCGTTAAGCGAGCTGTTGAGCATCGTATTTGGCAACAATCAAGGTATAAGAGCAATAAACTGCTAGAATGTGAAATTACGTATGAACAACTAAGAAAAGAAGAAGATGAAGAGAGAAGAGAACTGGAGGAGAAGGGGAAAAAACGAATGGAGGAAAACTTTAATAAAGAACTGGAAGAAATGAAGTTGAAATATGAAGAGTAGGCCAAAAAAAAGCTGAAGAAAACAACAATCTACGCAAGAGCTTGCTGGAACTGGAAAATAAAAACCTTGAACAAGAAGTGAAAAACAAAAGCAAGTGCATCATCCAATGATCTTCATCCCATAGTTGTGTTTCTATGCATTATGTTTTTTAACCAGCTGTAGTAGAATTGTTTGACTTTTTAATAATCAATACTTGAACCAAACCTCAAGGTTCAGATTAAACTTAGTCTGTTTTATGGACTCAGGTTCAGGTCAAATGGATTCAGTAATGTTCAGATCAGTTGGTGAAGGTGCGTCTTTTTAACATGGATTGTTTTTCAGTGAGTAAATAAATGTATTAAATCAATCCTGCTACGGAAAATGTTTAATCAATCAATCACAAATTATTTTTATCACACATTTTACATGTGTTTAATAGAGGGTTAAATTCAATAGTAAGGTTATCTTTATTGATGTCAACATGAATATTGAAGTCACCAACGATAATGACTTTATCTGTTTTAAGAACTAAACTTGCCTCTAAATGTGTGTATATGTATATTTGTTTCTGTATATATATATATATATATATATATATATATATATATATATATATATATATATATATATATATATATATATATACATATAAGTGGGTGTAAAGGTGTGTATGTACAGTATGTATATATTTCCTTTTATATATTTGTATTCTTTGGGATGATGAGAAACAGAATTTCGATCCCACTGTCTGTGTAACACAAATAGAGGAGTGGACTTTGACTCATTTAAACATGTTGTTTGAGTATCAGCCAAGTTTCAGTGAGTGATCATAAATACATCTTATCTTTGTGGCAGCCATTTTATCTGTAAGTATTATTTGTTAATCTGTTGTAATATTCTCCTGAACACTGGGTGGTGTAGGGGAGCATAAAGGGGAGATCACCAGGACAGGGGGATTGTTTGAACGTTTGATTTGTTTATATATTGTTAGAATAGACAGGCTGTTGTTTGTGCACTGTGAATCCACTATGATTCCCATTTCTGTTATAATCATTCATTTGTTTTAGTATCATGTGAAGTCAATGTTTGGTTCAATAAATACATCATTATCATTTCACTGTGTTCATGTTACCTCAGGGCACACAAATGCATTTTTATATTGTTTTGAAAGAGTAGAGTTTTCCCAGTTGTCCTGGAGATGTAATGCTATGAATGCATGTATAGAACAAATACTTTACAACATTTGAAAATGTAATACGTCAGTGGGGATGTTGATGTACTGTCTGAGGAGAGAATACACCCCCCGGTGGTGGTGAGAGAAACTGCAGGCTGCAAGCATTTCTAATTACTATCCAAACCTTTCAACTCAGTGATTCAACAACTTCTAGATTACCCATTTAACCCGTGTGCATCACTCAGGACATTTTTGGCTTCACACTTTCTTAAAACGTTTTTTTGGATGTCAAAATCTTGACTTTTGACTTTTTTTTCAGAAGTTTGAAAAAAGGCTACATTTTGAGGATTTGAGAGGAAAAGTATTTTTCCGTAAAGTATTAGGTTAGTTTTTATATATTAGTATCCTCTCAAGACATCAGTGCAATTTTTTTCAGCACGAGGGTAACGATTCCCAAACAAAGTAATATTCCTATCTGTAAAGGTCTGCCGTCCTCCGTCCCAATCATTCTTATATTTCAATACTTTTGGTCAGAAAGAATGATTCACTCGAGTGCGCTAGAATTTGAAAATACACAACTGGAAAAAATCTGCCACTTCCTCACAGAGCCCCTCCTCCAACACACACGAACGCACACATGACCAATGAGGGCACGAGATAAGTTTGTGCACAGATGGAAGGCTGACAGGCAGGTAGGCCATCCAGTTACTTTAGCCGGGCCTGGTCGTGCTTTTTACAGTACCACGGCTTCCACAGATGACATTTTTTTAATGTATTTATTGTCAAAGCACTTCAGCTATTCATTGCTATCGGGATGTGGATGTAGTGTCTCTACTTTAAAGAGTCCTCTCCTGCTGATGTTCAGGTGTATATCAGTATGTAGTGTCTCTACTTTAAAGAGTCCTCTCCTGCTGATGTTCAGGTGTATATCAGTATGTAGTGTCTCTACATGTCTCCATGCTTTAATGTTCAGACAGAAAGCTCTTTATTTTTCTCATACTGCCTGTGCTGCAGCACCTCTTTTCACCCTCTGTCTGAAACCAGAGCCCAGTCTGCTCTGATAGGTTAGCTGGAATTGTGGTGGATTTCCTAATGACTTTTTCAACTTTCCAAACTGTTTAGCAAAATTGAAGTAAACGATTAAGCCTTGACCCTTAGTATTTCATTTATATTTATTTAATATTAATATATTTTCCGCTTTTGTATTCTGCTTTTAATTACCTGAAAGTTAACTTTTTAAGATAAAATAAAATAAATAAAAACATTGTGGGCGCTGATGACGTCAGAAGGAGGAGAGACTTTGGACCAATCAGATGGCGCAGCGCTGCTCATCATGTCCTCTGTTGATACAGCGGAGAGAAGGTGATCCTCCGCTCCCTGTCTGACTCTAAACGGAGGAGGCGGACTAAAAAAGAGGCTCCCCGGCGCTTTAAAGTAAGTATGTTCCCAGAACCTCGGTTAATATCATTTTAATTACTAATGTATCGTTTTTTCTGGCAACTTGTTGCTTAGCTAACGTCAACAAGTGAGCTAATGTGTCAGAGCTAGCAGCCGTTGGTGTCTCTAGGCAGAATAGGAGTTTCTAACGGCTGTTCACCTGTTCGCTTTAAAACTGCCGTTAGCTCCTGATTTAAACTTAACCTGTCATTAGCATCAGAGCTAACTGCTAGCCTCCTGTCTGCTGCTGGCTGTCATGTGACTCTGATTTGTTTGCCTTATTTGTTAGTCAAAACATTTTGCATTCCCTCACAGGTGATGGTAGCATCAGGTGCTCATTTTCTTTTAAACCATATATTATTTACCACATTTTAAAATGCTAACCTATAATTATTCTGTGCTGTGTGGGTCATTTTAAATGTTTTATTCATATTCACACTTGTGTGTACTTTACTTGAGTATTTTAATTTGATGTTAGTGTTCTTCTACTCCACTACAGTTCAGAGGTAAATGGTGTACTTTTACTCCACTACATGTATTTAATACTTTTTCTAATAGTAATATTTTGAATGCACGACTTTTACTGTAACAGAGTATTCCTACACTCTGGTACTTCTATTTTTACTCAAGTACAAGATCTGAGTACTTCTACTTTTACTCTAGTATAAATCTGAGTACTTCTACTTTTACTCAAGAACAAGATCTGAGTACTTTTACTATTACTCAAGTACAAGATCTGAGTACTTCTACTTTTACTCAAGTACAAGACCTGAGTACTTTTACTATTACTCAAGTACAAGATCTGAGTACTTCTATTTTTACTCAAGTACAAGACCTGAGTACTTCTACTTTTACTCAAGTACAAGATCTGAGTACTTCTACTTTTACTCAAGTACAAGATCTGAGTACTTCTACTTTTACTCAAGTACAAGACCTGAGTACTTCTATTCTTACTCAAGTACAAGACCTGAGTACTTCTACTTTTACTCAAGTACAAGATCTGAGTACTTCTACTTTTACTCAAGTACAAGACCTGAGTACTTTTACTATTACTCAAGTACAAGACCTGAGTACTTCTACTTTTACTCAAGTACAAGACCTGAGTACTTTTACTATTACTCAAGAACAAGATCTGAGTACTTCTACTTTTACTCAAGTACAAGATCTGAGTAATTCTACTTTTACTCAAGAACAAGATCTGAGTACTTCTACTTTTACTAAGTACAAGATCTGAGTACTTCTACTTTTACTAAGTACAAGATCTGAGTACTTCTACTTTTACTCAAGAACAAGATCTGAGTACTTCTACTTTTACTAAGTACAAGATCTGAGTACTTCTACTTTTACTAAGTACAAGATCTGAGTAATTCTACTTTTACTCAAGAACAAGATCTGAGTACTTTTACTTTTACTCCAGTATACAATCTGAGTACTAGAAGAAGTACAACATACTGTATCAAGTAAACATGCTCTTTCAATGAAAATCAGTTAAAAAATGAAAAAATAGTTTCATTTTAGTTTTTTATAGATAACCCATGTCTTTATTATAGTATTTGTCCTAAAAAACAAATGATTTTCAGTGTCTACTGTGATGTAGCAGAGAGTATTTGCAAAGATTAATCATGTATGTTGTTGGGAATTGAGATCATCACAATGATATGTTTGTTACTTTGCGTGTATTTTCCTTATTTATCCATCAGGTGAATCCATGGACGGTCTCATTGAGCCCTCTGCATCCTCCACCTGCTGCCTCCTCTAGCAGCCGGATGAGGAAGCCTCTGATTCTGCTTAGTTTTGACCCTAAATGTGTTGTTTCCTGTCAGGATGGAGAGAGGGGAAGATGGCGGTGTCCTCCGGTCCCGCTGCAGATCACCAGAGACGCCCCCCACCTCCCCGGACCCAGACCGATCCTTCAGCTCTCTGGACGGGGACAGTAAACCAGAACAGCAGCAGCAGCAGCAGGGCAACGGAGTCAGCCATGCTACCAGCAACGGTGAGAAACAGATCCATGTATAAGTCTTTTTTTTTTTTAAACAGAAAAATCACATGGATTTTACAGTGAGAATAAAAGAGCTCTTGTAGGTTTCCTCTTGAAGGACAGAGGGCTGCCTGATTAGAGCAAGAGGAGACAATATGGAGCTTTATTGATCTCTGTAGGGATTCAGACGTTACAGCAGAACAGAATAAGAGTCCTTACAGTTCAAGTTCTGTTATTTCTTTATTTAATCAGGCCTGTGCTGCACATTTTGGGAGGATCGTATTGAACTGATAATCAACCTCTCTTTTCTGATCCAGTCAAAATGAGTCACTGAAGCTTTGTGATCAGGTTTAACCCAATTAGCAACGAGACGTGATCCGAGGCACCGTTAATGTGAGGAGAAGTCCAGATTAATGAACTGATCGTGAGAAATTATTCGTTTAAAACAGCTGGTCTTTTGATATTTAGAGTCAAAATCATAGACTATCTATACAAAGACTACTTCCACTTAACATGCGGAAAGTTACAGTGAGAATGTGATTTATTGGCTCAAATGTCTCGTTCAGTTTATTGAATTTTCTGTATGTTGACAGATGGGTGCTGTGTTGCACTCTGTTTACCTTTCTGAAGCACGAGGCTGAGGTGTGTCCCTTCTGGATTTCAATCAGACACCATTTGACTTCTGCTGTTTCCCACACGGCTACACATTTACAACAAGTGAATCAAATCTGCACGACAACCCTCTATAAGCACCGTGTAAAACAGCTCAATCACTAAAGACATGGGTCTTATTTAAATGTTTTAATTCTAGTTCATAGTTGCTGTGTTCCCCTCAGATAACCTCTCTCTGCTGGTCCTTTATTATCAACATGTGTCCCCTCTTCTTCATGTCTCTTCTACATCAACATGTGTCCCCTCTTCTTCATGTCTCTTCTACATCAACATGTGTCCCCTCTTCTCCATGTCTCTTCTACATCAACATGTGTCCCCTCTTCTCCATGTCTCTTCTACATCAACATGTGTCCCCTCTTCTTCATGTCTCTTCTACATCAACATGTGTCCCCTCTTCTCCATGTCTCTTCTACATCAACATGTGTCCCCTCTTCTCCATGTCTCTTCTACATCAACATGTGTCCCCTCTTCTCCATGTCTCTTCTACATCAACATGTGTCCCCTCTTCTTCATGTCTCTTCTACATCAACATGTGTCCCCTCTTCTTCATGTCTCTTCTACATCAACATGTGTCGTGGGGAGGGGCTCCTTATTTTCATCTAAAGTAACACACAGAGAATCAGCACTTTGGAAACAGGGCTGAAACAGAGGGGATTATGGGTAATGCTGCAATGATCTGTTTGGTGTTTCAGCCAATCAGAGACAGGCTCTGTGTATATCTGAGACCTGTGAGGTATTGATGAAGAACAGTATGATAGGGGAGCTTTAATATGATTTTCAAAGACCACAAAGCAGCTTGTTGACAATAATTAGTTTTGATATGCTCAGATCTTGTTTGCTCTCTTTCCAATGTCACAGGCATCATTGAGGTGGAGCATGTGATCAGCAAGAAGCTGCAGCTGAAGAAGAAAGCAGAGGTTAGTGAGGCAGTACTTTAGAAAAGGCTCAGTGGTAGAAGTATTCAGATCCTGTACTTGAGTAAAAGTCACAATACATTCATGTCAAAATACTCCATTACAAGTGAAAATCCTACTTTCAAATTCTTACTGAAAAGGTACAGAAGTAGAATCAGCAACGTGCAGCTAAAATATAAAAAATCACTAATAATATATGACTTTATTTCAGATGGTGTTGATCTAAGTATTATCTTACTGTTGTAGACAAAGTTATTTTATTCAAATGATTCGTGTTTAGGACTTTCTTTTCTTTAATATTATGGACGATTTATCTGTTTGTTTTTTTACCTCAAGCAGTTGTTCCACTAAGTTAATCTTTAGAAATGCATTATTATTAGATAAAGCCTAAAATGGCTAATTTCAAACACTAAACTTGGATGGAAGTGTTCATGGTGATATTTCATAGCTGTTTTTTGACAGGATCTGAATACTTCAAATGCCGGCCTGTCCACACAGGCATGAACAAAAATCTTGATGCTGGGCGTGTCTGACGCTTGGCGATTTCACGCGCCCAAGGCGACCGACAACCAATCAGGAATCTCCCAGGAATCTCCCGCCCGCCCCCGGCATACAAAGCAAAAAAAAGCCCGCTTCAATATATATTTAGATTTGATATAAACTCCCCAAACAGGTGAAAACCTACCAGTTTCACCAACTGTCTCTGCCACCTCCCTCCATGCCTGGTTCCTCCGGTTTAGGTCCCGGTAGGTGAACAGAGAGCAGTCGTAAAGGACCGGGACATTTCCTACAGCGATGATTCATTTATCCTCCATTTTATGACGTATGGAAAAGACCTGCGGTATCTGCATGCACGCGGTTTGATTGGCTAGCGCTTGCACTGGCGGGATTTGCATAAACGGGATTTGATTGGCTGATGCCAGCTTCGAAAGCATCGGGAGCTTCAAAAGTTGAACATTGCTCAACTTGTGATGCTCACGATGCTTGCAAAGCCATGCTCCGCTCCCCACAATGCAGTTCGGCGAAGATTACAAATCTTCTACGTCACCCCATTCAAGTGAATGGGCGAAGCTTTGAAAGATGTTTTTCATGCCTGTGTGTGGACGGGCCTTAAGTTAATCACGTTTCTTTAATGCATATATATTTTTAATGACTGAGTTTGTTTATGATTTAAAGAGGTCTTTATTTCAATCGGATAGACGTTATTCAAGTGCTTTTTATCAAACTATATCCTTACTTGATTTGAGCTGAATGATGATATTGATTCTCTCAGAATGAGTGTTAAATTAAAATATATTATTACATTGAAATCAAATTGTTCATGACATTTTAATGTTTTTTACTAAATGGCCATAAAAACATCTCCTTTGAAGACACGCATTATTTGGCCCGTGTTCGAGGAAACTCAAATCCTGTCTCTTGAGATCTCTCAAAATGGGATCTATAGCTATGTTCCTTCTCACATTCAACGCTTGTATATTCCACGGAATTATGACAGACTATGAATGATACCTGCTTCTCCTCTGCTGTGTTCCTCAGCACCTGAAGAGCGACCTGATGCATCAGTTGGACGGCCACGTGAACGACTTCATGGACAGTTTGATGGAGGAGTCGTCCAGCCTGGAGTCTGCTCCTCTCCCCGCTTCCTTCTCCCCCCCGCTGTCCGACAAGGAGAGGAGCAAACTCAGGTGCCTTTGCTCTCCTTCCACCCTGCAGAGGTGGGAAGTAGTGGAGTACAAATACTTTGTTACTGTACTTCAGTACATGTTTCTGGTATCAGTACTTTACTCCACTACTTATTTTTCTGACAACTTTTTACTTTGACTTCTTACATGTTGAACCCAAATACCTGTACTTTCTACTTCTTACATGTTGAACTCAAATACCTGTACTTTCTACTTCTTACATGTTGAACACAAATACCTGTACTTTCTACTTCTTACATGTTGAACACAAATACCTGTACTTTCTACTTCTCACATGTTGAACTCAAATACCTGTACTTTCTACTTCTTACATGTTGAACACAAATACCTGTACTTTCTACTTCTTACATGTTGAACACAAATACCTGTACTTTCTACTTCTTACATGTTGAACACAAATACCTGTACTTTCTACTTCTTACATGTTGAACTCAAATACCTGTACTTTCTACTTCTTACATGTTGAACTCAAATACCTGTACTTTCTACTTCTTACATGTTGAACACAAATACCTGTACTTTCTACTTCTTACATGTTGAACACAAATACCTGTACTTTCTACTCCTTACATGTTGAACACAAATACCTGTACTTTCTACTTCTTACATGTTGAACTCAAATACCTGTACTTTCTACTTCTCACATGTTGAACTCAAATACCTGTACTTTCTACTTCTTACATGTTGAACACAAATACCTGTACTTTCTACTTCTTAGATGTTGAACACAAATACCTGTACTTTCTACTTCTAACATGTTGAACTCAAATACCTGTACTTTCTACTTCTTACATGTTGAACCCAAATACCTGTACTTTCTACTTCTTAGATGTTGAACCCAAATACCTGTACTTTCTACTTCTTAGATGTTGAACACAAATACCTGTACTTTCTACTTCTTACATGTTGAACACAAATACCTGTACTTTCTACTTCTTACATGTTGAACACAAATACCTGTACTTTCTACTTCTCACATGTTGAACTCAAATACCTGTACTTTCTACTTCTTACATGTTGAACACAAATACCTGTACTTTCTACTTCTTACATGTTGAACACAAATACCTGTACTTTCTACTTCTTACATGTTGAACACAAATACCTGTACTTTCTACTTCTTACATGTTGAACTCAAATACCTGTACTTTCTACTTCTTACATGTTGAACTCAAATACCTGTACTTTCTACTTCTTACATGTTGAACACAAATACCTGTACTTTCTACTTCTTACATGTTGAACCCAAATACCTGTACTTTCTACTTCTTACATGTTTAACACAAATACCTGTACTTTCTACTTCTTACATGTTGAACACAAACACCTGTACTTTCTACTTCTTACATGTTGAACACAAATACCTGTACTTTCTACTTCTTACATGTTGAACTCAAATACCTGTACTTTCTACTTCTTACATGTTGAACTCAAATACCTGTACTTTCTACTTCTTACATGTTGAACACAAATACCTGTACTTTCTACTCCTTACATGTTGAACACAAATACCTGTACTTTCTACTTCTTACATGTTGAACTCAAATACCTGTACTTTCTACTTCTCACATGTTGAACTCAAATACCTGTACTTTCTACTTCTTACATGTTGAACACAAATACCTGTACTTTCTACTTCTTAGATGTTGAACACAAATACCTGTACTTTCTACTTCTAACATGTTGAACTCAAATACCTGTACTTTCTACTTCTTACATGTTGAACCCAAATACCTGTACTTTCTACTTCTTAGATGTTGAACCCAAATACCTGTACTTTCTACTTCTTAGATGTTGAACACAAATACCTGTACTTTCTACTTCTTACATGTTGAACACAAATACCTGTACTTTCTACTTCTCACATGTTGAACTCAAATACCTGTACTTTCTACTTCTTACATGTTGAACTCAAATACCTGTACTTTCTACTTCTTACATGTTGAACCCAAATACCTGTACTTTCTACTTCTCACATGTTGAACACAAATACCTGTACTTTCTACTTCTTACATGTTGAACCCAAATAGCTGTACTTTCTACTTCTTACATGTTGAACTCAAATACCTGTACTTTCTACTTCTCTCATTTTCCAAACAGGCTGGTTCCTTTAGTCTGAATGTGTGTTTGGTGGCGTGATCATTATTATTTAGAGTCATTGCGTGCCTATTGATTTGAACACGATCCGTGTATCCATCATTTCCTGGTCTTCTCTAAAGAAGAGGGACCAATGAAAACGTTGTCATGTTGCCGTTGGTCACCATGGAAACATTCATTAGCTAACAATGACATTATTGTTCTATTAATATAAAGGGAGGTCAGGTACTCTTTAAAACAGCTGCTAGTTATTGGTACTTTTTACTGAAGTACATTTCAAAGCCCTCTTTACTTTGACTTGATTAAAGAAGTTTAGTCAGTACTTCTACTTTCACCAGAGTATCTTTAAACACGAGTATCTGTACTTCTACTTGAGTAAAGGATGTGTGTACTTCTACCATCTCTGCCATCCTGTCAAATCACATTGTATCCTAGGTTATAAAGCTGTGTGGTTCCATCACATAAAGACAATCTGTTCCTGTTTCTCTCTTGGTCGCACACACCTTTTCTCCGTCTAACGTAAACGTATATCTTATCTACTGTGTGTTTCCCTTCAGGTACTTCCGGCCTCCTCATGGTGAGGGGAAGCAGTTCATCAGTCGCCGGTCCCTCTTAGAGTAAGTCTGTGATCTGAGATAAATATATATTAAGGAGACAGAGGAGTAGAAGCACTGTTGGGTCTTTGTGGTGATCAGCTACAGGAAATTTCACTTCTTATTTAATCTTGTGAAAGGCTCATTGCAAGGAGGAATGTGCTCTCTATAACAGTGTCAATGCAGCGCTGCTAGGCTAGGCATACATTCAACAACATCACTTAAAATACATGAACAGTTCGGGAAAAGAAGGAGGAGGAACACAAGATTATAGCAGGCTTAACATTCAAAGCTAAACACAAAACTGGCAATGAATAAACATCAGTAAGTATATGACGGTGATAGATTGTTCCAAAATGATCTATTTCAGACTCAAATTAAGTACCATAGCATCTTCAGAATATACACTTCAGAAACGATCCTTTAAGGTTTGTGCAAGTTTGAATTCGTCTTTACCACATGTGGCAATTATGTATTTGCATTGCAACTAACACAGGTCTGAACCAGAATCAGAAATCCTTTCTACTTCCGCCCCATGGGACCTTATTTCAGAAAAAGTATGCATTGAAGTCAATGGAGAGAGAAAGATTATCTCTCGATCCCGTTTGAATTGTGTCATGAATTACACATATGATGTTTTCAATCTTATAAAATAATTTCCATGTCAAAAAAGTCACAGTTTGTCGTAAAACTGTTGAAATATAAGACTATGAAAAATACGTAACTAGAAAGACTACAAACCCCAGAGTCCCGGTCCCGCATGCTGGCTCTTAGGAACCCACTAACTCCCCTTGTGTGTATGCACAGCTCTCAACGTGCCCAGACTTGGAGTGATTTTTACCTCTTATAATACTTTCCGCCTCGTTCTGACAGAAAGAAGTGAAATGTGCCAACGTGACGGCCGTCTGGGTGTGTGGTGCGAGATGGGAGATGTAGTTCATTCAGCGTTTCACACAAACAAAGTGTTACGACACATTTTTATTTTTTTGACTTGCAAAATTATCTTTTAAATTGACAAACATCATATGTGTGATTCGTGGCACAATTCAAACGGGATCAAAAGATAATCTTTCTCTCTCCATTGACTTCAATACAAACTTTTCAGAAATAAGGTCCCATGGAGCTCCCCCAGGAAAGGGAGGGACTTCACCTCTCTGTAGTCCCACTGCGGGGAAATGTACATCGTTACAGCAAAATATTTTTGAATTGTCGAGTTGCAAAGACATCGCAGCCTTCAAATCGTATTCTAGATACTTAAAACATTGTTTGTTTGGGACAGATCCTCTTAAAAATGTTGAACTTTGTTTATTGGGTTTTTTCAGCAGCATACAGTCATTCAGTCAGAGCATGTTTCCAAAGTAGGTAAACACATCTTCACTTTATAGAAACATGGGTAGAGTAACAATGTAATTACTGCTTAACGAGTAGTAGGTTTTTTGTTGTGGATCCTGAAGGCAGCATCTCAAGGGCTCCCTCATGTTCTCAGTGTATCTGCTCAGATTCTGATCACATGCTTCTGTTTGTCCTCAGCGAGCTGTTTGAGGTGAACCACATCAGGACCATCTACCACATGTTCATCGCTCTGCTCATCCTCTTCATCCTCAGCACGCTGGTGGTGGATTTCATCGATGAAGGCAGGTAAAGTAGAAGTCTGCTGTGTGTAATGTCTAGATCTCAAATGATCAGATAATCATTTAAAACATAAAGTCTTATACTCTGCCTTTTACTCGGTTACGTTGTTTGTCTTGTATTTGTTTAACAGAGACATATGTTTAGGATTTACATTTCAGGATGCAAAGGAAGTAAAAGGTGGATTTGCATATGGTGAAGGACGGGGGGGTTTGATGGGTTAATGTCATTCAAAGTGCTTTACAAAAATAAAAGGCATTCAGAAAATGGCATTTAAAAAACAAAGATGATAAAATAAACATTGAAACAAAATGCATTCCCCCCCCCCCCCCCCCTCTGCCTCAGACTGGTGCTGCACTTTGAGCTGCTGGTGTATGCGTTCGGACAGCTCCCCCTGGTGGTGTGCACGTGGATCTGCATGTTCCTGTCGGTTCTGCTGGTTCCCTACAGTCTGTTCCACCTGTGGGCTCAGACCCAGAGGGGGTCTCACCCTCAGTTCTGCAGCTTCCTGTTCGGCTCGGTGTTCCTGCTCTTCCAGGCGCTGGCTGTTGGCTTCCTGCCGACGTTTGTGGTTCTGACCAACAGCTTCCCCCCCGCATCCTGCTTCATCGTCATCCTGGAGCAGGTGAGAAGAGAGATGTCAGTCTCTCCATCAGCAAACACCTGCTGGGAGGGGGATTGTACTCTGAGGTTTTTAAAAATGTTCTTTGGGATTTTTTTATAGCTCCCTGACTGATCTGTAATTTGTGATATTGGGCTAAATAAATAAAATGTGATTACTTGATTGACTTATCATCGTCTGTATGTAATGTAATATTATGCTTATGTTCTATTGCAGTTAATTGTGTGCAGTTTAATGTTAAATGGCTACTAAGTTATTCTTGATTAATTACCTTAAAGGTCCCATGTCATGCTTTTCTGGTTATCACCCGTCCCCTTGTGTTCTGTAGCTTCTGCATGTAAACGGTCTGCAGAGTCAAACCCCTCAAAGTACACCCTGTAGTGAGTAACACTCTAACACAGAGAAGACCTGTCTGTGCTGCCCCAGAACGCCTCGATGGAGAACTTTCTTTTTCAATTTGTTTCTTCAAGCCAACCAAGTGACGTAACGACGACCCCTCCGTGGATTGGTCAAAATGGACCAATCCGTGGAGCCGTTGCGTTACGTCTGCAGAGCCGCTTCCTCACACACACTCAATCTTTTCTCAGCTGCAGCTCCGCAGATTTCTCCTCCCTGAGACGGCGGGACGCGGCGAGGCTGTGAGTCGGTGTGAGCACACAAACTCCCAGCCAGGCTGCGGGTGTGTGTGTGTGTTCGGGCTGGTTTTGCCGCGTTTCGCAGTCTCGCAGACGGCCACTGGGCTCACAGGGAGGGGGGGGGGGCAGGAGCTCCAACGAGCCGTGTAGGACAGAGATTGAATACACAGACTATACAGAGATGCTGGATGAGAAACCAATGTGAGTTTGGAACATTGAACAATGTGAATCTATTCTAGTAGACCTCAACAATGGAATCATGATCAGTAGAAAGGGCCATGTCACGGGACCTTTAAGATACGCTATGCTTATATTCACTAGGAATATATATTAAAGTATTTTTTATAAGTATTAATAGTATAATATTACTGCTGATGTCATGTTAGAAACATAGCTGTTATTGCTCACTTGACTGATCTAAAAGCACTAAAAGTTTGATAAATGATAAATACGCATGTTATGTTATTTAGTTCAGTATAAAAAGTATGTTTACAGCGTCTTCGTCAGTTTCTAGTTTCACCTATTTTATCCAATCAAGCAGTGGAGAAGCTGTATTTAGATGTGTCGGTGAAGAGAAGGTGTTTAGCGAGATATTCAGTACGCATATCAAGAGCCGCTCAGCTTGTATTAGTCCCAAAGCGAGGAGATGTGCAACGAGGTCGATGCGTGAGCAAGAGGGACTACTGAATTCCTTCATTATTAACTTAAAGAAAGGCAAGATATAATAAATACATGATCGGTCTGTAACAGCAGGTCTGTTTTATTATTTGTGTAACTGCAGGTGCGTCTGATGATGAAAGCCCACTCCTTCGTCAGAGAGAACGTCCCACGAGTCCTGAGCTGGGCTAAAGAAAAACACAGTACGTACCTTTCAGAGGCGGCTGTGTGTCCTTTAGAGTTTCATAAAAAGACTTAAAAGGCTTTACATTGAATAATATTACAGATTAAAATGTCTTAATTCAACGTAACAAGAGTGGTCAGAATGAGAAGGGGAGGTCATTTGGTTCTGTATTCTTTATTTTCCCTTTCACATAAACGTCTTGCAGATCTGGATAGCAGGACAAAATTGTACTTGAAATAAAGGGACCTGGAAAGTCCTTGAATCAAATGTTTAAGAAGGTGTGGGAACGTTGACATCGTCTCTCCTCTATAGGCCCCGGCCCTGTGGTGCCTCAGGTCTCTCAGTATCTCTACTTCCTGTTTGCACCCACTCTCATCTACAGAGACAAATACCCCAGGTAACACTATTCATATTAAATGTTATCTCCTCACAGCAGGTCATGTGTTTGATCAAACCTTATTTCTCTCTTAACGCAGGAACCCGGTGATCAGGTGGAGCTACGTGGCTTCAAAGTTCCTTCAGGTACCTCTTTCATATTTTAAAGTTAATAATAATAATACAAAATGATATTTATATAGCGCTTTTCATGAACTCAAGGACGCTTTACATCAGGGGTGTCAAACTCAAGGCCGTGAGCCAAATCCGGCACGCAGCCTCATTTGATGTGGCCCAGCAAGAGCTTGCAAAGAATATCATACGGTTACGTGCCGCTTTACAGGAGCACGTTGCCCATAAACTACATCTCCCACAATGCACCTTGTTTTGTGACATGCGCACTGAAGAGACTTGTAATTATTTGCCCTAGACTTCTGCTTTCAGACGTAGTTAATTATGAAGTTATTACCCTATCTGATAATCATCCAATACAGAGGCAATAATGTAATATAATACATTATTTAATATATATTAAATATATGTATTTTTATATAGTCTTAAAGTTAC
Organism: Notothenia rossii; assembly: GCF_949606895.1. NCBI lineage: Eukaryota > Metazoa > Chordata > Actinopteri > Perciformes > Nototheniidae > Notothenia > Notothenia rossii. The sequence continues at coordinate 95,063,373 of NC_136912.1, forward strand.
AACCGGCCCTTTGAGTGCAACCTTAATGCTGATGTGGCCCGCGATGAAATTGAGTTTGACACCCCTGCTTTACAGTGTAAGGGAGGGTGGACAAACAAAGACAGTCAACAGGAAGTTCATTGGGGGGGAGGGCTTATGTAGCGCTGCTCGATTATGGCAAAAATCATAATCTCGATTATTTGGGTCAATAATTGATATATCACGATTGTTAAAAACAATTATCCATTTACTTTGAAAACATACATTTATTGGAGAATTTTTTTTTGAACAGTATGTTTTTAACAGTTGATTACTCTGAACTTTAAGAATAATTAAACTGAAAAACCCATAAAAAAAAGTAATTTGAAAAAAAAAAAGTAATACAAAAATAATCGTTTTATTTTGATTACGTTGTTTTCGTAAGCCATAATCGTAATTGCGATTAAAATACGATGAATTGAGCAGCCCTAGGCTTATGGGTAGACAGAGGTGAAGAGATGGGTTTTGAGGCGGGACTGGAAGAGTGTGAGGGACTCAGAGTCACGAAGATCTTGGGGGAGGGAACTCCAGAGCCTAGGAGCTGCCACTGAGAAGGCTCTGTCCCCAAAGCTGCAGAGTGTGGATGTGGGAATGGATAGGAGACCGGCTGCAGTGGATCTGAGGGACCGTGGGGGTGAGAAGGTTGGTGAGATATGGGGGGGGGGGGGGGCAGATGGTGGAGGGCTTTGTAGGTGAGGACCAGAATTTTGTAATTGATGCGGTGGGAGACAGGAAGCCAGTGGAGGTCTTTGAGGTCTGGGGTGATGTGGTGCTATGATTTGGCACCCCAAAAGAGCCCAGACTCTATGATCATGACGGATTCCCCCCCCTCCCCCCCTCAGGTGCTGGGCTGTCTGTTCTATGCGTACTACGTGTTCGTGCGGCTCTGCATCCCTCAGTTTCGCAGCAGCAGCCGCCAGCTGTTCGACCTCCGAGCCATGGTGCTCTGCGTCTTCAACTCCATCCTGCCCGGTAACACCCGACCATCATAGTTCTCTATCGGTGTTTTCCAATTGTTGTTTTTATGTATGCTCCACGACACCAAGTCAAATTCCCTGTATGTGTCAGCCTGCCTGGTGATAAACCTGATTCTGATTCATCAACACATAACATTTCATTAACCACCTTCATGCCGTGTCAAACTACCTCACTTTTGGTTCATTGAGACGTTTTTATAGGAGTCTGTGTTTTAAATGTGGTCAAGTGAACTGGTCACACTCCTGAGTCCAAACACAACTCCTAATGGTAAATAGACTGTTTACTATATCTAGTGCTTTACCAGTCTCTACGACCACTCAAAGCGATGTACACACTACAGGGCATCATATAATATGAGTCCGATGTGTGCAAAACAAGAGGTTTGGGCCTCCTCTGCCTGCAGTGTAAAGATCAGATCAGAGGTTGCCCACAAGTTGAAATTAAAAGAGTAAAAATAAACAATTATACAATTTTAAACATATCAAGAGAATAGAAATAAACCAACATTCAAAAGTAGAACATGTACGTTAAATTAAATATGAATGTAGAATGTACAGTGTGAGTTAAAGTCCAGTTAACCAGAGACAGCTGCGAATCTCTCTCTCTCTCTCTCTCTCTCTCTCTCTCTCTCTCTCTCTCTCTCTCTCTCTCTCTCTCTCTCTCTCTCTCTCTCTCTCTCTCTCTCTCTCTCTCTCTCTCTCTCTCTCTCTCTCTCTCTCTCTCTCTCTGCAGGAGTGCTGGTTCTCTTCCTGGGTTTCTTCGCCTTCCTCCACTGCTGGCTCAATGCTTTCGCTGAGATGCTCTGCTTCGCTGACAGGATGTTTTATAAGGTACTTCCTGCTGCCTCTGCCAGCTACAGCTTCATTTAAATGTCTATGTTGTTCTTTACATGATGCTCCGCTGTCACAAGGACTGATTCAAGAAAACGTCCCTGCCCACTGCGATAACTCTGGATAACAAATCTCCTCTGGCTGGAAGAGAACTCTCTGCTCCATAGTTTCTCTTGATAACTGGACTCAAACTCTTTACTTTATTATTTGCTCCGTTTGTTGTTTGTTTGTTCACCCTGTAAAGCGGCCTTTGACCCCTTGAAAGGCGCTATACATCATCATCATCATCATCAGCATCATCATCATCATCATCATCATCATCATCATCATTATTTAAAGAGACTCTTGGTCCATTATTAAAAGACATACAACACTCAAATATAAATGTTAAAAAGCAGTTATACCAATGTTTCCACAGAGGCGACCGTACAGCACTGAGACAGCAGCATAATGACAGAGTTATGAGAAACATTCAATCGACAGATGAATCAGATTTCTCAAGAGAGCATGGAACGTGTTGACTCGTGCTTTACAGAACATTTCACTTGCACTGCACCACCTTGGTTTTCTAAGCAGTATACGCAGACAGTCATTATATGCAACCTGGAGCTTCTGGAGGCTCGCCTTCTTACACTTGAGCCACAAGGGGGCAGTAGAGAGAGGAGTGCAATACGCTCTAAAGAGGTTCACCTTAACCTTATCTGAACACCAAGAGAATGTTCTAGCCAACATGTTGGCTTCTATATATAAGACACGCCGCTGTCTATACACGTCATCATCATCATCAGCCACTTCATCTGTGATGATGTGGACACACACATGTGTCTCCAAAATGTTGTAGATTGACTATAATCTAATCTTTTACAGAGCACCATCTCCTTCAAGGTGCAGTTAATAAGATGTGACAATAATGTATACAAATATAATCTATTATTATTATTATTATTATTATTATTATTATTAAACTCACACATTTTACATTGATATTCAATCTAATATTTAATACTCATACTTATGTATATATCCTGCTTGATATTGTGTTACTGTAAATAATATGTAATTCAACATGTATATTTTCTACTTTTTTTAATGCCATTTTATTTCTATTGATGTTTACATTTTGGATTGTTTATTTCTAGTCTTTGCATTTTTATTGTACAACGCCTTGTATTTTTATCCTGCAGTAACGCAAACATTCCCCAAATTGGGATCAATAAAGTGATTCTTATCTTAATATCTTTATACTTGACTAATTGTGATTACACCTCCCAGGATTGGTGGAACTCGACCTCTTTTGCTAACTACTACCGCACCTGGAACGTAGTGGTGCACGACTGGCTGTACTACTACGTGTACCGCGACATCCTGTGGGTGAGTATAAATACATATTATAAAGAACGACAGCTCTACTCCAGAAAGGTTACAATAGGCTGTGGAACGATCGGGATCCCTGACTTCCATCTGTTTGTCATCTCGCTATCTACTTATTTATCTAAATAGTTATCACCGTAATAAACCGTATGTAATTCTGTCTTAATGAACGTTATTTAATTTCATATTCTGAAATATTAAAGGTATGGTAAAACTACTCAAATATTTCCAAGCTAACAGTTTTTTTTATTAGTCAATTTATTGAACATGTTAGAAACAAAACAAACAATAATAATAACAACAAAGAAACTAAATAAAAAAACTTTCAAGGTATAAAAAGTGAATTCTCAAATAGTGTCCGTCATGTTCAAAAGGGTGGAGAAGGAGCTTCAAAACGTTCCTGGTCCCCTCTAGCGTACATTGTTCATTGAAATGTAACTTCAGGTCATCGTCATCAGCATCCGGGATATTTGATCCATTGTTTATGAATTCTTTGGTGCTAATTGTGCAAAGATATGAACCCTAATGACTCCTCTGTCCTCTCTGGTGTTTCTCCAGATGTCTCAGAAGCGCTTCAGACCGGCGGCCATGTTGTTTGTGTTCACGGTTTCTGCCGTCGTGCACGAGTACATCCTCGCTATCTGCTTCGGCTTCTTCTACCCCGTCCTCTTCTGCCTCTTCATGTGCTTCGGAAGTAAGAGACAAATCATCTCTCTCCACTCTCTTATTATTGCATGTCAGTCACCACAAACGACTGGTCGAACTCAGTCTCTCTGCATTTATCTTAATACCGTATCGACCCCAATATAAGACGACGCCTCTTTTTCAAGACTCATTTTTTAGAGAAATACCTTTTTGTAGAGCAAATCTTGTTTTTATAAAGAAAACTACACTTTGTGTTCAAATGTGCCGTCGCTTGGGGGAACACTCGTTTGGCGCGATCTGTTGTTGTGAATGTGTAATTACATCAAAAAGTCTAGAACCCGAATATGACGAAAGAAACCCATCTTATATTCGGGTCAATACGGTAATACTCTCGCTCTCTCTCACAGTGATGTTCAACTTCATCCTGCACGACCGGAGGAAAGGTCCCGTCTGGAACGTGGTCATGTGGACGTGTCTGTTCCTCGGTCAGGGGGTCATCCTCTGCCTGTACTCTCAGGAGTGGCACGCCCAGCAGTACTGCCCTCTGACGGAGGTAACACCTGAAGGAGCACTTTAACACTTTCAACCAGAATTTGACTTTTTAATCTTCAAAATGTGCCTTTTTTCTTATAATTCGACTTTTTTTCTCAAAATTTGACAAAAAAAAAATCATTTTGTGAAATTCTCACTGAAGAGACTTGCAATTATTTGCCCTCTGCTTTCAGACGTAGTTATTTATGAAGTTATTACCCTCTCCGATAATAATCCAATGCAGAGGCAATAACGTAATATAATACATTATTTTATATCTTAACCCTCATGTTGTGTCCGGGTCTCCCGTGACCCGTTTCAAGTTGAGATTATATAATAACTACGCTCTAGTTTTTTGTATCGGAACAAGGGTTCATGATATCTTCCACAACAGCTAAACACTACAAAACTGATTTAGAAAATGTTTGCCAAGTCTGAAGGTCTCTACAAAAAAAAGAGTATCATTTGGTGTTGGGGTCTGGGGGGACCCAGCAGAATTGTTTTGGGTCAATTTGGCCCAATCAAGATTCATCTTTGAGTTTAGACAGCCCCCCCCCCACCCCTTTCATCAACTGTAACAATCATTGTTCACAACATGCACCTGGTCTCCCCTCCCTCTGCCCCCCCCCCCACGGGAACTCCACCTTTCTCAAAGAATATGTACACGAACACTTGAACCTGAACTCACACATGCACGTGTGCTATATGTGGTGTGATGTGTTTTGGGCCTTAACATTAAATTACAACAGGATAGTTATGGATGCATTATAAGTTAGTTATGATGTAGTTAAAACAATATTGGATGATAGTCATTTTTTAAAATGTGTTTTGGACTGAAATAAATCATGGGTCAAAATGTGCCCGCGAACGCCATGAACGGTAACAGCTTTTGAACACAACACAAGGGTTAAATATTATATATGTATTTTTATATAGTCTTAAAGTTACAACTGGCCCTTTCAGTGCAACCATAATGCTGATGTGGCCCGCGATGAAACTGAGTTTGAGCCCCCTGACCTAAACTCTCATATGCTCCTTATTGGGCAGAGCAGAGACAAAGTCTGGTCTCAGGACGTCATGAAACTGTAGAAATTGTTATTTTTTCCCTCCAAACAATCACAGATCTGAGGGCATAAACGCAGCACGTATCTGTACAAGTGTCCTACGTGTATGACATTTGGTGGGTATATGTAACACATGGAGAAGAACAAAAAACTATATTGGAGCGTGTCCCTAAACCCAACAGGAAGTCGGCCATGTTGAATTTAACAGCATTTCTTTACTGTATTTTAACAAATTCCTTCCTTAACAGAATTGCTCCAATCCACTTCAAATGTGTTCAATAACATCTTACGACATTGAGGAACAATATTGTGTTAAAATAATTCGTCTTCATCAACCACCCTGCTTGGACGTGGTGGCAAAAAAAACACCTTTCAGTACAAAACTAGACGATGAAAATGACATTCTGTTATTACCATTTACTAGTTAGTCCATGCTCCAACTGTCCCTGCATAACCACAGCTGTACCCGGCATCCAATCAGTAGCCTCGATATGTGTCGATGTCCAAGGACTTGTTTATATAGTAAGTTTCTGTTCTAAGAACCAATGGGAGGAAAGAGAAGAGTTATATCACTGAACCATAAAACAATAGAACATGAACAGCTGAATATGAGTGTTAGCTTTGCCAACCTCAAGCCTGGACACAAATTGAGTTTCATGTGATTTTCTTTTTTGTATTTTTTTCAGCCTTCATTCTTGGAGTTGTTGAAGCCTCGCTCGTGGAGCTGTCACAGAGATGCTGGACTCTGATTGGCTGTGATCCACGTGTTCACTGCCTCTGTCTTACCGTCTGTTCTCTCTAGTTTAATTTACATGTGTCTGTGCAGGCCCGGTTCTACGGGGGTGCACAGACATGCATTGCACCCCCAGTTGAATGTTATGCACCCTCTATTCAAAAAAGAGAAGGGAGCGAACAACAATAATAGAATACAATACAAAACTAATTGTGTCAGGTGCGCGTGACCTGCTCCGCTGCGCGTGCATCATTTCCAAAGTGCTTCCACAGCAGTGACACACATCTGTGGATAATCATGGATACACGAAAATGGTTAAAGCAACCATCACTAAACGCCAGCACCACTGCATCTACTGCAGACAGTAGCAACCGGTCAGATGGGGACGTGGACACTAGCGTACTCCCGTCCGACTCGCCGCCCTCGCCCCGGAGCAACAGTCCTCGTCGTGGATCACGGAAAACCAGAGCCTGCCCGGTTCTAAACAAGTAACCAACTCGCCTGTACAGTGGGGCTAGGCGGTCATTTTGCAGCTCGTCGTATAAAAATAAATGGCTAGAATATTCATGTGAAAATAGAGCCATGTTCTGCCATGCCTGTAGAAATGTTGGGTCAAACATAAAGCAGACAAAGCACAGACGCCTTCACCACGAATGGCTACAAAACGATCTCATACCTCGAGCTTATCAACGAGCTGGTGCTGCAGCTGAAATGATCTCCAGGTCACAAAGTCAACCTCACATGATGATGTGATCCAGTTTTCAAGCACAGTAAACATTCTCTTCTCAGAGTATATGATGGGACCAAGGTGATGATGTAGTACATGGTTTTAATAATACTTTTGCTTTTCAATGTTTGCCATTTCAAACCATGAGCTGGTTCAAATCATATTTGTATCAGTACAGTTCTGAAGCTTTTGTGCTTTTCTTTCCCATAGTCCACTTCGGACTGGATGAAATATTTCAGGATTGCACTTTTAACTTGACATGTTCTCATTGCTTGGTTTCAAAACATAACAAATGCCATAATCTGTTCATTGGGGACCATCAATGCTATTTCTCATTGCTGTTGTCGGACACTATTGCTCATGTAAACCTACTGCTGCTGCGCCCCCTGTACTCTCAGAGGCTCCCTGAGTCATGTTGCTCTGCGCCCCTGCTCATGTGTCTGTGTATGAACGTCTGGAAGAGATCCAATAATGTGCCAAAATGTTCTTTACTCCAGCAGCAAAGTCACAGCGATGCCTTACTCCTGTTTGATGTCTTCATGATCCCAACACACTGACACGCTCACATTGAATCACATGTGAGCTTTTATTTGATTTCCAGATGCATTTCCTTTATGTTCGCCTCGATCAGCTGTGAAACCTCTCCTTGTGCCAATATGATGGCTAACAGGAAATACAAACATCACTAACGGTGTGCAGTTACTCCTGTATGGCAGATAACGTTCAGTATGTTGAAAATGTTTTTTATTTTCACCGCCAAATAGATTTATTTTGGAAAAGAACGGCCGCTGTTTGGTGTTTTGTTTAATCATGAGAGATACTGCAGAAAAAGATTAGTCTGAAAAGGAAGGTGTGTTTGAAAAGGTTGGGACATGATTATATAATGAATCTTAAACTAAATGGAGATGGAAACTATGCTGACTTAAGTTCATATAGTCTGACAGCTGAATGTATTTGTAATCATCCCAATATTTTTCATTGAACTGGTTTGAACATGAATTTAGCTTCAGAGATAATTCCCTTTTTAATCTCAATGATATTCTGTTTTTGGGAGTTTTGTGAAACACAATCATTTAATACTGCAATTGAACTTAAATATCAAGGATACTTGCACTAAGAGCTTCAGATTGTATTGTGAGATATTCAGCACATGCAGTCCGCCAGGGTTTTGTTTAACTCATAAGTATACACTGTCGTTTCCATGTCAAACTAATGGAAGAAGCAATGTTTGTGATCATTAGTGCATGCTGTCTTGTGAGTACATCTCAAAGGTAATGCACAGTTGATGTCACTAAAAGACTGACATGTTTGACAGCAGAGAGAGTGAAAGATAATGTGTTTACATGTGTGAATGATGAGGCAATTAAGAAATAACTCTGCACTTTCAAAAATGGTGGCCACAAGGTGGCGCTGCAGTAAAGCTTTACTTTGATGCCTCTGCTCACGGAGAGACTTCCCCAGAGTCATCATAATATATTAACAAACAACTACCAGCTACTTATTTGTATAAATATAACAGAATGATTGGGCTACCCTGTACTACTAAGCAACTCCTGACAAGTCACTTTATCTTGACATTGACATTCAGGGAAAAACTTAAAAGAGCTAACCTGTTTATGGAAATGATTTATTTATATTTGGGTCATATATTCTGTCATATGTGTGTCCTGTGAACTCATTATGAATCAGTTTGAAAATTGTATGATACATTTTGTAAAGACTCGACAAAGTGTAAGAACTCAAGAATAAAAAATGGAATATGTTCCTTAACCTGTTTTGTATTATACATGTTGTATATAATGGTCATTGTGCCAACTTAATGGTATTGATACAGTCTTTAATTAGATATTTTAGACCACATGTGTCAAAGTCAAGGCCCGGGGGCCAAATCAGGCCCTTGGTGTATTTAATTTCGGCCCGCAGGATAATTTCTAATTCCCATTAGATCTGGCCCTCCGGTATATTGCACGCACACCTTCCCTCCATCCTGAGGGTCTCCTCCGCTCAGAGCCTGAGCCCAAACATTGATGACCTTGCACCCAAGATGAGATGCCAAGTATCTGAACTAGCATCACAGAGCAGCACACTGAGTTTAATGGATGTTTCCTTCTCCACTTTCTTTCTTGAGACAACAGGGCATGCTTTTTGGGGGGCATTTCCCCCCCAAAGTGAGCAGGGATCACCTCGGTTAATAAATCACTAGGATTTGACTTATTGGGGTATGTTTTACAAGTCAGTCAGAATACAGTCACAGTGCTTAATGAAGGACTTTCACACATTTCTGCTATATTAATAACATATTACACACATGTAAACACGCTATACAGTTTTATAATGCAGAATATATATATTTTTTAAATACATTGGAGCTTTATTGACAAAATTAAGCAGTGTCAAATTGATATACAAAAATATTACTGGTTCTAAATTATATACATTAAACAGATCTACTTAATTACACATCCGAAAATGGGTGGGAAGAAACGTACACTTATTTAATCCCTTCTCCCAAAAACGAAATTATTAACATATAAATATCAATTTTTTTTCTTAAAGAAATACATTTGTTGTTGAAAAAAAACCTAATTAAACTAAAACATAAAACAACAAATAAATAAACAGATAAATGAACAAACAAATACATAAAACACCCATTTATGATTAAACAATGTCATATCAAGGAACTTTTTTCTTTCTAAAAAGTGATTTTCAAAGCTTTTTGGGGGCATTTTTTCCCCTTAACTTTGCCTGGATCACTTCGGTCCCCCCGCCTGATGGACCCGGTGCTCGTTGGGACCCGGTTAGAGTCCCGGATCCCGGTGACAGGGACCCGAACACCCGCCTCCTGGAACACATCTTCTGTTCTGCGGTAAAGATGGCGGCGTCAGAGGGGGCGCGGAGCGGCCGGACAGCGGCAAAAAGAGCCTGAAAAAGCTCCACAATTGGCCGAATATCGTTCGCCAGGTACCGGTAATATCAGCTCGGATACCGTCTGGACCACAGGGAGAAACACAGCCGCTGTCACCCGCAGGGGGTTGTGATTTTATTGTTAAAAGGCAGGGTGGGTGGGTTTCACCGAGAGATGCTAACGGGCTAGCCCACTGAGCTAACACAGACTAGCCCGCGGAGCTAACACAGGCTAGCCCGCCGAGCTAACACACGGAGCTAACAGAGACTAGCCCACTGA
>NC_136912.1:95077061-95112061 GCF_949606895.1 Notothenia rossii
AGGAAACTGGCTTCCAAGCCAATATTTCAAGGATGCTACGTCATCGAGTGCCGCCGAAGGACTGTTCCAATCTCCAGCATACTTGGAATTCCACCGAGGCCACGTCCTTGGTTTGGGGGTAATTTCGAGGCTGCACATGGGTAGACTTTGCGTCCTTAAAATCCCCACAATGCTTTGCGCACGGACCAATTTCCCCAAATCTGTTGCGGAAAATGTAAGGCGGGGCCTCTCATATGACGCACACCTGCACACTTGCTAGCCTGTTCCACTCTTCGTTTTCCGAATGCCAGGAAGGATTCTTGCCTAGCCTCTGAAGGAAGTGACTCGGAAGACATGTGCTACCAAGCAAGCATCCTCGCGATTGAGAAACGGCCAAGGTCTGTGTTTACATTAGCATGCTAACACTGAGAGCTAACCTGTACTGGAGAGAGTGTGTGAAGAAGCAGGAAATAAAAAGTACTCGCCTTGTGGTAAACAGTACCTCATAGATATGGCCCTATAAGACATTGTTCAAATATATAGCATAATAGTGAGCTTTAAAGAAAAGCAATGAGATTTTTTGCCGTTGGTTTTTAAATTATAGCAGAAAATAATCTCTTGAAATCTCATATTTATGATACTTTAACGTTTGGGAATTTCCAGGTTTTAGGACTCATTCCTTCACTAGTCAATACGAGCTAGGGCTATATCCAAATCACAGATCCTCTTAAAACGTAAACAACAACGTGACGTCGGAGCTCCGTGAAATCAAAGCTGTCTCTGACGCTCTGTTTGATACTCACATTTCTGGACGAGTCATACCGTTTGAGGAACAGAAATATTGTTTTCTGGCATCACTTTAAAACAATTCTGGGAAAATCGGCAACAAACCCCTGAGACGGATCGCAGATAGCTTCTCCTTATTTCTCACTTCTCTATTTCCTGTATTTCTTGTGAAACCCACATCTTGCTCGTGCTAAATCTGGATCATTGGGGAATTAACCGTATTAAGAACGCACTTCTGACGGTTTCTTTTCATGAAATCAACAAAGCGGATCTATTTTTACTCCCAACAGATCACAGGATTTGGGTCATTTGAGCGGATCAGAGTATTCCTTGGCAGCGGTTGTGATAGTGAGCGTAGCGCCGGCTCTACCTAAAGATCAGAGGAGAGAGACGTAAGCTGATTTGCACCACGGGTGAAATTTAGATTAAAGACAAATCCACTTTTCTGTGAACTCTAAAGCCCAACAAGCAGATAAATCTCTCTGGCAACAATCACGCTTCAGACACGGCTGATTTCTGATAGGCTTTAAAAGATGATATAGAGATAATCTGCTGATAACAGAGGTGGGAAGTATTGGAGTGCAAATACTTTATGCTTAAGTACATGTCTCTGGTATCAGTACTTTACTCCACTACTTATTTTTCTGACCACTTTTGGCTTTGACTTCTTACATTTAGAACTCAAATACCTGTACTTTCTACTTCTTACATGTTGAACACAAATACCTGTACTTTCTACTTCTTACATGTTGAACACAAATACCTGTACTTTCTACTTCTTACATGTTGAACTCAAATACCTGTACTTTCTACTTCTTACATGTTGAACACAAATACCTGTACTTTCTACTTCTTACATGTTGAACCCAAATACCTGTACTTTCTACTTCTTACATGTTGAACACAAATACCTGTACTTTCTACTTCTTACATGTTGAACACAAATACCTGTACTTTCTACTTCTTACATGTTGAACTCAAATACCTGTACTTTCTACTTCTTACATGTTGAACACAAATACCTGTACTTTCTACTTCTTACATGTTGAACACAAATACCTGTACTTTCTACTTCTTACATGTTGAACTCAAATACCTGTACTTTCTACTTCTTACATGTTGAACTCAAATACCTGTACTTTCTACTTCTTACATGTTGAACTCAAATACCTGTACTTTCTACTTCTTACATGTTGAACACAAATACCTGTACTTTCTACTTCTTACATGTTGAACCCAAATACCTGTACTTTCTACTTCTTACATGTTGAACTCAAATACCTGTACTTTCTACTTCTTACATGTTGAACTCAAATACCTGTACTTTCTACTTCTTACATGTTGAACACAAATACCTGTACTTTCTACTTCTTACATGTTGAACCCAAATACCTGTGTACTTTCTACTTCTTACATGTTGAACTCAAATACCTGTACTTTCTACTTCTTACATGTTGAACACAAATACCTGTACTTTCTACTTCTCACATGTTGAACACAAATACCTGTACTTTCTACTTCTCACATGTTGAACACAAATACCTAGGGATGTAACGGTACCAAAAACTCACGGTACGATAATATCGCGATAACAAGTCCACGGTACGGTATTTATCGCGATATTGAATAATAAAGGGAAGAAAAAAAAAAAATCATTTTTTTTTTTCAATAAAACATTTTTTTACTCGGAAAATGTTTCTTTATTAAATAATAAATCAGATTTGTACAGCCTTTTTGTAGGATAGCAGTATTTTAAAGTGTCAAAAACAAAGTGACAGTAACAGACTGGAACAAGAAAACCAGTGTTTTTGTACCTACTGGTACTACCAAACAAAGTAAGCATTTTCTTTATGCCACTGCATCTCACAAATAAACAAGGACATTTAATAATCAGACCCTGCAATAAAATAAATCAAGTTTCACTTTAGTTTTTCAAGTAACTCAACTCAAACTCACTAGTCACTCACTCAGCATCATCAGACAGGTTTTTAGGAATATGAGAATGTCCACATTTCCAGGTATTTATAAGCTGGGGTGTTTGGGCATTTACAATATCCCCTGCTCTGGAAACAACTCTCTCGCTTGGTACTGATGTTGCTGGGACACCAGTGGTCGCGTTAACCGAATATTTTATTTAACGATGACGGAAAAATCTGAAAGCAGTCTGTCATTTTGACAGATTAGAACAAACTCGGAACAGCGCCAACGTTTCCCCGCAGCGAGGCTCTGGTGTTATGCCGTGTTATGCATGCCCTCCAAAAGGAAATGATATAGTTCCCAAACCGTACTTTGCCGTACAGATCAATACATGTCTGGGAGGTTTTGCTTCACGCTGTGCGCGTCCCGCGAGGTGCATGCACACACGGCATAACACCGCCCCCCCCGTTGACAGTTCACGAGATGCTCTATTGTGAACTGTTCAGACCCGACGGGTAATAAGGGACTATGACGGATATTTTACGATCCTGTCTGTCAAAATGACGGACAGCGAAAAACTATAACGCCAGGCTTATTGACATGGCGAGATATAAACATATGGTTGGTACTTGTCAATGTCTCTAGGTGTGTAAATGTAGCCCTGTAAATACGATGTCCTTTTGTGTTATCTGTTGTTTTATTTTCATGTTGTAACCTACTTGCTGCCATGTTGGACAGGTCTCTCTTGAAAAAGAGATCGATGATCTCAATGGGACCACCTGGTTAAAAAAAGGTTTAAAAAAAAAAAAGTGTTTAAAAAAATATATATTTTAAAAAAAAAAAAAAAAAATTAAAATCGCGGTAGATTTTGTCAGTCTCACGACGGTATTGGGAAGTTTATTTACCGCGATACCGCGATATTCGGTATATCGTTACATCCCTACAAATACCTGTACTTTCTACTTCTTACGTGTTGAACACAAATACCTGTACTTTCTACTTCTCACATTTTTCCAAATTACTGAAGTACATTTCAAAGCCTCTTTACTTTCACTTGAGTAAAGAAGTTTAGTCAGTACTTCTACTTTCACCAGAGAACTTTTAAACACGAGTATCTGTACTTCTAACTGAGTGAAGGATGTGTGTACTTCTACCTGAGTGAAAGATGTGTGTACTTGTACTAGAGTAAAGGATGTGTGTACTTCTACTTGAGTAAAGGATGTGTGTACTTCTACTTGAGTAAAGGATGTGTGTACTTCTACTTGAGTAAAGGATGTGTGTACTTCTACTTGAGCAAAGGAAGTGTGTACTTCTGCTTGAGTAAAGGAAGTGTGTACTTCTGCTTGAGTAAAGGATGTGTGTACTTCTGCTTGAGTAAAGGATGTGTGTACTTCTGCTTGAGTAAAGGATGTGTGTACTTCTGCTTGAGTAAAGGATGTGTGTACTTCTACTTGAGTAAAGGATGTGTGTACTTCTGCTTGAGTAAAGGATGTGTGTACTTCTGCTTGAGTAAAGGATGTGTGTACTTCTACTTGAGTAAAGGATGTGTGTACTTCTGCTTGAGTAAAGGATGTGTGTACTTCTGCTTGAGTAAAGGATGATGTGTACTTCTGCTTGAGTAAAGGATGTGTGTACTTCTGCTTGAGTAAAGGATCTGTGTACTTCTACTTGAGTAAAGGATGCGTGTACTTCTGCTTGAGTAAAGGATGTGTGTACTTCTACTTGAGTAAAGGATGTGTGTACTTCTGCTTGAGTAAAGGATGTGTGTACTTCTGCTTGAGTAAAGGATGTGTGTACTTCTGCTTGAGTAAAGGATCTGTGTACTTCTACTTGAGTAAAGGATGCGTGTACTTCTGCTTGAGTAAAGGATGTGTGTACTTCTGCTTGAGTAAAGGATGTGTGTACTTCTGCTTGAGTAAAGGAAGTGTGTACTTCTGCTTGAGTAAAGGATGTGTGTACTTCTGCTTGAGTAAAGGATCTGTGTACTTCTGCTTGAGTAAAGGATCTGTGTACTTCTGCTTGAGTAAAGGATGTGTGTACTTCTGCTTGAGTAAAGGATGTGTGTACTTCTGCTTGAGTAAAGGATGTGTGTACTTCTACTTGAGTAAAGGATGTGTGTACTTCTACTTGAGTAAAGGATGTGTGTACTTGTACCCTCTCTGCTCAGTCCTCGTTAGGAACCACTAGGAGGAGCCGTGGCCACACCTGGAGAGACATTAGACTGAGAGTTTGGAAGAAGTGTGATATTTGGAAATAGTGTTTCCGTCTCACTTTAGCTCATGAAGCGAGTTCTCCAGCAGGTGCCATCGTGGGCTCTGTAATGGTTGTGTGTTAAATAAAGTCTCTCCTCTTCTAGTCTTTTCCTCACCTCTTCTTCCTCGAAGTCAGTGAGAAACGTCATGGAGTAAAAGAGAGATGGTGGGAGAGTTCATCAGGACTTAAGAAATAAGATGCGCTGAAAGTGAGAGGCTCTTTATGATGAGACAGAGGATGCTACTGAGTCAGCTCAGTGACACTGATTATCCACAAACAGTTCCTTCAGAGCTTCCTACACGATAAAGACCTCAGCTTGGATATGAAGTATGACAGTTACAGATAATGAAAGTAATCCTTTAATTGCAGACCTTATTTAAAACATTTAATCCAGAGATGTTTGCACACAATTTAGATTTGTCTCTAGTCCAAACTGAACATGTTTCTGTTAGGGATGTCCCGATCACCTTTTTTTGCTCCCGATCCGATTCCGATCATTTGATTTGGACAATTTGCCGATACCGATTTTTCCCGATCCGATCTTTATGCAATGCATTAAGAGAATAAAAGCATTCAAGTTGTCCCTTAAGGTTATTTTCTTATTTAAATTGGATATTCTATCCAACATGGATATAGCTTCTTTCTTTCACAGCAGCATTGGATCAGTTCAGTCGTGCAGCATTGGATCAAAACAAAATAAAGCTTATCAGTACTCGTTAGCTTACTGCTACAATCAGACACTGCGCCCACTCTGTTGCCAGATTTGAGAGAAATAAGCAGGTCTATGAAAACAAGCCCCAAAGAAGCAACACATACATGAGGTTCTGTCATTTGAAACCAAAACTAAGGCCTCAGGATGACTTTAAGACTTGAACATGGTCATTTTTGTTTTGTAACATTGAATACAACATGTAAAAAAAAGTATTTAAAAAAAAAAAAAAAAATATCCCGATCCCCGATTTTTTTTCTCCCGATTCCGATCTTTTGAAAATCACGTGATCGGCTCCGATCCCCGATCACGTGATCGGATCGGGACATCTCTAGTTACTATATATCAATGCAGCAGTTTACATCCAGAACAGAAGTTGTAGCACCTCGACTTCTCATACTCATTTTAATATCAACAAACACGGAGCAGGAGACTTCCCCTTGCTCTTCAAACTGTCAGAAGGATTACCCTTATATTTAAAAGGTAACAATATGCTTCAACATGTCTCCTGTAACTTGTGTCAGAAAGCAGATCAACAAATGATTTCACTGCGTCAAATCAGACCAGTTATAACGTCTACATTCAGTGTGGTTGTGACTTTAATCTGGACGAGTCTTTGGACGAGTGATGCCTCTCGTGAGGGAAGATGTTGTGCTTCACCTGAGCGTTTTCCATCGTCATTGTTTGATGGGTAGAGTCTTATGGCGCATTTCCACTGCAGGGCCTCGCTTGGCTTAGTACGGTATGGCTAGGCCTTGGTAGGCCAGGCTCACTTTATGCTGTGTTTCCATTACAGTTTAGTAGCTGGGGCAGTAACTATAGTAACGCAGTGTAGGCGGAGCCGTGACGTCATCTTCAATGAGAACCACAAAGCCAACATCAGCCGTTAGCTGTTAGCCCTCAGAGCTCACAGCTCCTCATATCTGTTCAGAAACTAGACAGAAGTTAAACAAGTCCAAACCACAGACTGTCTGTGTCATGGAGAATACAGTCTCTGGTTTATTTATGTCTGTAGGCCGTTGTTGTGAGTGTGGACGGTCGGAGCATATACTGCGTTAGCTTAGCAGATCTCCATTCAGAAAACACGCATTTTAAAGGTGTTTCTCCTGCCGTCTGTCTGCAGACTGGTCAAAGCATTAATTCATGGTTTTTACTAACCGGTATCAGTATGTTGTTACTTCGTCATCATTTAGAAACGTGTATTACAATTAAATCACGGTCAAATTTGTTCATTGTGTTGATGTAGCCCCTCACGTCTCTAGTTTAGCATATTCAGCCCGACTCAGCCCGGTTGTTGGCCCGGAAAGAACCTCGATTTTGGAGAGCAAGAAAAAGTACCCGCTAGCCGGAACCACGCCGAGTGGAAACGCAACCACAAACGGGCCGGGTTTGGCACGGCACGTTTAAACCGCGCTGTAGTGGGCCTGTAAATGCGCCATTAAAGTCTACAGCTGCGCCTTGATGGGTAAACACAAAGTTGTAAAGAAAGGGATTTTTCTGCAGGATTCGTTTTTTTTCATTTTCTGGCGTTTTATCACTGCTGCTTATCTGCTGGGTACAGACACACACACACACACACACACACACACACACACACACACACACACACACACACACACACACACACACACACACACACACACACACACACAGTGGAGCTGTAATGCGATGCATCTTTCTGAGGATTATCCACACGTCTGACATTATTCTGAGAAAAGACGGATACAAGTTGATGTTTTTTACGTTGCTTTTTGGTCGTTTTGCCCCATAAAGGATTACCGGGGACTTTCCTGCCTTCTATATCTATTTCCTGGACACGTATCAGCACATATCGTGTAAACATAATATCGAAAGTGGTGATTTTACACAGTTTTTATGGAGAGAAGTTTGACAGATCTGTCGATTTTAAATCAACAAATCCAGTCGTAGACAAACTTAGTGAGTGTTTATCGACTTTTCCCTGTTTATTTAATGACTTGGTCTGTCCTTACATTTATGATATTCAAGAGGCAAGCCTATTTCAAATATTTAGTGTTCGATTAAAGCTGATTACAAGACAATTATATAAAGAGGAATTGGGTATGTCCTAAAAGTAAGTGCTTCCCCTTGCTTCATTTCCCGGTTAAACATAACAGAGATATTTAAATATCTCTCAGAATGATTGATGTAGTATCAGGGACCCTAACAGCACATATATGGTACAGAAAATATTGAAA
The DNA here is from genome assembly GCF_949606895.1 of Notothenia rossii. Taxonomy (NCBI): domain Eukaryota; kingdom Metazoa; phylum Chordata; class Actinopteri; order Perciformes; family Nototheniidae; genus Notothenia; species Notothenia rossii. Next base: position 95,084,922 of record NC_136912.1, read on the forward strand.
TAGGTGCTTTTTAGTTGATTTCTGTGGAGAAAAACGATCTGCATTTAAATTCCAGTAGTTGTCAAATTCACGTCCAAATCGACTGAGGACTTCTTTAATAGACGCTGCCTCCCTGTTGCTCAGCTTTCAAGCATGTGTTGTCGTTTCATTCATAAATAATGCAGTTGATCCAGTTTAGAATTAGTTCGTGTATAAAAGAGGAACAGGGTTTATACCGGTGAGCAACGGCTGTGAGGCACATTGGGTTTGCATTCCTCACCTGAAGCGCCTCAGCTCTCTGACTCTGAGGTGAAGTATGTCCTCCAGGCGCTTTCAACTGAGTCACTGAGAGCACCACACACACACACACACACACACACACACACACACACACACACACACACACACACACACACACACACACACACACTCGCTGTCTGCTCAGACATTGAGATTAGTCCTCAGGTGTTTCTGTAAACCCTCGCATTAGTAAAGAAAGGCTTTTTGTTGGACTTCAGGGTGTTTAGGGAACACGCCTCTGTACCTGTGGGAGGATGTAAACACACACACACACACACACACACACACACACACACACACACACACACACTCGCTGTCGGCTCTCAGACATTGAGATTAGTCCTCAGGTGTTTCTGTAAACCTTTTTGTTGGACTCCTGAGTGTCTAGAGAACACACCTCTTTACCTGTGGGGAGGACACACACACACACACACACACACACACACACACACACACACACACCTACCTACAGACACTTTGCATCATCCTCATATTGCATAATGTGTTGGACAAGAGCAGACAGATCTCAGTGAGGACACTTCCTGTAATCGCGTCTCTGTAATATTTTCCTATATTCTAGTGTGTGTATTTGTAGATTCTCTCGGACACACTTTCTTTTTGAAATGCATGTTTCATATTTCCAAAAGACTGAATGATGTCATTAACCCTCTGAGGTCTGAGCCTGTTTTCACATGTTGGTTCGCCTGTTTTGTTGGAAAAATGCTTTTAAAACTCTGTGCTGCACAATCAAGTAATATCATGTTTTTTTTTTCTAAGAAGCTAAGCTATCAGCGTATGTAGGCTACAGGGAAGTCACACGGATGTACAAATTGTTATGAGACCATAAGTAAAAAAACAAAACAAGTTTAAGCACCAAACGGGTCACATTATTTTATATTGACGTATTTTTGTAGGCAGAAGTTAGCCCCTCCCTGGTTCCTTTTTTTTTTTGATTTTGATATACTTTATTAATCCCTGTGGGGAAATTGTTTCTCTGAATTTGACCCATCCTAGTGTTAGGAGCAGTGGGCTGCCATTTTGAACGGCGCCCGGAGAGCAGTGTAGGGAACGGTGCCTTGCTCAGGGACACCTCGGTAGCACTTGGTCTTGCTGGGACTTGAACTGTTGACCTTCCAGTTGCCAAGCCAAGTCCCTATCGACTTCGCCACCACCGTCCTTCCACAAAAAGCCAGTGGGTCGTATTATTAAAATCTCTTAAACTTGTGTTAACCACTGATCTTATTTGAGGCAACCCAAAAAACATTCAGAAAACCCTTGACCTCCAGACCAGGGGACAGGAAGTGCTAAACTGTCATTTTGGGGTTTTCATAACCGGCTCCGCACCTTTTAATTAGAATATAGAACTGGCCTTATCTGTCTCTCACCCTTTCCATGGTTTAATATCTAATAAAAGCCCCCCCCCCCCAAGAAATCATTAAAAAACTAAGAAAGATGTGTCCCTTGACTGTGAAGCTGTATATTTGCCATTATACATGAAGCAGATCGGTGTAGTTGTGACGAGAAGTCTCCATCATATGCATCCAGCGTCTCTGCTGTCACATAAAGCAGCACTTATCAGCAGATTCATCATCAAAGGGAAGCACTTAGAGCTCGTTGTTAACCTAACAAGCCCCGAGAGTGGGTTAGGGCTCCATCTTCCTCCTGGAGGATCCTCAGGCTCAGACTGGTGTCCACTCCCTAATGGATTTGTCCCAGACAGACGGTATGAATGGAGCTGAACGGAGTCCTGGGCGTTTCCTGTGTTTAATCACCTACTCAGAGAGGCTTTCATCGCCAGGATGTAGAAGAGGCGGAGGTCTGATTGAATTAAAAAAGGGAGGATGCTAACAAGTGTCTAAATGAGATGACTAAACGTCATCACGCCCAACATTAGCCGCCTTTAGCTTAGCGGTGGTGACGTGAAGTCATGTGACCGTGCTGTAGTTCCTTTATAGCCCAACATTAGCCACCTTTAGCTTAGCGGTGGTGACGTGAAGTCATGTGACCGTGCTGTAGTTCCTTTATAGCCCAACATTAGCCTCCTTTAGCTTAGCGGTGGTGACGTGAGGTCATGTGACCGTGCTGTAGTTCCTTTATAGCCCAACATTAGCCTCCTTTAGCTTAGCGGTGGTGACGTGAAGTCATGTGACCGTGCTGTAGTTCCTTTATAGCCCAACATTAGCCGCCTTTAGCTTAGCGGTGGTGACGTGAGGTCATGTGACCGTGCTGTAGTTCCTTTATAGCCCAACATTAGCCGCCTTTAGCTTAGCGGTGGTGACGTGAGGTCATGTGACCGTGCTGTAGTTCCTTTATAGCCCAACATTAGCCACCTTTAGCTTAGCGGTGGTGACGTGAGGTCATGTGACCGTGCTGTAGTTCCTTTATAGCCCAACATTAGCCTCCTTTAGCTTAGCGGTGGCGACGTGAGGTCATGTGACCGTGCTGTAGTTCCTTTATAGCCCAACATTAGCCACCTTTAGCTTAGCGGTGGCGACGTGAGGTCATGTGACCGTGCTGTAGTTCCTTTACAGCCCAACATTAGCTTTTACTTCTGCAGCCCTAATTGAGTGTATACAATAGATCTGCTGCAGAACTGTTTCTCATCCTCTCAAACAAGCCTGTCCACACACACACACACACACACACACACACACACACACACACTTGTGATGTAACAATAATGAGTCTATTGTCCTTTGTCCCGTCCTCTAGAACAACAACGGACTCTCTCTAGTCTCCAGTCTCTCAAACTGTAGATGGATTGTTCATAAATCAGCTGGAGACACGTTAGAAACCAGCTTTGTTTACTCACAACAACAGAAGGTGAATTTGTTGCACTTGTTTTTTAGATTAACAATTCAGATGTGAAGAGACAGGCTTCAAGATCCTGGAAAGGAATCCTTGAAAAGTGCTTGAATTTCACTTCTTAAAGGTACCACAAAATCCACCCCCTTTAAGTATTACCAGGGGCATGAGGCTCTGGCGGGTGTGGACGGAGCGGTTTAGTCCGAGTGGAGTGTGCTTAAGTGCGGGTCCCCAGGTACTCACGGTGCACATGGTTATGGAGGTGTGCGTGTTTAAAGGGTCTGCTGGTAGTCAGGAGTCCGCCATGTGAGGCTTGGAGAGCGGGCATAGTGAGGTGTATTTACTGGTGTGGTTCCCTGGATGATGGAAATAACGTGCACATGTTATACCTCATTCACACCAACGGTGTTTCAAGGCCGGTTCGGAGCTGGAGCTTGAAAAGCACCGGGTTTTCCTGTTCACACCGCAGCGGAGCAGCCTCTTAGCCTCTTAGCTCCGGAATCCGGTTCGTTTCAAGCACCAAAAAATGGTCCGGCCAGAGCAAAAGCACCACATACGTCACGCTTACGTCGAGGCGGGGGAAGGGGCGGGATCAACTCCTGAACAACAACACAAAGCCGACGTTGTATCCAGTTTGTACACAACGATGGAGAAACTTATCAAGCAGCAGTGGTCCACTGAAGAGACCAGCTACCTACTGGGAATCTGGTCTTCTGAAGAGGTACAGAGGAAGCTGGAGCACAATCGGCCATTGTTGTTGTTGTTGGTGTGAACTGTGAGGGGTTCCCGCGCGGTTTGGCTTTATGAAGCAGGCACGCAAACGGTTACGTCATGACGCAAACGATGACGCAGTGACGCAGCACCAGTCAAACTCTGGGCGGTGTGAATAGAGCCGGAGCTAAACCGAAGAACCGGTTCTGAACCTGAAAAGCTCTAGCACGGAGCTTGAACCGGAGTTGCGTTGGTGTGAATGAGGTGTGAGGGACACATGCTGGAGGTCTTTAGTCCGTCCTTTGGGGGTCTTGGAGCGCTCCTATTATACTATTCTTTGCATAATAGGTGACCTTTAAAAGATTATTGCTGAAACAACAAAGGGCCGTTTCTACATGGGTCGTCCGTCACAATCTCATAACATTTAGCTGATGCTTTTATCCAACGTTTTTTTTACCACAGTAAGTGCATTCAGCCAGAATCCTGCAGGTACATTTCCCGTCTGTAAACCCAACCAGATTAAGAGCTACTTCATCCGGTGATATCAACAGAAACTGAGAACAGGTCCCTCCAGACAGCCCTCCTTTATTCCATGACTCTTCCTCTGAGTCTCCCTCAGGATCTGATGTCACCTGTCCTAAAGTCTCATGTAACGTCTCGTCTGCTCCATTGTTTTAGCTTCTTGTCAGAGTTTCATGCAGCCTTACCTGGGGAAACCCACTCTGAATTTAGTCTAATCTCACAAATGAACACCACAAAGGAATCCTACTCTAAAAAAGTCAACATACTCTGTGTCTTCCTGAGGATTTGATATTTAAAAAGTTAAGAAACACTTCATAAAAAGCTCTAAGAAAGAAAAATACTGCATAGGCTGTGTGTTAATGAATGGGTAATTATAGTTTGATGTACAAAATAAAGGTTAGCAATGTGCTTCAACTCATAATCTTGCTTTTCACATATCAAATCACTCATGTTAACCAACACGCTATACATTTATGGCTATATTAATAATTATTTGTGCATATATAAACTGTATTTAATCTATTGCTTCACTGGTTTTGTTCGTTTTTTCCACTAATCTGTCAATGATTAATAGTTAAGTATTGTTAGGTGTAGGGGATGTGCTTCAACTCATAATACTCCTTATAGGAATGCTTCATTTTCTGTATAATCTTGCTTTTCACATATCAAATCACTCATGTTAATAACAATATATACATGTCAGGTTTTTTTTTCTCGCCGGTCAAATGTCCGGACAGAATTGATTTTACCGGACAAATTTGAAACTTCCCGGTCATGTTTAAATAATAATAATAAGAGTTGTGTAGCAGAGTTTCCGTTAGCTGGTAATTACCGGACTAGGACCGGATATGCTGATGTTTAAAACTCAGTTAATAATAATAATAATAATAATGCATTTTATTTATATAGCGCTTTTCACGACTCAAAGACGCTTTACAATATGAGGGAGGGTAGACAAACAAGGACAGGCAAACAATTAAGTATAGTAAAATAAATAAAAAGACAGTCAAGAGGAAATTGATTGAGATTGATTGAGATGGGAGTCATTTTTATATTGCTTCAGTTTATAATCGTAACAGATCGAAAAATTCAGATTCATTTTCAATAAATGATTCCACAAACAACAAACAACATAATTATTACATTCAAAGAAACGACTTAAAGTAGATGAAGTACATTATTCAAAAGTTTACATTAACTTTGGATAATAACACAGGAGAAACGGATCCTCTCTTTTCCTCTCTCTCTCTCTCTCTCTCTCTCTCTCTCTCTCTCTCTCTCTCTCTCTCTCTCTCTCTCTCTCTCTCTCTCTCTCTCTCTCTCTCTCTCTCTCTCCCTCTCTCTCCGGACAGCCCGTCAGTTTCTCATGCAGCGCGCTAAACAGTGGGCGGGGCTTCAGGTCAGACTCAGCAGCTGATCTGATCTCTCGTGTCCGGTTATACTTCACTCTCGTTTATGTCCATATCGATCAGATCCAGCTCTCCTGATCGGCCTTTATAGAGAGCACAGATCAAACTATTAAGAGTGAATATCGGCACATAATGACCGGCGGCCAATCGATCGGAGCATCGGACATTTTGACCGGCAGGTTTTGAATTTACCGGTTTTTATTACATTTTACGAGCTAGAAAACGGTAATTACCGGCTAACTGAAACCCTGATACATGTATGGCTATATTTAGGAATTCTGTGTGTATATATACTGTATTTTCATCTATTGTTGATTTCCTGTACTCATCTGGCAATTGTTTTCTTACTAAATGGTTAATTATTGTTTGGTGAACAAGAAAGGATTAGCAACATGCTGAAATTCAAATATACACTTTGAAAAATGCTTGATTTTCAACATGATCTGGTGTTTCACGTACCAAGCACTCACGTTAACCAACAATCTGTACATGTATGGCCATATTCTGGAATTCTGTGTGTATATATGTATGTGTATATATGTATGTGTGTGTATGTATATATATATATATATATATATATATATATATATATATATATACTGCGTTTTGATCTATTACTTCACAGGTTTTGTTGCTGGTCCTCATCTGGCTATTATCTTCTTGCTTAATGGTTAACTATTGTTTGGTGTACAAAAGAAGGTTAGCAACATGCTTGAATTCAAATATACTACTCAAAAAATGCTTGATTTTCTACGTAATCTGTCTTTTCACTTACCAAATCACTCACACATCTTTACATGTCTGGCTATATGAAGCCATTCTGTGCCAGCCCCTCCATCTCATCTTGTTTTCCTGATCTATTACCTCACAGTTTTTGGCAGCAAACTGTCGTCTCATCCTCAGCATTGTCTCAGTTTTACTGCGCTTCCTGCAGCCGTGTGTCTCCGTCACCACGTGTTCTGCTCAGTTATTTCTGTCTGCTGTGTTTTGTTCTCCAGCTGCTAAAAATACACCCTCACCTCTTCGCTCGTGGGCTCCAGATACCATCGGCATTGTGTTCGATTAGCTGATGTGATTGAGGTGTTTTTAATACTCTGACACGAGGTGGAGGGTTGTTGAGAGAACATGTTAAACACACATGGAGGCACAAACAGCTGCAGAGGAAGTGTGTGTGTGTGTGTGTGTGTGTGTGTGTGTGTGTGTGTGTGTGTGTGTGTGTGTGTGTGTGTGTGTGTGTGTGTGTGTGTGTGTGTGTGTGTGTGTGTGTGTGTGTGTGTGTGTGTGTGTGTGTGTGTGTGTGTGTGTGTGTGTGTGTGTGTGTGTGTGTGTGTGTGTGTGTGTGTGTGTGTGTGGCAGGGTCACCTCTGTTCCAGCTGTCTTAGGGTTGCAGGCTTGTCGTGCCCCTCACACTTGCAAAAACTGGCTCAACACAAAGCAGTCGTTTCTTCAGAGCGCACATGTGCTACACTACACACACACACACACACACACACACACACACACACACAGTGAGGCACCCGGACGGGCACACGACACACCCCACGCAGACCAACTGCCTGCTCAATCAAACTAGCCAGAACATGAGGTTTGAGATCGGACAAGTAGAACAACATCTTACTTTTTTTGTTTTGTTAAAAGTGGTGCAGGGATGTGGTGGCGGCTAATGTTGGGCTATAAAGGAACTACAGCACGGTCACATGACTTCACGTCACCACCGCTAAGCTAAAGGTGGCTAATGTAGGGCTATAAAGGAACTACAGCACGGTCACATGACTTCACGTCACCACCGCTAAGCTAAAGGAGGCTAATGTTGGGCTATAAAGGAACTACAGCACGGTCACATGACTTCACGTCACCACCGCTAAGCTAAAGGAGGCTAATGTTGGGCTATAAAGGAACTACAGCACGGTCACATGACTTCACGTCACCACCGCTAAGCTAGAGGTGGCTAATGTTGGGCTATAAAGGAACTACAGCACGGTCACATGACTTCACGTCACCACCGCTAAGCTAGAGGTGGCTAATGTTGGGCTATAAAGGAACTACAGCACGGTCACATGACTTCACGTCACCACCGCTAAGCTAAAGGTGGCTAATGTTGGGCTATAAAGGAACTACAGCACGGTCACATGACTTCACGTCACCACCGCTAAGCTAGAGGAGGCTAATGTTGGGCTATAAAGGAACTACAGCACGGTCACATGACTTCACGTCACCACCGCTAAGCTAAAGGTGGCTAATGTTGGGCTATAAAGGAACTACAGCACGGTCACATGACTTCACGTTACCACCGCTAAGCTAAAGGAGGCTAATGTTGGGCTATAAAGGAACTACAGCACGGTCACATGACTTCACGTCACCACCGCTAAGCTAAAGGTGGCTAATGTTGGGCTATAAAGGAACTACAGCACGGTCACATGACTTCACGTCACCACCGCTAAGCTAAAGGAGGCTAATGTTGGGCTATAAAGGAACTACAGCACGGTCACATGACTTCACGTCACCGCCGCTAAGCTAAAGGAGGCTAATGTTGGGCTATAAAGGAACTACAGCACGGTCACATGACTTCACGTCACCACCGCTAAGCTAAAGGAGGCTAATGTTGGGCTATAAAGGAACTACAGCACGGTCACATGACTTCACGTCTCCACCACTAAGCTAAAGGAGGCTAATGTTGGGCTATAAAGGAACTACAGCACGGTCACATGACTTCACGTCACCGCCGCTAAGCTAAAGGAGGCTAATGTTGGGCTATAAAGGAACTACAGCACGGTCACATGACTTCACGTCACCACCGCTAAGCTAAAGGAGGCTAATGTTGGGCTATAAAGGAACTACAGCACGGTCACATGACTTCACGTCTCCACCACTAAGCTAAAGGAGGCTAATGTTGGGCTATAAAGGAACTACAGCACGGTCACATGACTTCACGTCTCCACCGCTAAGCTAAAGGTGGCTAATGTTGGGCTATAAAGGAACTACAGCACGGTCACATGACTTCACGTCACCACCGCTAAGCTAAAGGAGGCTAATGTTGGGCTATAAAGGAACTACAGCACGGTCACATGACTTCACGTCTCCACCACTAAGCTAAAGGAGGCTAATGTTGGGCTATAAAGGAACTACAGCACGGTCACATGACTTCACGTCTCCACCACTAAGCTAAAGGAGGCTAATGTTGGGCTATAAAGGAACTACAGCTAAGCTAAAGGAAACTCCTAAAGAATCAGAAACCAGCAAAAAAACTATTTAGACGAGGGAACAGGAAATGCTAAATCGTTTCTGGGTTTTCTGACTAATTCCTCTGTATCAACGGTTTGGAAACAGTTTAAGAAATACAACCGATTTAATGGAACTTGATCCCGCTAGGAAAACAATTAATTTGCACCTCAGAGTTTTGACTAATCAGTGATTGTGTTTTTGTTCGTGTCTAACGTGAGATTCCTCAAAATCAAAACCTTTGAACAAATTGCATGATATCACTATTTCATTAGAAACATTCCTGGGGAGGGTGATGGGAAATGTAAGAGGAGCAGCTCTGACAGTTGGCCCAGCAGTTGGAGTCACACACACACACACACACACACACACACACACACACACACACAGCCTTCTCCCTTGGGGGAACCATGCCAGCCATCTGCTGCTGTTGTCATGCATTGCACACTCCTACACTATACACACACACACACACACACACACACACACACACACACACACACACACACACACACACACACACACACACACACACAGAGTTGAGAATCCGTGTATGTAATCCGTTACCAATACTTGTTACCTGCAAAAGGTAGTCTCATCGGAGTATCAATCATAACTGAAACCCATGAGCACAGACTCCAGTTTAACAAAGAAGGAATGAAATCTTAGCTGACAGGAAATGCTCCGGTTTAGTTTAATACACACGATAGGCTCACACACACTATTTGATGAACATGTAGGTTCACCTGCTGAATTAAAAACAGAACAAATGAAGCAAAGAAAGTGAAAACCTTAAAGCAGACTCAGGCCGAAGAGATAGATACACACTGAAAGTATTAGAGAACAAAACGGCTTATCGAGAAGACAGAACAGCTGATCCACTCAGAATCTTCTAAATATGTAAAAAGTTTATTTTCTAATAAAAAGTGAGACATTTTTTCAATTTGGAAATAAAGTCAGAAATATGTTAAAAGCCAGGAATAAAATAAAAAAATAGACTTTGGAGAAAAAAAGATTTATTTATTTATTTTTGAAAAAGTCTGAATAAAAAAGGAAAATTTCAAATTGGAAAAAATTCACAATTTCATAAAAAGTCAAAAGAAAGAAAAAAATCAGGACCCTGACCATTTTTTAAAACAAGATGATTAGGGCCACGTGTAAACTAAATAAAGTAAAATAAAAATATCTCGTAAAGCAGATTCAGGCAGAACACAAAAAGTCAGATTTTTTTTTTTTTACAAAAAGCCTGGAATCGAATAAAGCTCGAAAATTGAGAATCTTCCTTTTTTTGTTTGTTGGAAAAGTCAGAAGTTGTATTAAAGTCACAAAAAATGTTTTCTTCTTTCCCATAAATAAAAAAAAAGGTTTATTTTTTTTAACAAGTCAGCATTTTGAAAAGAAATCTAAAGTATTATCCTACAGAGAAGAGATAACATCTGATTAGTTCTTTACTAACCCTGTAATCCTTCTGATAGTCCACAATATACAGAAACATAACAGTAATCTGATTTTCTTTAAATGTAACTCAGCTTCCTTGTCTCTGTATCCTGACTCCCATTGCATGTAAATCCCATGCCTACACACACATGCCACAACGTTTCCTCCATATCATATGTCCTTCCTCCCCTCCTTTCTTTACCACACGCTCGTTCTGCCATCGCTCAGTGCGTTTCCCCGCAGTCAGTCATGGAAGTCTGTTCTCTGCAGCCGGACCTCCAAACCAGCAGGGAGTAACTGGAGGTGGAGTTAAGGATAAAAACACTTTATTTGGGGGGTCTCCGGCGCTCCGTTTCCTTTTAGAGATGCCTGGGATGAAGTAGCTCCGGGAGAATGTACACTTGAAGAAGACAAACTTCACGAATCCCTCACAGGGACGTTTCTCCTTTCTCTGGAGCACGACAGTTGGGAGTCAGAGCAGCAGAGAGAGAGAGCAGCTCAGAGTCTCTGTGGAGTTACCGGTTCAGATCAATAGAAGATGTACTGGGAGCTGTGGCTGAGTCAGGTGACTGCCAGCGCCGCGCTGCAATGCATTCTGGTCCAAAACAAAGGTGGGCAAGCGATGTGTGTGAAGATGTGGACGATATTGGGTTTGATTGTCTGGAAAAGGAGAAATATGTTGTGATCTGTCTGCATGGCATGTGTCTGCCTCGTGGTGCAGACCAACGCTGGAGGAAACTGGATTTCTTCATGCTTTTCCACCGACATGGCAAAAAAACACTCAATACTTTAAGCTAGCATGACCCGACCTCTACTGTGTTTTGGAAACAATCAGTATTTATCCTGTCAGTGGCTTAGATCTGGACGCCTGCATCTTTTCTCACTTACTTTGCAGAATAATAAATCTTTGCTGCAGCTCCAAGACTGACATATTTACACTTTATGATCCACTTCTCCAGAGGTTTACGATGTCAGAGCTTGCAATAAGGAAACGTTATCATAACACTTGTTGACAGAATGTACAAAATAGCAGTGATCCTGTCTTAATATTTATCTTACTTTTTCTTACACCTCCCCTCATGTCCTCCGGCCCTTTGAATGCATTTTAGCAGCTGTGAGGAAGGGGAAGGTTTGGATGCAGTAGGATGTTGTGGATGTGGACAAACTACACACTTTTGGGCTTACTTGTTTGGCTAAAGAGAAGGAGTCGATTTGAACATTACTCTCCCCTGTGTGCATGGCATGTGGGGAAATGATCTATTTCTTAATGCTTTTCTGCCAACACTGCATGAAACCCTCAACATGTACGGTTTGCATGGACCAGCCCCTACATGTTTAAGGAAGAATTCAGTATATACTAAGGTTAAATGACTTTAAAGGGCCCATGTCATGCTTTTCCGGTTCTTACCCGTCCCCTTGTGTGTTATGAAGGAAGTAAAACTCTAAAACAGAGAAGACCTGTCTATGCTGCCCCAGAACGCCTCGTTGGACATTTCTCATTTTCCATTATTTGCTTCCTGGGTTCTGTGACGTGTGAACACCCAGATCAACAACAAATGACCGGATTGGCCCAAATGGACCAATCCGTGGAGCCCCTCCCACACCAGGACCCCTTGGCTAACTAACAGGGAGTCCCATTGACTTGCATAGAGCTTCCTGATTGGTAATAGACGAGTTGGGATGGTGGAGAAACGCTCTCCGCAGACCCATTCTCACAGCGTTAGAAACCTTTTTCTGACTCAATATCAAGCCACACTTATTGTTTTTACTTCGGCTGTGAGTGTTTGTGTGCTCAGGATGAGTTTTTCGCTGTGTCGCCGACCCGGAAACCTGTCCGCTCCTCGCAGCAACGAGCCTCGCAACGTCCCGACCAATCAGAGCACACTGGGCTCACAGGGAGGGGGGGGGGGGGGCAGGAGCTCCAACAAGCCGTGTAGGAAAGAGAGTGAATACACATACTATACAGAGATGCTGGATGAGAAACCAATGTGAGTTTGGAACATTGAACAATGTGAATCTATTCTAGTAGACCTCAACAATGGAACTATGATCAGTAGAAAGGGCTATGGCATGGGAGCTTTAAGTGTCTCAGTAGCTTAGATCTGGACACTTGCATCTTTCTATCTTACTAAGAGTTTCCCTGGCGTCTAATATCTGTCAAGTTTGACTTCTCAATTCTCAAATGAACAGAAATGTAAAAGGATGAATGATTTCAAATATAAGTGTGATTGTTACTCCTTTGTCTGACTTTAGAGATCAGTTTTCCTTAAAACTGCTTTTGTGATTTTCTGCAAACATTGCAATGAAACACAAGCATTTACTTTTTAGGTTTGCGTGGACCAACGTTCACGGTGTTTTGGAAACATATCTGTATATATCCATTCCTGACTAAATCATATTGAGAGTCTCAGACACTCTTACACCAGCTTCGGTTCTAGCTTGACATTGGGTACACATATTCACCAACTAGTTAACATGCATATTAGCAATGTATTGGCTCTTTATTAGTCAGTATAAAACCCTTTTGTAATGCCTTGTTCTACATGACCTTATTCTACAAGTTAGCTAAGAGTTTCTCCTCAATAACCCTCTAATAATTAGTGCGTATTTATTATACGTAAGGAAGTTGTTGTGCATGAGTTAGAGCAGGGGGGTCAAACTCAAATACACAGTGGGCCAACATTTAAAAATGGATGCTAGTGGAGGGCCGGACTGGTTCAATGTTTAGTGCAGAACTTATTGAAATGAACTTATTGCACATATTAAACCTGGAACTAACAAAGCTTCAATGATTGCCTATAAAAACAACATTAAACATTAAATAATCAGTTGATTCATTTCTTATGGCTCTATCTGCAGCTTCTCCAGAGTCATTTCTTATGATTACATTTTTCCCACAGGCCAACAACAGCTTCAACAAAACTATTTCCCTCAAAGGATGCTAGTTCAGATACTTGGCATCTCATCTCGTGTGCAAGGTCATCAATGTTTGGGCTCAGGCTCTGAGCTGAGGAGACCCTCAGGATGGAGTGAAGGTGTGCGTGCAATATACCGGCGGGCCAGATCTAATAGTGATTAGAAATTATCCTGCGGGCCGAAATTAAATCCACCAAGGGCCTGATTTGGCCCCCGGGCCTTGAGTTTGACACATGTGAGTTAGGGTCTTAATATGCTCAATATGGGCCTAATGAGGCATTCTCTCATAACACCTAACAAATATGGTCTATTCTTATGTAACAAGACATGAAACTAAAAGTGTTAATTGTGTCAGAATGTGTTCCCTATTTGAAAGTGAAGTCTCGTTCATATCCGATAAGCTATTAGTTTGATTCTAATGTGTTCATGAACAACTAGTCGATGGTGAATGAGTGTACGTTAATATAAAGTGTTACCTGATGTTGTTTTTGCATTTGATTGGCTGTTATAAAACTAGCATTATGAAATGATATATATTGTATATCTATTTGTCTCAAAGGAAGATCTTCTCTGTTTCTAGTTGTGAAATAGGATAAATGCAGTCGGTATGAATCATATAGCTTCCTGGTTTCTCCTGAATGTGGAGGTGGTGGTTTCCGTCAGCAGATGTTGAAATCCGGAAGATGACTGAGGCTTTTCTCCTAAATTCCTGACGTTGTCTCTTTCTGTTCTCGAAATCATGGCTTTGTGATTTGTTTCATAAGAAGTGGAGTTTAACCATTTAGTTGCTATTCTCTAAGACACTAAACATTTGAACATTACATGTTACTTCGTACACGCTTTTATTCAAAGTGACTTACATACTCAATACTGTGGACAATCCCCACCGGAGCACTTTGGGGTGAAGTGTCTCAGGGACACAACGACATGCTGACTGCAGTGGGGTTTGAACCTGTAGAACCCTGATCCCAACACCAATGCACAACCCACTGCACCACAGCTTCCCTTACGATAACATTAAACGGAACAACAGAAGAAGACAGACAGACAGGACAGCCTTGAACAGTTACTAGTGGTGCACGATAATTATCGGTCCGATATTAGGAATTATGACGTCATCCCGATAAAAGTATTAATAGCCCCGATAATATGCAATATATTTTTGGGGTAAAAAAAGTAATAAATACTGCGGTGTGGGTGGATTGGGATGAGGGGCGCTTGTTTTTCACTCGGCTCCTCCCGTTTGGCCAGTGCTGTGGTATTAGTGGTTTAGGAAGAGGGGAGTTTTTCACAAATCCAGCGCTCCCTAACTCATGCCTGGCTGTGACGTAAATGGTGTGCGGCCGTGAAGCCAGGACAGTAAACAAACATGTCGTCGGTAGTATGGGACTATTTCAAAGTTTCAGAGTTAGATAGTTTGCTTGCTATTTGTATTAACAAATGCAATGCAGAAGTTCCACGAGGAGGGAAAAAGGCAACGAGCTATAATACTTCCAACCTGATGAGTCACCTGAAACATCGCCATGGCTACGATGGTGTGTTCAAAGCGTACGAAGACGCCTGCGCTGCTAAACTAGCGGCGAATCCAAAGCCAGCTGCAAAGGCAACGGGGGGGCTTTTACCTATCGACGGATAGAGGGAATATGGACCACTCATTGTTCAGGGAAACACTTTGACATTGACTGATTGACTCAATTATATTTATTTGGGAAAATAAATCTGGTCACTTTGAAGAGTCCAAACTGTTCTTGGCTTTGTTTTGTTCATAGTAGTAATGCTCATTTCATTTGCTCACTACTAGTCTTTTTTTTACCACCAGGTGTGCAAAAACTACAGGTACATTTAATATATATATATATATTATATTATTATCGGTATCGGTCTCGAGAGGCAGGAAGTTATCGGTATCGGTTTCAAAAAACCAATATCGTGCATCCCTAACAGTTACAGTAAACCTCCATCAGAGTTGCCGTCATTTTAAGTTGCTGTAGCGCCAGTTCAGCCGTTGCTACGCGGTGGAAGGGACTATTTCTTCTTATTTGAAGCAATAAGATAATTTTAAATCAATAATATGCCGGGTTTTGTTTGCCCCGGATAACAGGAGCACTCCGCCCTCAAACCAAAATGCAGATTTCCCCTGTAACATGTTAAAGTGATGCCAGAAAACAATATTTCTGTTCCTCTCAAACTGTATAGTTCCTCCAGAAATGTGAGAATCAAACCGAGTGTCAGACGGCAGGGACTGCTTTGTTTTTATGGAGCTCCGACGTCTCGTTAATGTTTACGTCTCGTTGTTGTTTACGACACGTTGCTTACGTCACGTTGTTGTTTACGTCAGGAGACATATTGTTTACAGTTCTTCAAGAGAATTGATATATCTTATTAACAAGACCAGAGAGAGAATCCCCTGATGTGAGTCAAGTCGTTGGTTCATGTCAGGAGAAATCTCTTTTCCCAAAATTCTGACTTTTTCCCAAAACCCAATAAAATCTGGCTTTCATAGAAACCAAGTCGAATTTGTCAAATGTATTGAACCGGTGATCACAGTTTGAACAGTTGACAGCTATAGGCCTACAGCTTTGAGAGGGATCATCCACGAACAACATAACAGGTTAGGGTAACGTAACCCGTGACAACAGAGATCAACAACCTGTAACAGGGCCTATGCACAGAATGCAGCTGCTCAATACTCATTCTTCTTTAAGAATATGAGCATGTCTACTCAGGGGAGAGGCGATTCACAATCAGGCCAGCTGTAGAGAAGACCCTCTCAGCTGGAATGTGGGCATAAGATGAGGTTTGAGTCTGTGTGACCTGCGTGTAGGGAGGGGCAGCAGCCATAGCATTAGAACTAGCTAGATCTGATGGATTTGGACATAAACGTGAGTGAAGTATAACCGGACGCGAGAGAGAGAGAGAGAGAGAGATCAGCACCTGCAGCTCTGCCCGCTGTGAGGGACCGGTGAGCAAAACACACCTTTAGACGTGACACACTCAGCTATGGCACTGTCATATACATTGAATTATTCCATTTGGTCATATGTAATTGACTTAGGCCTCCCTCACAAAATTAGCTCCACGTCAGAAATGAGCATGCTTGTCATATGTCTCTCTCCATAGAGGCTGAATCATCATGTTAATCACATAGCTATCATATGCCTCAAACAGTCCTGATGCTCTTCTAGGTAATCACACATCCTGTCATGTTCACAGCTACAGTTGGGAAACCTTTGATATCATGTTGCTCTCATGTTGGAAGAGGACATTCAGGATGTTCCCAACAGTTCATTCAGTACGCAGCCGTGTAATAAGCAGGAAAATGTGCACAGTAAACACAAAACTTTCAGTTGTATGATTACAGAAGCTGCTTCCTGTTGACACACATCACACCTTATTGTTTGAAGTTATTTTTAAAAACCCCTCAAGGTATGGTTTGAGTCACTGCTTCCAATTGCAAGTTATTGTTGGACGAGAATAACCAGGTTATGAAACTCATTTTCTGTTTCAAAGTTTCTCCCTTCGCTCAGCAGCTGTTCAGACATGCAGCGAATGTGGCAACAGCTGGTGTGTGTGTGTGTGTGTGTGTGTGTGTGTGTGTGTGTGTGTGTGTGTGTGTGTGTGTGTGTGTGTGTGTGTGTGTGTGTGTGTGTGTGTGTGTGTGTGTGTGTGTGTGTGTGTGTGTGTGTGTGTGTGTGTGTGTGTGTGTGTGTGTGTGTGTGTGTGTGTGTGTGTGTGTGTGTGTGTGTGTGTGTGTGTGTGTGTGTGTGTGTGTGTGTGTGTGTGTGTGTGTGTGTGTGTGTGTGGGGTAGCTATGGTGATCACTCATCTCGTGGAGAGAGAGAGAGAGAGTGAGAATAGTCTCCTCCCCCTCTCTCCCCTGTATAACCTCACCTGCTCACGCCCCCCTCCCCTCAGATCTCACCTGGCTCTGGAAGGTTTGAGTTTTGAGCAGCCGGCGATAACGTGTTCTTTTCGAGGAGAGGATTAAATAAAGTGATGCTTTTGAGGTGCCTTCAGGCCAACAGCAGTTTTGAGGACGAGTGGGTCGCTCTGAGCGGCAAACCTCTGCAGACCGGGTTCAGGCCGAGGCCGCAGCCTGGAGACGCAGGTAGAAACACGGAGGAGGATTATTATTATATATTTAGTGAGAGGACTTCAGTGTGACGCCTGATGACTACTTTGTTTTTTCTGCTTGATCACACAATGCCTACTTCCTTTCTTTGCCTATATTTACACTTATTTTATTGTCTTTCTGTGTATTTTAGGATAATAATTCAATATTTAGTTCAGTGTGACGTCTGATAACCTGATAACTAAGTGGTTTTTTCTGCTTGACTGGGATCAGTTCCCTCACTGCTTGCCTTTTCAAACTCTATTGTTTTGCTTATATTTGACTCTTTCTACGTATTTTAATTCAATATCTAGTGAGAGGACATCAGTGTTCTCTAGATAACTTGATAACTACGTTGTTTTTTCAGCTTGTTGTGCTGAGGATCACACAATGTCTACTTCCTTTCCTTGCCTATTCATCTTTAAACATATATTTAAACTTATATGATATTTTTTCTTTGTCTTTTATGATTTTAATTCCATCTGTAGTCAGAGGGCATCAGTGCTTTAGTAGAGAACCTGGTAAAGAAGTGGTTTTTCGTTGCTTTCCGATTCAAACTCTATTGTTTTGCTTATATTTGACTCTTTCTACGTATTTTAGGATATAATTCAATCCTTTATGAGAGGACATCAGGATTGGGTCAATGTTCTTATAGTTAAACCTTCCTCTGTATTTCAGGATATAATCCAATCTGCAGTCGGAGGGCATCAGTGTTTCCTTGAGACCTGAATATGAAGTTTTTTTATGTATTTGTTGAATTTGTACAGCTTTTTGAGACCCTGTTCACGAACATGTAATCACACTCCATGTTATTCTTTCTTCCTCGATTGATTGTTTTTATACTTTTTTATTGCAACAGTTTCAGAAAAGCCTCTACAATACATTCCAGCTTCTTTTCTTAGTTTCTTTCTTTAAGTGAAAACCTTTTTAGAGTCTTTCTAGATTTTGGACATGTTCCACTCTTCTGACATTCATCAATGATCCATACCCTCATCAGTGATCACTGGCTGCAGCTCCACATGTTGGACTCTTTACCTCCACCTATTGCACTGGGACGAGTTTCTGTCTTTCATACATGATGAAGAGAATCAATCAATCAATCAATCAATCAATTAATCAATCAATCAATCATTCCCAATGTCGTGAATATCTCCATCAATATCAGTCAGAAACCGCAATTTGTTCATTATAGTCACATTTGTTTTAACGGCTCTTCCTCCTCTCCCTCCCTCCTCTTCTCACTCTTCCTCCTCTTCCTCCTCTCCCTCCCTCCTCTTCTCACTCTTCCTCCTCTTCCTCCTCCTCCTCCTCCTCTTCCTCCTCCTCTTCCTCCAGAAGCTCTCCACCGGCCCTTCGGCCTGGACTCTTCTCTCCTGACGGAGGCGGTGCGCTGGAGTTCGAAGGAGAACCTGTTGGGGGCGACGGAGAGCGACCCAAACCTCTTCGTGGCTCTTTATGACTTCGTGGCCAGCGGAGACAACACGCTCAGCATCACCAAAGGTAAACAACAACAACAACAACCAGGAGCTTCTGTTTGTTTGTCTGTCTGCAGAATTACTAAAAAACAGTCGTCTGATTTCCATGAGACTTAGTGAAAGAGTGTAGTACGGGCCAAAGGAGAACAACAACACTCAGCATCAGCAAAGGTAAAGGGAGAAGCCCAACAACAACAACAACAACAACAACAACAACATTATCTAAAGATTTCACTCCGACTTGGTCAAATGTACGTTATAGCCCCTGCAAGTCCGAATAAACATCATCCAGAGACGTCCAGGCTTCTGTCTCCGACCACTTCGAGGTAGAAAACATACTTTCTTCCTTCGTCATATTTAAGTTAAAACCAAGACATTTAATTTCCCCACCTCGGACGAAATAGGACATTTTCGTTCACTTTTTTACATCTTATGGAAAAAAAGACTATTCTACTATTTAGTAATACGGCCCAAAGAGAAACACAAAGCTTTGCAGCGAATCAAAACCATGAGCTAGCTTCGGGATAATCTTAAAAGTCAAATAATTGACGTAGAAAATGTCGTAAATACCTCGTCAAGTCAGAAAATAACTCAACGAAAGTGTTGGTACCGGACCGTCCGAGTTCAGGGTCATTTTGCAGAAACATGGCCGACAAAAAAACATTTTTAATAAGATTTGGGCCGCAAAATGTCGACTTCTATAACGATATGATTCCCCACATTAAAGGCAATTCAACTCTTTAGTTATTTACTATTGTTGACTAATGATTATGGAGGATTTGGACCAACACCTTTTTATTAAGTCTGTAGAATATTTAATATTAATATAGAAATTATGTTTTAGCTTATTTTGCCTTTAACAAATATTCTGTCACTTCAATTCAAATATGGGACTTGCCAAT
Organism: Notothenia rossii; assembly: GCF_949606895.1. Classification (NCBI taxonomy): domain Eukaryota; kingdom Metazoa; phylum Chordata; class Actinopteri; order Perciformes; family Nototheniidae; genus Notothenia; species Notothenia rossii. The sequence continues at coordinate 95,104,708 of NC_136912.1, forward strand.
AAAGCTAGAATGAATACACGTGCTGCCCTTGTTATAATCTGCTATGCCTATTCTCTACCAACACCGAAAGCCCTTGAGCACCTTCATTGGGAATTGGGATTATCCGAGCAGCCCCTGAATGCACCATTGGCTTTAGTCAAAAGTCAAAGTCAGCTTTATTGTCAAAAATTCTACAAGATAAAAACTACGCCAAAATCTCTCTTTACTTTCGTTGACGAAAACTGAGGAGACGAAATATTATCAAAGATAACGTTACATCTGATAGTCAGGTTTTCTCCCAGCGGTTCCATTTCCTGTGCTGCGGCTGGGCAGCAGCTGTGTGTCTGTGCTGCGCGCGGCGGTACATTTGAATTACACCGGGCAGCGGCACACTGTCAGGAAGACTCGGGTCTAACGAACCTTATTTAACAGAAAATAAAATGGCAACAACAGGGCTTGGGAGCAGTGGTCGCGTTAACCCGCCCCTCCCCCCCCCTCGTCAGCGCGAGTGAGTGATAAATTGTGCACTCGACGGGTAATAATGGATTATGACGGAAATGTTACAAACCTGTCCGTCAGAATGACTGACAACGAGAAAGTCTAACGCCACCACTGCCTGGGAGAAAGAAACAATTTGAGCCCATGTTCAGAAGGGAAGCAATGTGGCCACAACACAGCTGGTAAAAACACCACAACCTGACCTGGTACTCTCTGCAAAGCTGCTTAATCAACCTGTGCTTTTCATCAAATAAGGACAAGATTAGATCTTATTGTGAAATAAATTTGACTAAAATGACAAATGATTGGTTTTGACTAGTTTGACTGAAATGTTCTATATAATCTGATGACTAAAAAAGACTCAACTGTTTTCATTGACAAAAAGTAGACTAAAATAATTATTTTTCTTTGACTAAAATAAGACTAAAATGCTCAGACTTTTATTCGACTAAAACTTGACTAAATAAAAACAAGATGAAGGTGACTAAATATCACTAAAACTAAAAAAGAAATTTAACACAGGACTAAAACTAAATTCAAAAATAGCTGACGAAATGAACACTAGTGGAAGCATCACCTGGACGTCGTTCGCCCACTGAGTCAAATCGTGGTTTCGTAGAGAAAGGTTTGTCCTGAAGAGCCGGGTCTCTGTTTCCATGCATCATCATCATCATCATCACTGGAGCGTGTGGCGTTGCTCCGTGTCGGGGATCGTCCTCCACGCCTTCCTGTCCTCACACTCTGTTGACATGTGTTGCGTCAGAACAGAGGGAGCACCGCCTCGTAGGAAAAAGCCTCGAGGCGGCGCTCGTTGATTGGCAGGTCGCAAAACCCCGAGGAAACAAGACAGTGGATGAGTTAGAGCGTCGTTAGGCTGGAGGAATGCAGCGTGTCGTCACAGCAGAGAAACCTGAGCTCCACCTGAAGCTGCCTGCGTCACACCGTTCAAGGCTTTTATTGGCATGCGGTTTAGATATGACAATGAGGATCTGAGGTCACTGATCTCCAACAGAGACACAATAACACAGATACACTAGTGCAAGTAAATACAAATAATATAGAATGAGATGAGTGATTGGTTACCATAGCTACACACACACACACACACACACACACACACACACAGACACACACACACACACACACACACACACACACACACACACACACACACACACACACACACACACACAGGTATACACAGGTATATACACAGGTACACACACACAGGTATACATATACACACACACAGGTGTACATGCACACACACACATGTACACATAGGTATACATGTACACACACGGTTATACACACGAGTGTACATGCCCCCCCACACACACACACACACACACACACACACACACACACACATTGAAACTCATGAGCACATACTAAAGTTTAAAAAAGCAGAAATAAAATCTGAGCTGACGGTAAATGCTCCGCTCCGTTTACACAGGATTCTTACGGTCATTAAAAACCTGGAAAAGTCATGGAAATTCAAAATGCTAATTCCAGGCCCTTGAAAAATTATGGAAAACAATATTTATCCCAAAGTTTTGGAAAAGTCATGGAAATGTCACTAAAGTTGCATCAAATATAATTAATATTTTTGCTAATCGCCGAAATAGTAACGATATACTATAACGGTAATAAATACTGTATCGTGTAGTAATCAAACGTAAAATGGCTTTTAACTGACGAGGTGTTTCGCTGGTGAGAGATTTGAGTTGCGTTAGCGTGTAGCAGCTAGTAAGCCTATTGGATTTGTTTCAGATAGACACAGCATGTTTCAGAACTTATTTTCCTGTTCCATGTTCAAATAAACCATTCTCAGTGGAACCGCAGAGAGAGAGTTTTTTTGGTCATGGAAAATGAGGTAAAGGTTCTGGAGAATTGGTGAAAAAGTGTGAAATAGGTTCACCTGCTGAATTAAACTCCACGACGATAACTGCAGCCTGTCGTCACATCAGAGATATCTGATACGATCAGATAAGAAGCACTTTATTGATTCCAATTTGGGAAATGTTTGTGTTGCAGCAGCATCAAAGACATGGCATCGTACACGAGAAATAAAAAAGACTAGAAATAAACAAGAAAGTAGAAAATATACATCTTGAATTCACCTGTGAGCTGCTTTGACATGAAAGGGGCTAAGGTGGTTCAACAGATCAGAGTTCATTTATTTAGCCCAATATCATACATTTCACATCGTACGAGGAAAACCTCCCAAATAAACCCCAAAGTAAAACGTGTTTTAAGTTGTGCTCCATAACTCTTTTTTACTCATCTCAGAAATGATTGTTCTTTTTACTAAGGTACCATCCTCTGTTGGAGCTTGAATTGGTTTTATTCAACAATCAAACATTTAACCATCATGTTAACACTATTATGTTGTTAGAAGCAGAACATAACGCATGGATATCTTTAACTAAATCAAAGTAATGATTTTAAAAATAATAACAATATCGACTTCAGCGATTATTCAAGCGACAGAAAAAAAACATCAATGAAGTCATTTTTCATGCAAAACTGATGCTTCTATTTATTTGTCTTTAACATATATTATTAAAGAGAACATCTCTGGGTTTAGGACTGACAGATAGATAACTCTTAGAGCTTTTCCAAGTTCTCAACGTGCTTTAAATGACATATATTAGACACGTAATACATCGAATACTGTGGAGCAATTTAGGGTGAAGTGTCTAACCCCAAGGACACAGCGGCATGTTGACTGCAGAGGGGATTGAACGAGTCGTGTGAGTGTTACAACGTGTTGCTCTTAATCCTCTCAAAGCATTTATTTGGTTACTCCACCTTCGAGTCCTGCTGCACAAAGTGTAATCGTCTCGCTGGTATCTGAAGCAACACGCTCAGCACGGTGTTGATTCAGCCCGGCAACGCGCCATGCACTCATCAGAGATCAAAGAGGCTGAAATAAAAACTTCACCCTCGGATCATTTAGATGTCATGAGTCACTCGATGATACCTCAAACTCTTTGTTGTGTGCACCATGGAGACATCAGAGGAACACAGTGTGCTGTTGGAGGTGAGCTGGGGCGAACAGCAGCTACACTTTACCAACACTTAGTTCAGCAAAGACTTCTCACACAACTGAAGCCGAGTGATTGATTTCTGCCACTGGACGCTCACTGCTGCCTCGGGAAGGGAGACACACGGTCATAGTGGCCAAACGGTGGTACTGCAGCTTCATGTGACGCAAAAAATAATTGTTCCCATTGGCGGACATCGGGAACACTCATGTGTGCATGCTCCATGATGGGCTCAATGGGTGCCGAAGATTTCCTGAATATCCAGCGGACGTCCAGGGGACATCTGGGAAAAGATCATTAAGGGGAGATGAAGGAAAGTTCTAAGCAAGATCCAAGATAGATCCAGGATAGACCCGGGAAGTATCTAGGAAAGATTGAAGATAGATCCAGGATAAATGCAGGAAGGTTTAGAGTATGTTTTATTTCTTTGACAGGAGTCAGGCCATTTTAGCTTCCTGAGCAACTTTGATAGGAACGAGCACGGTCTCTGAACCCAGTCCCAGAGTATCAGTTCTATCCATGACCTCCACTCCCTCTTCCCTTTCTGCTCAGACCTGCAGGACCACTCCTCGCTAAACGCAGTGTTGTGTTCTCTACCCCCCCATTCAGTCTCTGCCTTCAACAGACTGAGTCTCTACACGTCTGATTCTAGTGTGTGTGTGTGTGTGTGTGTGTGTGTGTGTGTGTGTGTGTGTGTGTGTGTGTGTGTGTGTGTGTGTGTGTGTGTGTGTGTGTGTGTGTGTGTGTGTGTGTGTGTGTGTGTGTGTGTGTGTGTGTGTGTGTGTGTGTGTGTGTGTGTGTGTGTGTGTGTGTGTGTGTGTGTGTGTGTGTGTGTGTGTGTGTGTGTGTATACATGTATACCTGTGTGTGTGTACATGTGTGTGTGTGTGTGTGTACATGTATACCTGTGTCTCTCTCTCTCTCTCTCTCTCTCTCTCTCTCTCTCTCTCTCTCTCTCTCTCTCTCTCTCTCTCTCTCTCTCTCTCTCTCTGTGTGTGTGTCTTCCGCATAAAGGAAACCCGTTCTGACCATACCTCAGTGCTCTTGATCTTGTTTCATTCGCCTTGTGTTGAATCGTGCTGTATTAACACACCCCCCCCCCCCCCTACAGGTGAGAAGCTGCGGGTGCTGGGCTACAACCAGAATGGCGAGTGGAGTGAGGTGCGCTCTAAGAACGGTCAGGGCTGGGTCCCCTCTAACTACATCACGCCGGTGAACAGTCTGGAGAAGCACAGCTGGTACCACGGGCCGGTGTCCCGCAGCGCCGCGGAGTACCTGCTCTCCTCCCTGATCAACGGCTCCTTCCTGGTGAGGGAGAGCGAGAGCAGCCCGGGGCAGCTGTCCATCTCCCTGCGCTACGAGGGGAGGGTCTACCACTACCGCATCAACGCTGGGGCCGACGGGAAGGTAGGAGGAGGTCCATCATTTATGAATCACACACAGGGTTCATACCAGTTTTAATTTCGTCAACGAAAACTATGACCAAATGTATATTTAGTTTTCGTTGACGAGACGGGCCTAAGGTGTTAATGGTGGACTATCGGACATTCAAAATGCAGCGTATTTTCCCCCAAGTGTCCATCTGGTCTGTCAAAATGCATCTTACGTTTCTAACTTGCAATATCATTATTTCCGCTCTCTTCACTCCAGAAGAGCGATCTCCCTGTGTCTCTCTGTGTGCGGGGGGCGGGGCCTAACAGACACGCTGCAGCGGACACAGAGATCTGCCGGGGACGGAGCGTTCAGAGAGTATAGACACACATTTTGACTAAAAGTTGACTAAAACGTTTTGAGTTTTCGTCAACTAAAACTAGACTAAAACTACGAAGGATAGGAATGATTGAAATGTGACTAAAACTAATAACCATTTTCGTCTAAAGATTAAATCAAAAGCAGCTGCCAAAATGAACACTGGTTCATACGGAGGTGGGAAACCTGGAAAAAGCCATTTTCTTGGGAATTTTGAGTTTAATTCCATTTCTCTCCGCTTTGAGGGAGAGTTTACTGAACCAACAGCGGCTCCGATGGAAAGCTAGAGATAAGAGTAGATAATGAAAGGGTGATTATGAATTGGGAAGGTTATTAATCACACTAGGTTGGAGTTAAAGACAGGGTTCATACGGTGGTGAGGAGACACCTGGAAGGTTCCTTCAAAGAAGTGTTGAAAAAAGGACAGTCAAAGAAATTGGTTTCTTATTTTTTTATATTCAATGTATTTTAAAAAGCTTTTACTTGTTTTGTTCAATCAGAAAAAGAAAAACAACCATTTTAGATTGTATTCATGTGAGTGTATCTGTCGTGAATTTGTGGAAGGTGTTTTAAATGCACAGATCCAACCTGTACACACAGAAATGTGGACAACAAGACATCAACTGTTTCCCCATTTCCCTCCAATCCTTAATATCAGTTACCTTTTAGACTCACTTCATCATTTTTAAATACGAACACTTCACAGAATCTGAATTCATACTCGTGAAATCGTAGAATAATGAGCCATAAAGTGCTGCTTTCTGTTGTTGCGTTCATTTCTTAACTCTCTCCTCTCCCCCCCCCCCCCAGGTATACGTGACCTCAGAGAGTCGTTTCTCCACGTTAGCGGAGCTGGTGCACCACCACTCCACGGTGGCCGACGGCCTGGTCACCACGCTGCACTACCCGGCTCCAAAATGCAACAAACCCACGGTGTACGGCGTGTCCCCCATCCACGACAAGTGGGAGATGGAGCGCACCGACATCACCATGAAGCACAAGCTGGGGGGGGGGCAGTACGGGGAGGTGTACGTGGGCGTGTGGAAGAAATACAACCTCACCGTGGCCGTGAAGACACTCAAGGTGAGAAGACGGAACAGAAACCAGAACCAGAAACGTGTTTTTATTTGTACCAAATCAACAAAACCGTAAATTAAAAAGTATTAAAGTAGCAGCCAGTAGTAAATATTCAAAGTAGAACAGAAGACGGAACAGAAATGGGTTTGTACCACAGGACGGACATCTTAGACATGAATGGTATTAAATAAAGAGGCATTCAATAATAATAATACATTTCTAGAAACTCAAAGACTTTACAGAGTCATACAATCATAAAAACAACATTAATTACAGATGAAATGCAGATTTTAAGCTTGTGCATTCAAGGTAGCTTAGATAGGTAGCTGTCCTTTAAGAATGAAGTGGATCAAGCAGCAGGTAAACGAGGCATTGCACATGTATTAAACGTTCAATTAACTGCATATCAAATGTACAAAATCAACAAAACCGTCAATTAAAAAGTATTAAAGTTTCAGCCAGTAGTAAATAGTCAAAGTAGTTATTGCAGGGAGTGTTGTTCTGTAGTAAGTGCTGCAAAAATAATAATTATGATGGTAATAAAGTGTATTTACTCGAGCGCTATACTCATGCATGACGAGTCCTTCAGTAAAATGAAGAAAGCACAATATTGACCTCTAACAGTCTCTTTCCAGCTGCCGTTAGTTGTCTAAAACTGAGCTCTCCTGTGGAAAGCTGCATTATAACGGTGGTTACAGACCGCCCCCTGCAGGCTGACGGTGGTATTACACTCTGTCCAACCCTCTGATATATTCCCTGGTTTTCTTTTTGCACTCATTTGAATTCTCTGATTGACAGGAGGACACCATGGAGGTAGAGGAGTTTCTGAAGGAAGCAGCCGTGATGAAGGAGGTCAAACACCCGAACCTGGTTCAGCTGCTCGGTCAGTATTTAACAAAAACTGCTTTGGCACACACTTCCACTCTCAGGCCTATTGTGTCTTAGCCTCTACCCAAACAGACCTTTTGTTGAGTCCTTCCAGAGAGGAGACCATCAAAAGC
>NC_136912.1:95119561-95139561 GCF_949606895.1 Notothenia rossii
CTCCTAACTGAGTGTTTCCTGTCTCCTCTCCTCCTAACTGAGCGTGTTTCCTCTCTCCTCTCCTCTCCTCCTAACTGAGTGTTTCCTCTCTCCTCTCCTCCTGAGTGTTTCCTGTCTCCTCTCCTCCTAACTGAGTGTTTCCTCTCTCCTCTCCTCCTAAGTGAGTGTGTTTCCTCTCTCCTCTCCTCCTAACTAAGTGTTTCCTCTCTCCTCTCCTCCTGAGTGTGCTTCCTCTCTCCTCTCCTCCTAACTGAGTGTTTCCTCTCTCCTCTCCTCCTGAGTGTGTTTCCTCTCTCCTCTCCTCCTAACTGAGTGTGTTTCCTCTCTCCTCTCCTCCTAACTGAGTGTTTCCTCTCTCCTCTCCTCCTGAGTATGTTTCATCTCTCCTCTCCTCCTAACTAAGTGTTTCCTGTCTCCTCTCCTCCTGAGTGTGCTTCCTCTCTCCTCTCCTCCTAACTGAGTGTGTTTCCTCTCTCCTCTCCTCCTAACTGAGTGTTTCCTCTCTCCTCTCCTCCTGAGTGTGTTTCCTCTCTCCTCTTCTCCTAACTGAGTGTTTCCTCTCTCCTCTCCTCCTGAGTGTTTCCTGTCTCCTCTCCTGACTGAGTGTGTTGTGTGTTTCCTCTCTCCTCTCCTCCTACCTGAGTGTTTCCTCTCTCCTCTCCTCCTGAGTGTTTCCTGTCTCCTCTCCTAACTGAGTGTGTTGTGTGTTTCCTCTCTCCTCTCCTCCTAACTAAGTGTTTCCTCTCTCCTCTCCTCCTAACTGAGTGTTTCCTCTCTCCTCTCCTCCTGAGTGTTTCCTGTCTCCTCTCCTAACTGAGTGTGTTGTGTGTTTCCTCTCTCCTCTCCTCCTAACTGAGTGTTTCCTCTCTCCTCTCTCCTCAGAGGTGGCAGAGGAGTTGTGTAAAACCTCCTCTTCTCTCGGGGCTCCTCTCCTTCCCTTCGACACGCCGCTGCTGCCTTCAAAGTCTCGCACGCTGCTGCACAAACACACGGAGAACAAGGAGAACATCGAGGGAGGACTGGAGGGCCGCGTGGACCCCGGCAGCCACTCAGGTACAGCCCCACCCCGCCGCCACGCTCCACTTTTTGATTGTGCAGGTGTTGATCAGAGCGAAGGAGACGTTCAGAGCACGCTGCAGCGGAGGAGAGCCCGGCGGCTGAAGAGGAGGGCCGTCATCTTCCTCAACTTCTGAGAGAAAACACATCTGTCCTGCAGCTAGACAAACATGTTCTACACTACATCGTAGAATAACAGCTGTGTGTTCTATACTACATCGTAGAATAACAGCTGTGTGTTCTGTACTACACCGTAGAATAACAGCTGTGTGTTCTATACTACATCGTAGAATAACAGCTGTGTGTTCTATACTACACCGTAGAATAACAGCTGTGTGTTCTATACTACATCGTAGAATAACAGCTGTGTGTTCTATACTACACCGTAGAATAACAGCTGTGTGTTCTGTACTACACCGTAGAATAACAGCTGTGTGTTCTATACTACATCGTAGAATAACAGCTGTGTGTTCTATACTACACCGTAGAATAACAGCTGTGTGTTCTATACTACATCGTAGAATAACAGCTGTGTGTTCTATACTACACCGTAGAATAACAGCTGTGTGTTCTGTACTACACCGTAGAATAACAGCTGTGTGTTCTATACTACATCGTAGAATAACAGCTGTGTGTTCTATACTACACCGTAGAATAACAGCTGTGTGTTCTATACTACATCGTAGAATAACAGCTGTGTGTTCTATACTACACCGTAGAATAACAGCGTAGAATAACAGCTGTGTGTTCTACACTACACCGTAGAATAACAGCTGTGTGTTCTATACTACACCGTAAAATAACAGCTGTGTGTTCTGTACTACACCGTAGAATAACAGCTGTGTGTTCTATACTACATCGTAGAATAACAGCTGTGTGTTCTATACTACACCGTAGAATAACAGCTGTGTGTTCTATACTACATCGTAGAATAACAGCTGTGTGTTCTATACTACACCGTAGAATAACAGCTGTGTGTTCTGTACTACACCGTAGAATAACAGCTGTGTGTTCTATACTACACCGTAGAATAACAGCTGTGTGTTCTGTACTAATTATTTAGCATGATGCTAATGTCGTTGTTATCTCGCACACATTAAAATATGGTAAAAATGAAAGGAAAAATAACCATTAATAATAAAATAAAATGAATCATTATTATTATTATTATTATTATTATTATGTAATAAAATATATATAAAATCATGATACTAAGTTAGTTAATATAATATAATATGTCTGAATTAAGAAGTACTCAGATATTTACTTAAGTTAAAGTAGCTTTATGCTCATGTCAACTTAAACACATTAAAATATGGTAAAAGGTAAATATGGTAAATATAACCATCAGCCATATGAAATATATGAATTATTATGTAAATAATAATAATAAATAATAATAAATAAATCAATAATAATATATAATACTTTTTATTATAGGGCATTTTTACAGATTCAAAATTAATTGTGAAAATGTACATACAAAATTACTGTTAAAGGTGGGGTTGGTGATTCACTTCAGAAACACTTGTTGTTATATTCCATGGAATGCTCTTAACGTCCCGATAGCAATGAATATATTAAAGGCTTTGACAATAAATATATAAGAAATGTCATCTGAGGAAGCCGTGGTTCTGTAAAAAGCACGACCAATCATCTGAGCCGGCTAAAGTAACTGGATGGCCTACCTGCCTGTCTGCCTTCCTTCTGTGCACAAACTTATCTCGTGCCCTCATTGGTCATGTGCGCGTTCGTGTGTGTTGGGGGAGGGGCTCTGTGAGGAAGTCTGAAGGAAGGGGCAGATTTTTTTCATATACTTTCAAATTCTAGCGTACTCGAGCTGGTTTCTTCATTCTTACCTACCCTACCTTTAATTGTAAAATTGTACATAAGAAATTACAGTTAAAATATGAATCATTCATTCATTCATTGATTTCAACAGATTATCTCAACGTGTCGTAGCTCCACTACAATGAACAAAGACAGCATTTTTTTGACTGCAAGAATTTGCACTTTAGGTCCTTTTATAACAAACCTGTTTCCCATTTCATTATCATTTCTCCAGAATCTGAGTGATCTGCATGTTGCCTGTGTGTTACATTGAAACGTGTTATCTGTGTTGTCAAAACGTGGTCACTAACCCTGTATTACAATTTGCTAACCCCTTTTATTAAATTCCCAAACCATTGTCTGTCTTGTCTCGTTTTAAATTATTGCTTATTTTATATTGTAAATAAAATGTTGTCTCGTGTGTGTTTACATGTGTGTGTAGAGGACGCTCTGACCTGTCCTTTCTCATGCTTTAGTCCATACGTATAAGTGTTCATTTACAGAGGTGAACGGAAGCATCATTGTGTCATACATCCAATCCAAAGTGCATGCAATCACAACGTCACCAAGCACAAGGAAATGCTCATAACTCATCACCAAGTGTGTGTTTCATATTCACAAAATCACAAAAGCTGATACTTACTTTTATTAATGTCTGACTAATATTTCTTTCTTTCTATGCATTTATTTTCACATGCAAACATTGAAGAGAGAACTATATCAAGTAAGGAATACACCCTGAACGATGGTGCCATTACTCCCACAGCATTTAGATTGAATAGGAAGTCATTGGCTAGTTAGCGATGCTCCATTTAGTGCAACACGAGGCCAAACAGCTACTAAACAGCCCTCTCAGTGCTAGGGGTTGGGAACCTTCTGTTTAACCACATAATGAGATGATACTAGTGCAGCTTGTAAATCATTAAATTAGTGTTTGCATGAAACAAATATCAGTCTTAGTGGAGTTTGCTCCAAGACGTGTTCCCTTTTTCCCATGGTGCAAAAGAAAAGTGCATATAAACTTCTTTAAAGAGTCCTCTCCTGCTGATCTTCAGGTGTATATCAGTATGTAGTGTCAATACTTTAAAGAGTCCTCTCCTGCTGATGTTCAGGTGTATATCAGACTACAGACCGATATACACCTGAACATCAGCAGGAGAGGACTCTTTAAAGTAGAGACACTACATACTGATATACACCTGCACATCAGCAGGAGAGGACTCTTTAAAGTAGAGACACTACATACTGATATACACCTGAACATCAGCAGGAGAGGACTCTTTAAAGCAGAGACACTACATACTGATATACAGCTGAACATCAGCAGGAGAGGACTCTTTAAAGTAGAGACACTACATACTGATATACACCTGAACATCAGCAGGAGAGGACTCTTTAAAGTAGAGACACTACATACTGATATACACCTGAACATCAGCAGGAGAGGACTCTTTAAAGACTACAGACTGATATACACCTGAACCTCAGCAGGAGAGGACTCTTTAAAGACACTACATACTGATATACACCTGAACATCAGCAGGAGAGGACTCTTTAAAGACTACAGACTGATATACACCTGAACTTCAGCAGGAGAGGACTCTTTAAAGACACTACATACTGATATACACCTGAACATCAGCAGGAGAGGACTCTTTAAAGTAGAGACACTACATACTCATATACACCGGAACCTCAGCAGGAGAGGACTTTTTAAAGTAGAGACACTACATACTGATATACACCTGAACATCAGCAGGAGAGGACTCTTTAAAGACACTACATACTGATATACACCTGAACATCAGAAAGAGAGGACTCTTTAAAGACACTACATACTGATATACACCTGAACATCAGCAGGAGAGGACTCTTTAAAGTAGAGACACTACAGACTGATATACACCTGAACATCAGAAAGAGAGGACTCTTTAAAGTAGAGACACTACATACTGATATACACCTGAACATCAGCAGGAGAGGACTCTTTAAAGTAGAGACACTACATACTGATATACACCTGAACATCAGCAGGAGAGGACTCTTTAAAGTAGAGACACTACATACTCATATACACCGGAACCTCAGCAGGAGAGGACTTTTTAAAGTAGAGACACTACATACTGATATACACCTGAACATCAGAAAGAGAGGACTCTTTAAAGACACTACATACTGATATACACCTGAACATCAGAAAGAGAGGACTCTTTAAAGACACTACATACTGATATACACCTGAACATCAGCAGGAGAGGACTCTTTAAAGTAGAGACACTACATACTGATATACACCTGAAGATCAGCAGGAGAGGACTCTTTAAATTAAAGACACTACATACTGATATACACCTGAACATCAGCAGGAGAGAACTCTTTAAAGTAGAGACACTACATACTGATATACACCTGAAGATCAGCAGGAGAGGACTCTTTAAAGTAGAGACACTACATACTGATATACAGCTGAACATCAGCAGGAGAGGACTCTTTAAAGTAGAGACACTACATACTGATATACAGCTGAACATCAGCAGGAGAGGACTCTTTAAAGTAGAGACACTACATACTGATATACACCTGAACATCAGCAGGAGAGGACATTTTAAAGTAGAGACACTACATACTGATATACACCTGAACCTCAGCAGGAGAGGACTCTTTAAAGACTACATACTGATATACACCTGAACCTCAGCAGGAGAGGACATTTTAAAGTAGAGACACTACATACTGATATACACCTGAACATCAGCCGGAGAGGACTCTTTAAAGATTACAGACTGATATACACCGGAACATCAGCAGGAGAGGACTCTTTAAAGTAGAGACACTACATACTGATATACACCTGAACATCAGCAGGAGAGGACTCTTTAAAGTAGAGACACTACATACTGATATACACCTGAACATCAGCAGGAGAGGACTTTTTAAAGTAGAGACACTACATTCTGATATACACATGGACATCAGCAGGAGAGGACTTTTTAAAGTAGAGACACTACATACTGATATACACCTGAACATCAGCCGTAGAGGACTCTTTAAAGTAGAGACACTATATACTGATATACACCTGAACATCAGCCGGAGAGGACTCTTTAAAGTAGAGACACTACATACTGATATACACCTGAACATCAGCAGGAGAGGACTCTTTAAAGTAGAGACACTACATACTGATATACACCTGAACATCAGCAGGAGAGGACTTTTTAAAGTAGAGACACTACATACTGATATACACATGGACATCAGCAGGAGAGGACTTTTTAAAGTAGAGACACTACATACTGATATACACCTGAACATCAGCCGTTGAGGACTCTTTAAAGTAGAGACACTACATACTGATATACACCTGAACATCAGCAGGAGAGGACTTTTTAAAGTAGAGACACTACATACTGATATACACCTGAACATCAGCAGGAGAGGACTCTTTAAAGTAGAGACACTACATACTGATATACACCTGAACATCAGCAGGAGAGGACTCTTTAAAGTAGAGACACTACACACTGATATACACCTGAAAGTGAGCAGAATATGTCCTCTTTAAATGTTGTTGCATATTTCCATTTTGATTGGTTAGCTGGCCGGCTCTGTTGTAATTGGTCAACCGCTTAGAGATGTCCCGCCCCTTAGCCTATCACATACAATGTGTTGGAGCGTGAGTGATGTCACTATGTTCCGGAAGTAAACAAAGGAGTCCCAACAAAAGAATAAGAGCTTTTTTTAACATTAATGTCCCCGTAGAGACACTGCATACTGATATGAACCTTCAAAGGATCAGAATGTGTCCTTTTTAAATGTTGTTGTATATTTCTAACCCTCCCTCTCCTCTCTCTCTCTTCAGGCTGGGCTTCTTCTCTCCTGGGGGGGGATAGTCGGTCGGGCAGCTCCCCGGCGTTGCCCCGAAAACAACTTTCCCGAGATAAATCCCCCGCCGGCCTTCTAGACGACGCTCAGGATTTGGGCACCTTCACACGGGACCGAAAGACCGGCTTCTTCAGCTCCTTCATCAAGAAGAAATCCTCCTCCTCCTCCTCGTCTTCCTCCCAGAACCTCCCTACTCCCCCTAAAAGGAGCAGCTCTTTCCGGGAAATGGAGACTCAGCCTCACAAGAAATACGAGCCGACGGCGGACTTTTCGGCGCCTCCTCCTCTCCCCCAATCGGACGGCGGCATCGTGGGGGGGTTCTCCGCCTCCCCCTCCCACTCCCACTCTCACAGCGACCCCCCCCAGCCCCAGTCTCGTTGCTGTGGTGCTGCTTTCGGACAAAAACCCTCATCAGGGGGGGGTTTGGCGGCGCAAGTTAGCACTAGTAGCTGGAGCGGATTGGCGGGTTTTTTCACACCAAGACTCATAAAACGGACTTTAGGGCTTCGGACTGGGAAAACAGCTATTTCTTCATCTGAGGAGGGGGTGGTGGGGACTTTACCAGTTGGGGGGCTTTCCAAACCCTTCCCCAGGTCTAACTCCACCTCCTCCATGTCCGCCGGGTTGCCAGATTTGGAGCGAATGGCTTTGACTTTACCCAGAAACCGAAGTGCAAAACCCCCGCTGGAGAGAACGTCCTCCAGTAGCTCCACGCCGGAGAACGGACGGCAACCGGACGAGGGGACGGCTCAGATCAGAGAGAGACCCAAAGCCAAGATGGTTCCCAGGGCCACGGGGGTGAGGGTACCGGGAGTCGGGGGGGAAGCGGGAGAATCGGACCTTGTAGTGGATCGACAACAACAAAACTGGTCCTCCCCATCTAAGACTTCTTCATCCTCCCCTAAGACTCCTTCTTCCTCCACCTCTAAGACTTCTTCATCCTCCCCTAAGACTCCTTCTTCCTCCACCTCTAAGACTTTATCCTCCTCTCAGACCCACAACCACAAGGTGCCGGTGCTGATCTCCCCCACGCTGAAGCCCCCCGACGTGCACCTGGTGGCTCTGGACTCCCAGGGGAACCGCTTCAAGCTGCTCAGCGAAAACCCCGATCGTCCGCGGCTCGTAAAACCCAAATGTGCTCCTCCTCCGCCTCCTACGCTACGAAGCCAACAGTCGTACAGCGAAACGACGGGGGGGGAGGAGGAGGGGGAGGTGAACGGGGAGAAAGGGATTCGAACCGGGAAAGGAGGAGGACCTATGATGACGACGGGGAGACCTTCAGTGCCGCCGCCTCAGGTTCCTCCCACAAACACTCCTTCAAAAATGGCAAACGGATCCACTCCCTCTTCGTCCTCTAAAGCGGGTTTACGGAGGATTCGACAGCAAGCGGATCGCGGCGTCCCCCCCGAGCGGGTGGGTCGAGAGGCGTTGTTGGAGTGTGCCGATTCGTTGATAGTCGTCCTCCGCGACTCCTCCCCCTCTGACTCCCCCCCCTCCAACAGTGTGGTCCTGGACGCGGGGCTGCAGCTGCTGGACCGATGCTCCGGGTACGTGGACGTCATCCCGCAGATGAGGAACAAATTCGCTTTTCGGGAGGCGGTGGGGAAGCTGGAGGTCAGCCTGCAGGAGCTGAGGGCCTCGGGGGGGGGAGGGGGAGGGGGGGGCACGGTACTGGAGAACCTGCAGGGCTGCGTGAAAGAAATCAGAGACGTGGTGCAGAGGTAACAGCTGTGACATCACTGTGACATCACTGTGACATCACTGTGACATCATGAAAGAATGAAGACTCTTGAAATAAACTGTCTTTTAAGGACCTTGTTCTGGCAAGAAGGTGTCAGGCAGTCTGCGGCGAAATGCAAAAGTCAGGAGGTCCCCAGTTCACATTTGGACAACAAGAATGGAAGAGGGGGGGGGGCTGTGACATCACTGTGACATCACTGTGACATCACTGTGACATCACTGTGACTTCACTGTGACTTCACTGTGACATCACTGTGACATCACTGTGACATCACTGTGACTTCACTGTGACTTCACTGTGACATCACTGTGACATCACTGTGACATCTGTGGTGGAGATGTATCGAGACACACACTAACAAATAATCGTAAACGGGTGAGAAAACCTTGAAGATTCTTGAAATAAGACGGGAGTTTAGGGACTTTATTCAAGAAGGTGTCTGCGGCAAAAGTCCGAAGGTCTGCAGAGGGTCTTATATTCACATTTGAACACTAAGAATAGACGAGGAGGGGCTGTGACATCACTGTGACATCACTGTGACATCACTGTGACATCACTGTGACATCACGCCGGTCGGACTGGTTTCCCCTCCTTTCTTCTGGTTCTTTTTTACAGCTTTTCGGGGACGGGTCTGGACGGTACCTCAGAGAAATCACTCACTCACTGTTTACAACCAACACACACAAAGTACAGGTGGTTTCAGTCCTGCAACGATAAAGCCTCTTCGGTTCACGAATGTCGAGTGTATCAGCTGTTCGGAAAGATCTCAAGTCTGTCTGTTTATCCGTCAGATACTGAGCAAAAGACGTGTTTACTGACAAACCTCAAACAGTGTCGAGTAGAGCTGCAACGATTAAGATCTCAAATATTAAGATTAGTTGCTTTTTTTTCCTGATTTCTATCAAAGTAAAGAGATTAAATCTGGATTTCTGACTGACATGTTCCACTATTCTCTAACATGTTAAACACTAAACAGCTGATCTCAGGCCCTCAGTAGTTGCAGCTCCAAAGGGAATCACTAGTAAGATATTTAGCTCGGTGTCTGGGGATCATCGCAAACCTTTCAAAAGCCATTTTATCCTAAAGTATTGGAAACAAAGTCCATGTGATTTCAAGATGTCGGGGTCTTAATGTGACACCGATTTGCATTTACATTTCATGATCAGTATTTTTAACGAGAGGGACAAATGTGATAAAACCATGAATCTCCCAAAATCTGTTTGTCTTATGGAATAATAACAGACGTGTAAACACAAAGGGATAACAGCTTTAGAGAAGCGTGTAAATAAGCTCAAATGAAACGTTAGAACAGGTTGATCAAATCCACACAGAGACCCCTTTATTCCCCACATGACCTGATGGTGTTTCACAGCATTTGTCTTCAGTGTCCACACGTAAACACGGTGCCGTCTCCGAGAGCATTTCAGTATTGAAGTCCAGTTTGAATGCACAGTAACGTCAGTCTGGTGGGAGCGCAGGAGCAGAACTGGGGCGGTGTTTCTATAAGTGTCCTTCTGACGGACTGATCCAATCCCTGAAGCCTTGTCGTGTCCTCAGTGCCTCGAAATCTTCCACGAAATGAACACTGCCAAGAAACCAGAGACCTGCTACACACACACACACACACACACACACACACACACACACACACACACACACACACACACACACACACATACACACACACACACACACACTGATCTCTCTACCGACGAACTGCAGTATGTCTTCAGCACATTGTACATTATTTTGGTTTTTAAAAAAATAAGAAAAGCTTTTTTTCAGAATGTCTATGTATGAACTTGAATTTTTAAATTATTCCTTTTTTTTCTTTTTATTAAAAAGCACAGAGCTATTTTGAGAGATGTAAATATTGGATTTATTTCATATCCAGGAAACAGGATGTATGTGTGCTCACAGCATATAGAGCGTGTCTGACTGAAGAACACCTGAATATATGAATGTATTATTCTTCCCTTCTGAACCCGGGCGAATGACCATCTGCATGAATCTCTAAAGGTGCCATTTTTTTATTTGTATTATTATTTATTATACTTTTTTTTTTTGTATTGGCCCATACTTCTCATTTTGGTCACACTAAATACTAACGTCCAGAAGCAGTTGCTCTGTTTTTTGAGCACAAATTAAACATTTTCCTTTGCTTTTCACATCTAAATGTACACTGGATACGGCCTCGCTAACAAAACCTAATCTGTAAAAACACTGCAGGTCAGAAACAACATGCTCATGACACTCGATTGACTGCAGAGCAAACGTTGTTTTTCAGTTCATGTCGTGCGTCAGTATTTTAATGTTCAAACAGGTTCCTGTGAGACGAACTGATTTCTATTCGCTGTGATTTTACAGAAACACGGAGAGAAGAAACGCCGTGTGATTTTTATTTGATGATTCTTGGTGCCTTTTTGTGAGCAAATGATTCATGTCTTTCACTGCGAGAGGAACAGGCAATGTTTAAAATCCATCATTAAAAAAACATTCATGTCTTCCATTTTCCATGAGCTTTTCTGTCACTTGGAGGTTGATTACTCAGATGCAAAATTGAAATTTAAAAGTGCATTTGTCTATTAAATTAAGTATGTAGATACTCGGTTGCTACGGTTACTTATTGGAGGTCGTTAATTCTGTTAGTGCAGCAACATCTGGTTGATTTCCCTCTAACAAACATGCACAAAAACACTTTGGAGAAACACCCTGCCGCTTCAGAAACACATTTATTTAAAATTGCTTCTTGATTATTTGTGTAGCATAGTTGTGAGAAGAAAAAAAGCCTTATCAAGTCAAACGTAACCTCCAAAATCAAACGTATTTAAAGAAATACAACAAAGATATTCAATTTGTCAAAAAATCGATTTGTTCTCAATGATTTTTCCACAGATCGTCTCATTGTCAGTCCTCTTCATCGTTGTTGTTGTTATTTATGTCGCCTGTGTTTTCTGTTGTTTTTCTGGAGATCGTGTTCACATCAAACCAAAGGCCACTTCTTCAGCTGTACGAGTGCAATGTAAAGCAACACACACACAATGATGGAATATGTGAATCTAAACAGGGATTTAAAAAAAGCAGAAACGTTAACATTAACTTTTTTATTGTACAAAATATATATTTAGTTTTTTTTTTTATTTAAAGCTCACGTTATATTACTGTGAAGTTTTGCTTATCAGTGTTAAGCCTATTGTAAATAATAAAGATATTGATGAATACTGCTCTGCTATTGGTTCTTCATCTGCTTCTATCAGCGCAATTATAGTCATGATAACACTGACTAGGTATATATATTAATTTATCAAATACATACGTGGCCCCTTAGAATAAGTGTATATTTTTAAACTCGCATAAATGCATTAAATTACATTTCACTTCACTCAATACTGTGGACAATCCCCCCAGGAGCAAATTGGGGTGAAGTGTCTCAGGGACACAACGACATGCTGACTGCAGAGGGGTTTGAACCTGTGATCCCCCTGATCCGAACCCCAGCACACTAGTCCACTGCGCCACACGCCTCCCTAGTATCTATTGCATTTATTTATCTACAATACACTTTATATTACAAACAAGAATACCATTAATTCAATGTTAAATGTATCATGTTTAAGCTCCATCACCATCATTGTTTATTTCCTTATTAATATTGAAAATAACATTAAAATAACATGGATTTAAATGGAGATAATATCGATGATTACAAATCAGTATGAACCTTCTTTTTTTTAATATGGATTATTCAATGATTTCCTCATCACTTTTGCTTAAGTATTAAACACTTTACTTAATTAAGATACATTGAAATCATGACAAAAAAATATAAGAAAAATAAATGTTATTAAGTATAGAAAAGTTTACGTTATTCAAGGAATTCTTTCAAGCTTAATCACCCATACAAATCCAATGAAATTCTGGGTTAAGTTTAAACAATTTACCATAAATAACCAGCAAGATTACCATTAAATTAAGTTTAAATGTATCATGTAGCTCCAGCACCATCACCGTCTCTCCACGCCTTGTTATCCTGTAATTGGGGATTTTTTTGTTTGACATTTTATTATAATCAATACAATCACTAACTCAAATAGAATGGACTTATAATGAAATAATAATGACAACATAAAGCAAAGAAAAAAAAGCTCCATCATCATCACCGACTGCCCCCTGCTGGTAACACCCCCCCGTTCCCCGGCAACATTCCCCTCCTCTCCCCGGCTCCTCCCCGCCTGACATTTCATTATAATCAATACACTCACTAACTCAAACAGAATGGACTTATAATGAAATAATGACAATATAAAGGAAAAAGCAAAAAAAAAGCTCCAGCATCATCACCGACTCCCCCGACTGCCCACTGCCGGAAACACCCCCCCGCCGTTCCCCGGCAACATTCCCCTCCTCTCCCCGGCTCCTCCCCTCCTTGTTTTGGGGGATTCTTTTGTTTTACATTTAATTATTATCAATACACTCTCTAACTCAAACATAATTGACTTACATTGAAATAATGGTGACAATATAATTAGAAAAAAGCTCCAGGACCATCACCGGCTGCCCCCTGCCGGTATCAACCCCCCCGTTCCCCGGGCACTGCTCCCCCCTCCCCCCTCTCTTATCCGGCTCCTCCCAGCTCCTCCTGTTGTAAAGATGGCGTCCATCATGGAGGGGCCGCTCAGCAAGTGGACAAACGTGATGAAGGGATGGCAGTACCGCTGGTTCGTGCTGGACTACAACGCCGGATTACTGTCCTACTACACGGTCAGTTCACAGGGTTCTAAGCGCTGATTTTATCCCTTATGGAGGTTTTTAGAGCAACTTGTTACTGGCTGTCAGACAGGATAAGGGCCTTGTGTTTGTCAGAAGTCTCAGCTGGCAGCGAGAGGCGGGGCTCCGTGATGACGGATCCGTGTGTCAGCCAATAGAAACGCTCCCTGCAAACCAACTGACCAATAGAGTGGCAGTATTCTTCCCCACACTTACGCTAATGTAGCTAGCTATCAAGGCTAGACAACACCCACTCGGCTAAACGTTATTGTGAGTAGTTAACAGAATAAAGCGATACAAATACATCGTTTTATAATTTTTAGGGACATTGTTTGTCTTTGGGAGTTATACTGGAGTCTCGTCACTCCCTGGTTTGTTCGCTAAATAGATAATAAGACACTGCGGGAGGAGACAGTGGCTGTCAGTTAGATTTTTGATAAATCCAACGTCAACAGAATAGATTTACTCAATTATACTGAACTTAAGTACAATTTAGAGTTTCTTGTACTTTACTTGAGCAATTCCATGTTCTGCTTCTTTGTACTTCTATTCCTCTACAGTTCAGAGGTAAATGGTGTACTCTTACTCCACTACATGTATTTAATAGTTTAGTTGCAGTATACAAAGTCATTCAAACTAGCTGCACCTTTACCAGCTTTGAGAACACTTTAATGATCAATCATTATAAAACATATCATATCTATTATTCTGAAATGGACCAATCTGCACAATGACTACTTTTACTGTCACTACTTTCACTATATTTTGATGAGAATACTTTTCTACTTTCACTTGAGGAACATTTTGAATGCAGGACTTTTACTGTAACAGAGTATTCCTTCACTCTGTTACTTCTACTTTACTCAAGTACAAGACCTGAGTACTTCTACTTTTACTCAAGTACAAGATCTGAGTACTTCTACTTTTACTCAAGTACAAGATCTGAGTACTTCTCCCACCTCTGAATATACCGTCAGTGTACTCTGATTAAAGTCAAGAGCAATGCGGACAATAAACTGTCACTTCTATTTGACAAATAACTTTTAAGAAAAACATAGAGCTGTCTGTTCCTCTAAACAAGTTGACTGAGACGTCAAAGCATTCATTTATCTTATTTAACTGTAGACACTGCAGTAACTCTACAGTTGTTCTCTCACAACAACAACAGCAAATCCTCTTAAACCATCTTTTAATTACATGTTTAAGACACGGTTATTTGTCTCTGATTAGGTCTACAACTTCAGTCATTACATCACTTGACTAAAGTCCAAATACCCATAAAGGGTTAATGAAGCTGCAGATTGTCCTTCAAACCGTCAGGGAGGAAATGAGGCTGGACTCATTTAATCAAGGGATCTCAGTCTTGAAATAGTTGCAGTCATAAGTTTGAAATGGATTTGAACATGTTCTGCTTAAAGTCTGTAGGTCAACCCTTTGAGAGACTACACACTTTAACAGACCTGAATCACACACTGTGGCTTGTCAGGAACGTTGTATCTGATGCCAGCCTGAACATGTCCTGAAAAGTGAATAGGAAAATTCAATAATACAGAGTCTCTCTTATCAATGTCAGACCATTGCACTCTTTTGTACACCAGTTAATCCTTAAATGAAATACAACGGTCCTGAAGATGTTCTCTTCAGTGACTGTAATGTTAGATTAAATCTCTGTTCCCTCGTTTTTGTATTAAATGTGTCCTTGTTGATATTACACATAACGCTGCTGTTATGCAGGAGAAATGTCCGACTTCATTTGACGATAAAGTGTTATTGCATCGTGAGAATAAAGCTCCCGTAACTGTATTCATGCTCAATCGATTAGTGATTATGTTCCAGAAGTAAACAAAGGAGTCAAATGGAGGCGTTTCAGGCAGGGGAAACCCAGGGTGTTTCAACGTCGAGGAAAGCTGCTCCAGAGCCACTATTTCAAGCATACTACGTCATCGAGTGCCGCCGAAGGACTGTTCCAATGTCCAGCATGCTTGGAATTCTACCGAGCCCGGCGTACTTCGTTTGGAATGCCAGGAAGTATTCTTGCCTCGCTTCTGAAGCAAGTGACTCGGAAGACATGTGCTACCAAGCAAGCGTACTCGAGATTGAGAAACACCCACAGGGACTTTGCAGACCGTTCACATGCATTGAAACCTATAGAACACACTACAGGAAAGGGAACACCACAACTAGGGATGTCCCGATCACCTTTTTTTGCTCCCGATCCGATTCCGATCATTTGATTTTGACAATTTGCCGATACCGATTTTTCCCGGTCCGATCTTTATGCAATGCATTAAGAGAAAAAAAAGCATTCAAGTTGTCCCTTAAGGTTATTTTTTTATTTAAATTGGATATTCTATCCAACATGGATATAGCTTCTTTCTTTCACAGCAGCATTGGATCAGTTCAGTTGTGCAGCATTGGATCAAAACAAAATAAAGCTTTCAGTACTCGTTAGCTTACTGCTACAATTAGACACTGCGCCCACTCTGTTTCCAGATTTGAGAGAAATAAGCAGGTCTATGAAAACAAGTCCCAAAGAAGCAACACATACATGATGTTCTGTCATTTGAAACCAAAACTAAGGCCTCAGGATGACTTTAAGACTTGAACATGGTCATTTTTGTTTTGTAACATTGAATAATCTTTTTTTTTAAAGTATTAAAAAAAGAATCCCGATCCCCGATTTTTTTCTCCCGATTCCGATCTTTTGAAAATCGCGTGATCGGATCGGGACATCTCTAAACACAATAGCGCCTCTTTAAATTCAAGTGAAATGACTTCACTCACATGTGTGTGCAATGCAATGTAATGTGTCTTCATCCAGTATCTAATATCCTCTCTTTGCTTTACCATCATCCGGTTTCTAAATCCCTGCTACGTTCAAATACAGACCTGAGAGTTTCCTCTGTTAACGCTTATTAAGAAAGTAGACATGTTGGATGATATTGCTCGTGGATATTGCTAATGTTAGTACATACACTACAGCCTTGACGTTGTATTTTAAGCGCTGTTGTTCCTGAAAACTGACTATTAATCCCTGATCTGTTCTGTGTTTGATTTCCAGTCAAAGGATAAGATGATGCGAGGATCCAGAAGAGGCTGCGTGCGTCTCAGGGTGAGTTCCTCAGGATAAACCCTGTCCTCTTCATATTCAATATTTCTCTCTGATAAACTAAAAACATACTTTACAGGGGTGTCCAAAATACAGCCTTTAAACATATATTACGCGGCTTAGTGGAATACTCGATTGTGATTGGTCAAATCAGAACATGTGACACGCTGTCGAGGACTATAATGACCGTTGCTAAGGAGGATCGATGGAGAGAAAGGAAAAGAGGGTAAAAGACCGAGTGCTGGACGTCAAATAAATGAACAGAAGAAGGCAGAGAGGAAGTACACACTAACAGGAACACGGTATGGGCTCTGTAGTGTTTAAGGACTTGTTAGTGGATCAGAAACTGTGAACAGAGTTGGACAGTTACAGAAGACCTCGATTAGTGCTGCTATAAAGTTGTTGTTGTTGCATTTCCAGCCGTTGGTGTGCCGCGGAACGGAGCTTTTTTTTTTCTGAGCGGAAGAAATACGATAATTTTTTAGTCATTAAAATCATTACAATTAATATTGGGAGTCGAGTGGAAAGTTTGTTTAGTGTCTGGCCGTCTAATAAGCGGGATAATGTTCAGTGAGGCGGTGGCTGATCAATATCCCTCCGCCTCGCGCCGAGTCTGGTCGGGCTCCAATCAGAATCGAGTATTCAACTAACCCGTGTAGTAGTATTCATGTGGTGATCAGCCCACTTATAAATCAATGCAGTAAATTAAAGTGGAAAACACTTTCTGACAAGTCTTGGTTGGTTAAAACAAAGCCCATTACCTTATTGCCATGACAACCTTGAAATAGACCCTCCATATTTCCCCTTATTATGAGCTATCTGAGGCTTCTGTCTTAAGGAATGAGCTGTAAGCAAGATACCTGAAACCCTATGGAGAGCTGTGATGTTTCTGAGAGCACATTCAAGTATCAAGCATCATTTAACTGACTTATAACGTAACTTATGAGGCAATATACCTCTCCTCTAGAGAGTGACCCAGCCCTTTGTATGTCTTTCTGTGTGAAACAGTTTGCACGCCCTTGGTCTACATGTCGGTTCAGTCGCTTTCCTGCTTTTCCAGATATTTGCAATACTTGTCGGTTTAGGTCACTGTTTGTGATACTAAGTTATGAGGGGAAAGTATAGTTTGCATTTTGTACCAACTTGTCATTGCATCATATCAAGCATGAGTTGTTAAAATAAATGTTGTGCAACGTGCAGAACAACACAGGATGTCCTGGTCCATTTCATATGTCTGAATACTTAAAGGCTGGTTCACTATAGCAGTATAATGCAATTTCTATCTGATATAAGAAATGCAAAAATGATGATGTATTTTAACAGATATCAATATTATACTTTTTAGCTCAAAGACATGTCCCCTAACATTGAGCTTTAAACACTCAGTGATGTCCACTAGATGGCAGCAGTTTCCTTACGATATATATATTATATATTTATAGGGCTTTTTTCATCATAAATCATTATAAACACACACAAATGCTCACACCAAGGATACACAAAGTCAAAACTGATTAGAAAACTAAAAAATGACTTCAATTATATCAATATTTTTGTCAAATACAGAATTGTTTTGTATTGCTTTCTGGGTGAACACTGAGGAGATGCAGTAGGTTTTCTAGGTACTGAGTCCTCATAAGTACTCAGATCATTTGCTCTATTTTCTCAAATATAAGGTGTTGTATCTGTCTAGACTCTAGAAGCCAATAAAGCACCTGACCTAAAGAGGAGGATTACATACATTTATGTTTGATTGAGACTTTTACTCCTCATTTTAATTAATTCCCAACTCCATACTAAAGGTGGCTAATGTTGGGCTATAAACTAAAGGAACTACAGCACGGTCACATGACTTCACGTCACCACCGCTAAGCTAAAGGAGGCTAATGTTGGGCTATAAAGGAACTACAGCACGGTCACATGACTTCACGTCTCCACCGCTAAGCTAAAGGTGGCTAATGTTGGGCTATAAACTAAAGGAACTACAGCGTGGTCATATGACTCCACGTCACCACCGCTAAGCTAAAGGAGGCTAATGTTGGGCTATAAAGGAACTACAGCACGGTCACATGACTTCACGTCACCACCGCTAAGCTAAAGGAGGTTAATGTTGGGCTATAAAGGAACTACAGCACGGTCACATGACTTCACGTCACCACCGCTAAGCTAAAGGAGGTTAATGTTGGGCTATAAAGGAACTACAGCACGGTCACATGACTTCAGATCACCACCGCTAAGCTAAAGGAGGCTAATGTTGGGCTATAAAGGAACTACAGCACGGTCACATGACTTCAGATCACCACCGCTAAGCTAAAGGAGGCTAATGTTGGGCTATAAAGGAACTACAGCACGGTCACATGACTTCACGTCACCACCGCTAAGCCAAATTAGGCTAATGTTGGGCTATAAAGGAACTACAGCACGGTCACATGACTTCACATCACCAACGCTAAGCTAAAGGAGGCTAATGTTGGGCTATCAAGGAACTACAGCACGGTCACATGACTTCACGTCACCACCGCTAAGCCAAATTAGGCTAATGTTGGGCTATAAAGGAACTACAGCACGGTCACATGACTTCACATCACCAACGCTAAGCTAAAGGAGGCTAATGTTGGGCTATCAAGGAACTACAGCACGGTCACATGACTTCACATCACCAACGCTAAGCTAAAGGAGGCTAATGTTATGCTATAAAGGAACTACAGCACGGTCACATGACTTCACATCACCACCGCTAAGCTAAAGGTGGCTAATGTTGGGCTATAAAGGAACTACAGCACGGTCACATGACTTCACATCACCACCGCTAAGCTAAAGGTGGCTAATGTTGGGCTATAAAGGAACTACAGCACGGTCACATGACTTCACATCACCACCGCTAAGCTAAAGGAGGCTAATGTTGAGCTATAAAGGAACTACAGCACGGTCACATGACTTCACGTCACCACCGCTAAGCTAAAGGAGGCTAATGTTTGGCTATAAAGGAACTACAGCACGGTCACATGACTTCACGTCACCACCGCTAAGCTAAAGGAGGCTAATGTTGGGCTATAAAGGAACTACAGCACGGTCACATGACTTCACGTCACCACCGCTAAGCTAAAGGAGGCTAATGTTGGGCTATAAAGGAACTACAGCACGGTCACATGACTTCACGTCACCACCGCTAAGCTAAAGGAGGCTAATGTTGGGCTATAAAGGAACTACAGCACGGTCACATGACTTCACGTCACCACCGCTAAGCTAAAGGAGGCTAATGTTGGGCTATAAAGGAACTACAGCACGGTCACATGACTTCAGATCACCACCGCTAAGCTAAAGGTGGCTAATGTTGGGCTATAAAGGAACTACAGCACGGTCACATGACTTCAGATCACCACCGCTAAGCTAAAGGTGGCTAATGTAGGGCTATAAAGGAACTACAGCACGGTCACATGACTTCACGTCACCACCACTAAGCTAAAGGTGGCTAATGTTGGGCTATAAAGGAACTACAGCACGGTCACATGACTTCAGATCACCACCGCTAAGCTAAAGGAGGCTAATGTTGGGCTATAAAGGAACTACAGCACGGTCACATGACTTCACGTCACCACCGCTAAGCTAAAG
>NC_136912.1:95142061-95314561 GCF_949606895.1 Notothenia rossii
AGAGCGGTCCTCTGGGAAGCTGAGCTCAGGTCTTTTGGATTTACAAACCGAGCTCACGCATCGCTCCCTTCTTTCTGACAGGAAACAACCCCTTTCTTTTGTTACTCTATCCCTCCACCTCCAGGTCTTTACCTCACCTTCTCCACCTTCATCTCCCATCCGTCTATTTGTCTCCATCCTCTCCTCCACTCCTCCACTTCCCTCCTTCTCGAGGGTCTCCACCTGCCACAGTCCATGGGCCTCCTGCCCCCCCCACCTCCTCCATGCCCTCTCCCATGTCTGTTTTCCGAAGCTGTATGCTGTGGTTCTACAAAAGGAAGGGTAAGGAGGAATCCGTGCATGGTGCGATTGCATGGAGGATGGAGAGGATGAGGAAGAGGAGGAAGAGGAAGAGCTTGTTTGTCTTCTGGGACATTGAGCCAGGCTGGTTTAGGGTTAGTTTGTTCATCAGAGTTCTTTGATGTGTCCCACAGATAGTGTAAGTGCCAGATTAGTGGAGCCTGAAATGTTGAGTAGCCCAAAGTGTTAGAAATGTAGAGTAGGGTCTCCAGCACATAGAAGCTGCCGGATGCTAACCTGCATATGTTGGGCAATTAGCATAAGTTGCATTAATTAGCATATGCAGACAACAGTTAAAACATGTCTTGGCCGATTTGGACAATTCTGCAGAAAGAAAGTGGCCATGTTTGTCCTCTCTGTGGGCTGATTTTGACTACCATGAGTAGTGCTGGATATAGAGAGCACAACATGAAACTTATCACCTCTGCTGTTGACAATTTAGTCCCTTAAATCTTCCAAATCGACCCAAAATGTATCAAAATCAGTCCACTTGGAGTACAAATATTGGTGTTTTCTGGTTAAAACTGCAATTTTTGATCCTGAAAATGTCAGAAATGGACTCGGCTTCCTCGTTAACTTCCAAAACCACACATTTTCCAAATCGACCAAGCCATGTTTTCACTTTTGTCCGCATAGCTGATTAACCCAACTTATGCTAATTGTGCAAACTACCCAGCATATGCAGGTTAGCATCCGGCAGCTTCTATGTGCTGCAGACCCTACTCTACATTTCTATCAGAACACTTTGGGGTCTCAACATCTCCGGGGTCACACTGCTGGAAACTAGACTATAAGAGGAAATGTACATCGTTACAGCAAAGGATAGAGACGGACTCATGATATGTACAGAAGTACACACTCAGTTAGATAAGCAAATAGGCACAGTATTTATAAAATAGGTGTAACCTTGTAGAATGAAGTGTGTGAGTTATATACATACCAAGTGGTTTTTTTGTTTGTTATTTTTAATGCTGTCAAAGTCATCGCGCTAACGGCGGTAATTAATTTTTTGAATTAATTGCGTTAAAAATATTTAACGCATTTAATGCATGTGCAGAATGGCCCGCCCCATACATCACACCAGTGGCAGCACTGGGGTATGGCTGAGGTAGGCTACACCCATACCAAGAAATGGCTTAGCCCCACCACGAACAATGATGTTAAAGTAAGCAAAATAAAGTCCGCCAACTCGCTGAGTGAATCACACAAACAGCAGTTAGTCAGATTGATTTCAGTAGCCACTTGTCTGGAAATACTGAAGACTAGAAACGGTTTTGAAAACTTTTGTCACGTAGTGATCGTCTTCTCAATAGAACATCTTTGATAATGTCTTCCGGCCAATCAGAATCAAGATAACGGCGTGGTGTTGTTGCAGGAAGTCCCGACGAAGAATACTTTTGCTGTAGTGCATCTCTATACACATCGATACAACATTACGTGTTGATAGAAATCAACACGTAATGAAATAAGACCCCACGGTTTGATGATTGATAGGTGTGTGGGCTGTCTTTCATTCTGACACACAGAACAATGTTATAATAAACATACTGTATGTGAAATGGATATATCCGCCTTCTTTCATTTATCTTTCCATTCCCAAAACAATATAAATAAAGAAATGCATATTTTGGACATAGTTCGAATGGTGATTAATCTGATTAACATTTTTAATCGTTTGACAGCCCTAGTTATTTTACAACAGTGTCTGTTTTGTTAGGGAGGTTCAACGACAGTTCAGAGACTGTGTGTGTGTGTGTGTGTGTGTGTGTGTGTGTGTGTGTGTGTGTGTGTGTGTGTGTGTGTGTGTGTGTGTGTGTGTGTGTGTGTGTGTGTGTGTGTGTGTGTGTGTGTGTGTGTGTGTGTGTGTGTGTGTGTGTGTGTGTGTGTGTGTGTGTGATCAGTCAGGTGTGTGTGTCCCGGATGTTTGCGGCCGCTGTGTGTTCTGCTCTCTGCTGCTTTGGCTAAATAATTATTATGTAACTCAAGTTTCTTCCACCCTCAGAGTAGACATCTTTCTGTGTGTTTGTGGAGGAGAAATAGCTCACGTGTCCTGGTCTTAATTTGTTCTGGAACTTTCTGTACTGCAGTTACTCTGATCTGACTGTGGCTGTGAGGGAGTGCGGTCGTCTTTCAACCAGAAGGTTGTGGGTTCGATCCCAGCCCATGCAGTCAACATGTCGATGTATCCTTGGGCGAGATACTTAACCCTGAGTTGCTCCCGATGGCCAACGGTGTGTGAATGTTAGGTCCTAGAGTCAGGTGCTCTGTTTGAATGGGTGAATGTCATGTAGCATGTAAAGCGCTTTGAGGGGTCTTAAAGACTGGATAAAGCGCTATATAAGTACAGTCCATTTATCTGCATGACTTGCTGAGGTAGAGGTGCACATGCTCCATATATTTAAATATTAATGTTATGTTTATGGTGAATATGATCTGATTCACTGGAGGCTGAGAGAGGACAGGCAGAGCACATAGTTTTGTTTTATTTGCACAGTATTTATATAACAGTTTGATCAATCATCCGTTGGATCGAGGCGATTATCCAGAGTAATTACACAAAACCAAAGCATAAACCAAACATCAGAAAAAGGGGTGTTTTTGAGGGAAAGAAAATTCAGCAGGAAGTATACAAAAGCCTTTTTAAGCAAATGAACTCTGTGAGAGATGGAACACATTTTTTCAAAGTTTCCAATAACTTATTCTCCTGTAGCCTCATGGAGAAAGTTCCGTTACAAAGATTGAATGCACAGTATCGTACCGGCAACCTACTTCTAATATTCAGTTTCATACTCTAATGTAATGAGGCCAAATGTGAGAGCGTGATATGAAACCCCTTCCTTAAAGCAGCAAACATGCGGGTGTTTAGCCAGACATTAAAAAGGCTACTACGCCATCAAAGACTTTACAGTGAATATAATAATAATAACTTAAATGTGTAGATAGCGCCTTAAAGTGGCTTAACTATATATATATCAGAATACCTTTATTCGTCCCACAGAGAGGGAAAGGAATATTGGCCCAAACAACACAGAAGAACCTGGGCCTTATTCCATCTGAGGACCCAGAGGTTAGAAAGGACGTAGCAGTTAACAGTTTGAGTGTCCACGAAACCAACCCAACCAGCAACCTGTTTGAGTATTACTCGTCATGGAGCAGACTGCAGAGAGGGGTTGCTTGGATACTTCAATTAAGAGGAATTCTTCTTCTTAATTGAAGTATCCAAGCAACCCCTCTCTGCAGTCTGCTGCATGATGAGTAATACTCAAACAGATTGCTTTGGATTGCCTGTCGTCAACCCCGCTCTATAGTGGCAAAAGGAAACCTTGATGCCATTACATGTACGTTGCTACAGCAGAAAAAGAGCCAAAGACAGCTTAATGATACGTAGAAGCACGCATAAAAAAGTATTAAAGTAATACAGAATTGAATAAAATAAAAAGTTACATAATTTACTAAATCTATAATATGTATATAATATTATATATAACGAGAGAAACACTTTGCAGACGGTACATGCACGAACACCTATAGGACACACTACAGCTCAGCTGAATCAGCAGTGTGGGATACGTTCAAATCAGCAGGATGATTTTTTATTTACTTTGCACAAGGGGTGTGTGTGTGTGTGTGTGTGTGTGTGTGTGTGTGTGTGTGTGTGTGTGTGTGTGTGTGTGTGTGTGTGTGTGTGTGTGTGTGTGTGTGTGTGTGTGTGTGTGTGTGTGTGTGTGTGTGTGTGTGTGTGTGTGTGTGTGTGTGTGTGTGTGTGTGTGTGTGTGTGTGTGTGTGTGTGTGTGTGTGTGTGTGTGTGAACTGTGGGAAGCAGAAATTGTGGTTGTGATTAATATTGGATTAATTACTTCACACTTTACTAACATTTCCAGTGATCAATACACCAGCTGATTACACACACGGCTCCTTTCATCAAACTGTGTTTCGGGATAATGCTGTATTATTAAAATGTCGTCCTCCAACGGGACGGTTCCAGTTTGAAGAGTGTTTCTGATCCTGAGTGCAGCTCTTTCTATTTAGAGAAGCATCCATTATTCATCGTCCTCTTCCTCCCCAGTGCTGCATCACCGTTTCCTGACTCCTTTCCTCTTTCCTCTGCCCTCATTCTCCTCCTCTCTTCTACAGGAGCTATCAATCTGTCCTCTTCTTACTGCACAGACCATCAGTCCAACTGTCTGACGCCGCGGCAACGTTACTTTAACTGTAATCAAGATTAAAATCACAGTAAGGGCAATATTTTGTAAAAGCAAAATATGTGAAAAGTCCAGATATTCTACAGAATAGGAGAGGACTCTTTAAAGTAGAGACACTACATACTGATATACACCTGAACATCAGCAGGAGAGGACTCTTTAAAGTAGAGACACTACATACTGATATACACCTGAACATCAGCAGGAGAGGACTCTTTAAAGTAGAGACACTACATACTGATATACACCTGAACATCAGTAGGAGAGGACTCTTTAAAGTAGAGACACTACATACTGATATACACCTGAACATCAGCAGGAGAGGACTCTTTAAAGTAGAGACAATACATACTGATATACACCTGAACATCAGCAGGAGAGGACTCTTTAAAGTACAGACACTACATACTGATATACACCTGAACATCAGCAGGAGAGGACTCTTTAAAGTTGAGACACTACATACTGATATACACCTGAACATCAGAAAGAGAGGACTCTTTAAAGTAGAGACACTTCATACTGATACACACCTGAACATCAGCAGGAGAGGACTCTTTAAAGTAGAGACACTACATACTGATATACACCTGAACATCAGCAGGAGAGGACTCTTTAAAGTAGAAACACTACATACTGATATACACCTGAACATCAGCAGGAGAGCACTCTTTAAAGTAGAGACACTACATACTGATATACACCTGAACATCAGCAGGAGAGGACTCTTTAAAGTAGAGACACTACATACTGATATACACCTGAACATCAGCAGGAGAGGACTCTTTAAAGTAGAGACACTACATACTGATATACACCTGAACATCAGCAGGAGAGGACTCTTTAAAGTAGAGAAACTACATACTGATATACACCTGAACATCAGCAGGAGAGGACTCTTTAAAGTAGAGACACTACATACTGATATACACCTGAACATCAGCAGGAGAGGACTCTTTAAAGTAGAGACACTACATACTGATATACACCTGAACATCAGCAGGAGAGGACTCTTTAAAGTAGAAACACTACATACTGATATACACCTGAACATCAGCAGGAGAGGACTCTTTAAAGTAGAGACACTACATACTGATATACACCTGAACATCAGCAGGAGAGGACTCTTTAAAGTAGAGACACTACATACTGATATACACCTGAACATCAGCAGGAGAGGACTCTTTAAAGTAGAGACACTACATACTGATATACACCTGAACATCAGCAGGAGAGGACTCTTTAAAGTAGAGACACTACATACTGATATACACCTGAACATCAGCAGGAGAGGACTCTTTAAAGTAGAGACACTACATACTGATATACACCTGAACATCAGCAGGAGAGGACTCTTTAAAGTAGAGACACTACATACTGATTAGAATAGGGGTCCTTTGAATGTGTGTCACAAAGCCTGTTAACGCTCACTCAGAAGTTTCTCCTGATCCACATTTGGCCTCCTCGTTATTGACAGTTTTCAGTCGTCCCTCTGGAGCCCCTCATCCTCTTCCTCTTCGTCAGCTCGTCTGAAGATGGCAGGAGGAGAGAGAAGATGAGAGGGATGAATAATTCAGAGAGACCTTGGAGAAAGAGATGAGTGGCATTATGGAAAGAGGCTGAGCATTATGAAGGGGAATCTTTGGAATTGTTAAGTGACCGCTGAGGTTAGGGATAGAGTGTTGACGAGTTGTTGCTGTTGTTGTTGTTGTTGTTAACCCTGAAGTTAGCATCACAAGGATTCCCTCTGCAAAAAAACAATGGGATTTCTTTATTGAGACTCTTGTGTCGCTGCTTCCTTCCTTTGCGTGGACGCTTTAAACAGACATCTTTAACGCGTTGTCCTTCCATAAGATCTGTTCTCCTGACGTTTGGATGACCTGCTTTGCCCCCGGTGGTGTGTTGATATCGTGCTATCGATTACTCAAAATAAAATGGAAAACTTTTCACACGTTCAACAAAGAAAACAGGCTCTTTACAACAGTCCAAACAAATCAAACAAAAGAGGCAACACTCAAATACAAATATTAAACAACATATAGATTTTTTTTATTGTGCTTTCACAATCTGGGGGCAAACGATTTAAAACAGTCTGCTGCTGAAAAATAAAAAAGCTAATAAATATAGATTTTGTGTTTTCATGTAAGTTTAAATTTAAAAGAATATATCATTAAAAATAATTACCAGGAAAATAATTATATAAAAAAATCCATTTAAATAAATAACTGTTAAAAATATCGACATTAAATGTGAATTTAAAAGTGGAACAACTGGTGAGTTTAAATGTATAGCCAGTGATGTCTGAGGAGATAAGAGCCTCCGGACACTTCTTACAGGCTTAACATTGCATCAGTTTATAGTGTTTTTATTATGTCAGGTTTGCAATTAAAGGGTGGAACTTTTCATGTGACTTTTAGACTTTTACCCCTTTTTGTTCCTCTATAAAAAATGATGATAACCTTTAAACATTATATAGCACACCCTGTGCACAGTTAAACATTTAAAAGCACGTTCACTGTGTAGTTTAATGTGTCTACCTGCACTTTGAACAGATCCTCAAACTGAAGAATATCTTCCATCCACTGCTAATTAGTTGATCTGGACTAAATGACTAATTAATCCTGTGGATGACTAACTGCTTCAGTCAGCGGTTCAGATTCTGCTATCTCATCCCCTCAAATCATTAACACGGTCCTCCTGGTTACCTCGAAAAGCTGATGGGATTTCTCCTACAAACTTAATGACACTGACACGTTTAGTTCAGCGGGATAATCTCCACACAGTAACACCACTTTATGATTTCTGAAGTAAGAAGCTGGCGTTGGGCTATAAAGGAACTACAGCACGGTCACATGACTTCACCTCACCACCGCTAAGCTAAAGGAGGCTAATGTTGGGCTATAAAGGAACTACAGCACGGTCACATGACTTCACGTCACCACCGCTCAGCTAAAGGAGGCTAATGTTGGGCTATAAAGGAACTACAGCACGGTCACATGACTTCACGTCACCACCGCTAAGCTAAAGGAGGCTAATGTTGGGCTATAAAGGAACTACAGCACGGTCACATGACTTCACGTCACCACCGCTAAGCTAAAGGAGGCTAATGTTGGGCTATAAAGGAACTACAGCACGGTCACATGACTTCACGTCACCACCGCTAAGATAAAGGAGGCTAATGTTGGGCTATAAAGGAACTACAGCACGGTCACATGACTTCACGTCACCACCGCTAAGCTAAAGGAGGCTAATGTTGGGCTATAAAGGAACTACAGCACGGTCACATGACTTCACGTCACCACCGCTAAGATAAAGGAGGCTAATGTTGGGCTATAAAGGAACTACAGCACGGTCACATGACTTCACATCACCACCGCTAAGCTAAAGGAGGCTAATGTTGGGCTATAAAGGAACTACAGCACGGTCACATGACTTCACGTCACCACCGCTAAGCTAAAGGAGGCTAATGTTGGGCTATAAAGGAACTACAGCACGGTCACATGACTTCACGTCACCACCGCTAAGCTAAAGGAGGCTAATGTTGGGCTATAAAGGAACTACAGCACGGTCACATGACTTCACGTCACCACCGCTAAGCTAAAGGAGGCTAATGTTGGGCTATAAAGGGGGAAACAAATCTTTTCAACTTGTGTTAACCACAGACCTTATTTCAGGAACCAAAAACACATTCGATAAAACATTGGCTTCCAGACCAGGGGACAGAAAGTGCATACATGCTGAGTCATGTTAGGGCTTTAGGACTCATTCCTGCTCCATGCTATAAAAATATTGAACCCGAAGCCTTGCTGAGTCGACACCTACCCAGGGAGATAAATCATGGCGTGTGACACACAGATTGGACTCTAGGTTCATAGAGTACAGTGTTTTGTTGAATGGCTGCTTCTCTATCCCTGCTGTCCTGAACAGAGCAGCATCAGTACTAATCTGCTCCTCTGAGAGTCTGAGAGAGACGAGCTGTCTGAGTGGATTGACTCGAGCCTCGGCCGCCCTTTTTAATGTCTTTAAAAGCTTTCTTTCTGCCGTAGCACCGCCATTCATCTGCTGCATCCCGCTCAATGAAAAATGACTCTTACACAGGATATAGTTTGCCAGATAATTCAGTAACACGTGTCTGATGAAGTCCGTCTTTCACAGCCTCTGGAGTTACCGTGCTGTCTGACCATCCATAGCAGATCGTCAAAACTAAAAGATTCTCCTGTATTTACTGGATTTTTTTTAATGACCTGGCACTGTATTAAAAAAGGTATTACAGTTAGTAAAATGTAAAAAGCCCTACTGTTTAATTTATTTAATTGAAACATGTTTTTAAAATTAATCAATTAATTTAATTATATTTATTTATGTATTTTCCTTCCATATTTTCTTCGCAATCTTTTAAGGACTGATGGACCATTTTTTAAAAACTTTTTTAGACCAAAACAACTAAAAATATTAACATTTAAAACATAAGTGTTACTTGCCTTGTTGGTAGGGGACTAAATATTGTATGTCTGAATCAAAAAGTGTGCTCGAGACTGTGTTTGTGAAACTGTGTGTGTTTGTGAGACAGCTTGAGACTGTGTGTTTGTGAGACTGCTTGAGACTGTGTGTTTGTGAGACTGCTTGAGACTGTGTGTTTGTGAGACTGTGTTTGTGAGACTGCTTGAGACTGTGTATGTGTGAGACTGCTTGAGACTGTGTGTGTGTGTGTGTGTGTGTGTGTGAGACTGCTTGAGACTGTGTGTGTGTGTGTGTGTGTGTGTGTGTGAGACTGTGTGTGTGTGAGACTGCTTGAGACTGTGTATGTGTGTGTGTTTAATTGAACTTGCTGTGTGTTTGTTCTCTCTCTTTGCTCTGAGGGTGCAGCCTCGTTAAAGACGGCATGTGAAACAGAAAAAGGATTAGTTTTAGGAGTTTTACCTCCTTTGTGTAAATTAAAGGAACAGTTTGACAGTTAATGCAGCACACGTATTGCTCCGTTAATGACCGCCTCGCTGCATATCATCCCGCTTATTACACAGCTACACACTAAAGAAACCAACAGCTCGAATCACAATATTGATTTAACATATTTTTCTAGTACCATACCGTGTTCCCTTTAGTGTTTACTTCCTGTATGTCTTCTTCTCCTGTTCCCTTCCTGTTTGTCTTCTTATGCTTTTCCCTTTAGTGTTTACTTCCTGTATGTCTTCTTCTGATGTTCCCTTCCTGTTTGTCCTCTTATGCTGTTCCCTTTAGTGTTTACTTCCTGTCTGTCTTGTTCTGCTGTTCCCTTTAGTGTTTACTTCCTGTTTGTCTTCTTCTGCTGTTCCCTTCCTGTTTGTCTTCTTATGCTGTTCCCTTTAGTGTTTACTTCCTGTCTGTCTTCTTCTGCTGTTCCCTTTAGTGTTTCCTTCCTGTTTGTCTTCTTCTGCTGTTCCCTTTAGTGTTTACTTCCTGTTTGTCTTCTTATGCTGTTCCCTTTAGTGTTTACTTCCTGTCTGTCTTCCTCTGCTGTTCCCTTTAGTTATTACTTCCTGTCTGTATTCTTCTGCTGTTCCCCTTAGTGTTTACTTCCTGTCTGTCTTCTTCTGCTGTTCCCCTTAGTGTTTACTTCCTGTCTGTATTCTTCTGCTGTTCCCCTTAGTGTTTACTTCCTGTCTGTATTCTTCTGCTGTTCCCCTTAGTGTTTACTTCCTGTCTGTCGTCTTCTGCTGTTCCTCTTAGTGTTTACTTCCTGTCTGTCTTCTTCTGTTTTTCCCTTTAGTGTTTACTTCCTGTCTGTATTTCTTTTTCTGCTGTTCCCTTTAGTGTTTACTTCCTGTTTGTCGTCTTCTGCTGTTCCTCTTAGTGTTTACTTCCTGTCTGTCTTCTTCTGTTTTTCCCTTTAGTGTTTACTTCCTGTCTGTATTTCTTTTTCTGCTGTTCCCTTTAGTGTTTACTTCCTGTCTGTCTTCTTCTGCTGTTCCCCTTAGTGTTTACTTCCTGTCTGTCTTCTTCTGCTGTTCACCTTAGTGTTTGTTTCCTGTCTGTCTTCTTCTGCTGTTCCCTTTAGTGTTTACTTCCTGTCTGTCTTCTTCTGTTGTTCCCTTTAGTGTTTACTTCCTGGCTGTCTTCTTCTGCTGTTCCCTTTAGTGTTTACTTCCTGTTTGTCTTCCTCTGCTGTTCCTTTTTGTGTTTACTTCCTGTTTGTCTTCTTATGCTGTTCCCTTTAGTGTTTACTTCCTGTCTGTCTTCCTCTGCTGTTCCCTTTAGTTATTACTTCCTGTCTGTCTTCTTCTGCTGTTCCCTTTAGTGTTTACCTCCTGTCGGTCTTCTTCTGTTGTTCCCTTCAGTGTTTACTTCCTGTCTGTCTGTCTGTCTGTCTGTCTGTCTGTCTTCTTCTGCTGTTCCCTTTAGTGTTTACTTCCTGTCTGTCTTCTTCTGCTGTTCCCTTTAGTGTTTACTTCATGTCTGTCTGTCTTCTGCTGTTCCCTTTAGTGTTTACTTTCTGTCTTCTTCTGCTGTTCCCTCTATTGTTTACTTCCTTGCTGTCTTCTTCTTCTGTTCCCTTTAGTGTTTACTTCCTGTCTGTCTTCTTCTGCTGTTCCCTTTAGTTATTATTTCCTGTCTGTGTTTTTCTGCTGTTCCCTTTAGTGTTTACTTCCTTCCTGTCTGTCTTCTTCTGCTGTTCCCTTTAGTTATTACTTCCTGTCTGTCTTCTTCTGCTGTTCCCCTTAGTGTTTACTTCCTTCCTGTCTGTCTTCTTCTGCTGTTCCCCTTAGTGTTTACTTCCTTTCTGTCTTCTTCTGTTGTTCCCTTTAGTGTTTACTTCCTGGCTGTCTGTCTTCTTCTGCTGTTCCCTTTAGTGTTTACTTCCTGTCTGTCTGTCTTCTGCTGTTCCCTTTAGTGTTTACTTTCTGTCTTCTTCTGCTGTTCCCTTTAGTTATTACTTCCTTTCTGTCTTCTTCTGCTGTTCCCCTTAGTGTTTACTTCCTTCCTGTCTGTCTTCTTCTGCTGTTCCCCTTAGTGTTTACTTCCTTGCTGTCTTCTTCTGTTGTTCCCTTTAGTGTTTACTTCCTGGCTGTCTGTCTTCTTCTGTTGTTCCCTTTAGTGTTTACTTCCTGGCTGTCTGTCTTCTTCTGCTGTTCCCTTTAGTGTTTACTTCCTGGTTGTCTGTCTTCTTCTGCTGTTCCCTTTAGTGTTTACTTCCTGTCTATCCTCTAATAATTCCTCAATGAATACTCGTCCCTCACTGCGTCCTCATGTCATTCCAGTGTTGTGTCATTAGTGTGTGTGTGTAATCCCAGTGTAATCGCTCCCAATGTGTGTGTGTGTATGGAAAAAGTGGCTCACAGGGTGTGTGTGTGTTTCAGCCCGAGATGCAGACGAGCGGGAGAAGTGGATCCACGCCTTAGAGGGAACCATCCTCCGCCACACCCTCCAGCTCAGAGTACGTAATGTTCTGTTCTTTCTTCAAAAAGTCCATTTGTTTTTTTAAGGTTATTTTTACAAAAAGTGGGGGCTTTTTTTTTTTTCATCGTGTTTGCCTGTTCATGTCCATTTGTGTCAGCATCCATATAGTTTTAGTGGTCAGTAAATTGGGAAACTGTAAAGTGAAGATTAAATGTTTTGAACACATTTAAATTAGGGCCGGGACTTTAAACGCGTTAATTAAGATTAATTAATTACACAAAAATTAACGCGTTAAAAAATTAACGCATTTTAATCGCACTTATTTTTGCCCTGCGGAACGTTTTTCACTGGATGAGTTTCGGGGGTACCGATTATACTGGAGCACCAACTAACGTTCATGACTTCAGACAACAACAAACCACAGTGAACAATAGTCAAACATGAAGAAGAAGCTGATGAGACCGCTTTGGTTGGCCCCGTGGATGGGACATTTTGTTTTAAAAAACGGACGGATGGAAGCGTCGATAAGAGCACGGTTGTTTGCAAATTATGAAAAAAGGAATTCGCATATCACCGCAGCACATCAAGCCTCAAGTATCACCTCAATGCAAAACATATAGCAGCTAGCGTGGAAGCTAGCGTGGAAGCTAGCCCGACTCGGAGTACAAGGACCCACACCCATTTTTAAATCAACTGTTGGTAAATCAACAAAGTCTGTTCTGGCCTCTGAAGCAACAGAGAGATGTTTTCTAATAGTCAGGGTTTCCAATGTTCTGAATGTACTTGAAAGTATTGTGTTTTACTTCAAAAACAAAGTGTTATAGTTTACAGAAGGTCTACCTACCTATAGGCTACCTGAATCTCTGAAATGTACTATATTCCTAAATATGCTATTGCTACACTTTATGGCAAAAATTTCACTTTTCTGTTGGTCTTGGTTAAGGACCACCTTGAAAAAAATAAACAATGTTTTGTTGCTTAAGCTTATGTATTCAGTCATTATTCAATGGTATACTAAAATCCATGTGAAAAAAATTGCTTCTCACTGTTCTCAGGTCAGATATTTATATGTGATTAAAAATGCGATTAATTTCGATTAATTAATTACAAAGCCTCTAATTAATTAGATTAATTTTTTTAATCGAGTCCCGGCCCTAATTTAAATTGGTTCATGAAAGCATTATTATTGAACCTGAGATTGCACGCATTTGCATCATCAATAATTAATCACATGCTTGTAGTTTGAGACGTTTCTGAGAATGGTATTGACCTTAAAGGTGCTTGAATATGCAAGAATCATTATTTATATATTATTATTATTTTAAATGTATTTATTTGAAACTATTGTTATTATTAATTAATATTTTAAAAATATTTTTTTTATTTGAAATATGTATTATTATTTTAATATTTTTCTTATTATATTTTAATATATCTTTTTATTTGACTTATTTATTAATATTTTTATTTATTCTTGACTATCTACTATCTGCATCCATCTCCTGCAGGTGCGTCATTATTTTATTGTTTTACACGTGCCTCGGTGAATGAGTGAATTAAGTGCATTTTTCCAGGTTGAACGTCTTTTTAAAAATAGAAAGAAAATCTGCACACTGTATTTTAAACATTCTCAGCCATGAAACCATAATTAACTCTGATCTGCGTCTGCATATATGTTGTTTTTAGTCCTCCTACATTTAGCTTGAACAGTCATTGAACAGTCCTTGAATCGGATGCTTTAGACACCGTGTGACGACCTGAAAGGCACTTTGGATCTCAGGTGTTTTTATCAGAGTCAGTATATGGATGGAAATGCAGGTGACATTCATGTCATCAGAAATGGAGGCTGTTGTGTCAATAAGTTTCTCTGGACCTGTATCAGGACCAGGTTCAGGTTTAATGAGCAGTTTGATTTACTGCTGCTGGTCTGTTTGGTATTATTGTTCTGTCAGTTTATTGTCACTTCCATTCTGCTCTTTAGTCGCTGATAACACTTTGTACTTTTACTCAAGTACTACTTTAAATAAAGGACTTGCAACCAGGTATTTATATGCAGTATTTCTTAAGATAAAGCACCAGGTACTTCTTCCACCTCTGTGTGAGATTTACTAAGAAGTCCCCATGTCTGCATTGCTCAATATGTAGTCAATCTGTTAGCTTATTTTATTAAATAGTATTTTATAACATCAGTACAATATAATCAGAATCAGAAATCCTTTTTTTGTCCCGGGAATGCACGCGACTAAAACATCAGATAGAGTGAGGGTTGTGGGAGTGAGTTCCAGAGGGAGGGGGCAGCAACAGAGAAGGCTCTGTCCCCCCAGGTCCGGTGCTTGATGCGGGTGGGGATGGATAGGAGGTTGGCTTCTGATGAGCGGAGGCAGCGGGAAGGGGTGTGGTGGCGCAGCAGGTCTGTGAGGTAGGGGGGGGGGGGGGGGGCTGGCTGGTTGTTGACTGTATGCACACTTTAATAACAACAATAAGTAAGACACGAAACAGCAGATATGTACAGCATGGTAATACATGTGCAACTGCACGAGGGTATATTGCAGAAAGTATTATATTTAGTTATTGCACATCAGGGGAATTCTAGTCTAGCCATATGGAGTACTTTTACTTCTGCTAGACATTTTGTATATATATATATATAGATTCAATTTCAGAGCAGAAGAAACAGCCTTCAAGGGTCTAACTCTGCACATCATTCAGCAGTGCACAGTGAAGTGTGTGTGCGTGCGTGAGTGAGTGCGTGAGTCTCTTTAATCAACTCCTCACAGCTCTGGTCAGAAACTGGACAAAGTGAAACATGTACAAACCACAGACTGTCATGGCGAATACAATCGCTGCTTTAGTTCTGTCTTTAGGACGTTGTTGTGAGCGTGGACGGAGCAGCTACAGGTTAGTTTAGCCTGATCCATTCAGAAAACACGCATTTTAAAGGTGTTTCTCCTGCCGTCTGTCTGCAGACTTGGCAAAGCATTAATTCATGTTTTTTACTAACCGGTATCAGTATGTAGTTACTTCAGCATCATTTTGAAACGTGTATTACAATTAAATCACTGTAAAATAAGTTAATTTTGTCGTAGTTGGTTTCCACCACAGTATTTACATTGAAATAAGTCCCGCCCCCTCTCCAGCGCGTCCTGTTTGAATGACAGGAGTAAACACAGCTGACAGCCGCGGTGAAACTCCAGCGGTTAGAGCGATGAGAATATTCGCAT
This sequence comes from Notothenia rossii, assembly GCF_949606895.1. NCBI lineage: Eukaryota > Metazoa > Chordata > Actinopteri > Perciformes > Nototheniidae > Notothenia > Notothenia rossii. The sequence continues at coordinate 95,157,198 of NC_136912.1, forward strand.
CGCGTCCGTTGTGAACGCAGCATAATGCAGTTCAGAAAACAATGTTCTGACTCTTTTAAAGCAACTTTGAGATTTTAACAGTGTGAGGGGCACGCAGGCCATGGAGGCCGTAGGACGTACAATTATTTGTGGGGCATAACGGCCAGACCGAGGGGCTACAACAGCCAATGCCGTCATGGCCGCCATGAAATTCCTACCCTGAATAGTATTTAAAACCATAGTTATACTTTTACCCCTCGACTTAAATGAATGACTTTTACTTGCAACAAGGTATTTTTATGTACTTTTACTTGATCTGAGTACTTCTTCCACCTCTGTTACTTTATGCTTTTACTCCTTTACATTTCCCAGGGCCAATATTGCACTCCACTGAATTTATATAACTCTAATTGATTTTAAATATATATGATGCAGTACTCTACTACTTATCTACACCACTCCATATCAATAAACTACATCAGGGGGGTCTAAACTGCGGCTCGTTGTCCATTTGTAAATGGCCCTCAGTCGATTCAAAAAGTATAATGGAGATATGTCCCACATATGAAACTTGTGCTGTTCTTAAATATACACGTAAACATATATCACACAGTAGTATTCATGTGTTAATGAGCCCAGTCAATTAAAGTGGAAACACTTTCTGACAAATCTTAGTTCAATCAGGAGAGACGGTTTTGATAAGAATACACATTTATTGCCAGGAATGCACAAATTAATGGAATGCAGTTTCGGCGACTTGATAGTAGGGGTTCGGTCTGAAGGGGAGGGGCTTAGCTTGACCCTGGTGGTGGTGAATGGATAGTTGGGGTCAGTCTGAAGGGGAGGGGCTTAACTTGACCCTGGTGGTGGTGAATGGATGGTTGGGGTCGGTCTGAAGGGGAGGGGCTTAGCTTGACCCTGGTGGTGGTGAATGGATAGTTGGGTTTGGTCTGAAGGGGAGGGGCTTAGCTTGACCCTGGTGGTGGTGAATGGATAGTTGGGGTCAGTCTGAAGGGGAGGGGCTTAGCTTGACCCTGGTGGTGGTGAATCGATAGTTGGGTTCGGTCTGAAGAGGAGGGGCTTAGCTTAACCCTGGTGGTGGTGAATGGATAGTTGGGTTCGGTCTGAAGGGGAGGGGCTTAGCTTGACACTGGTGGTGGTGAATGGATGGTTGGGGTCGGTCTGAAGGCCCGGGAGGGGCTTAGCTTGACCCTGGTGGTGGTGAATGGATAGTTGGGGTCGGTCTGAAGGGGAGGGGCTTAGCTTGACACTGGTGGTGGTGAATGGATAGTTGGGGTCGGTCTGAAGGGGAGGGGCTTAGCTTGACACTGGTGGTGGTGAATGGATAGTTGGGGTCGGTCTGAAGGGGAGGGGCTTAGCTTGACCCTGGTGGTGGTGAATGGATAGTTGGGGTCGGTCTGAAGGGGAGGGGCTTAGCTTGACCCTGGATTCAGAGGGACAGGAGGTGAAAAGGGGGGGAGGAGGGTTGCGTCGAGTCACCTGAAATGACAGCTGTCAGGGGAGAGGAGATTTAAAAGGGTTAGCGGAGCGCTGTGATAGGCTTGTGAGAATAGAGCGAAGTGATTGGTTAAGCTGGGGAGTGACGCCCCCGATCACATATTGAGAGGAGAGAGAGTAGTAACACAGACAAAGTAAAGGAATGAGGAAAGACGGTCTTCCTGGTTGAACTTGCGCTGAGCTTCATTTGGTTAAAAAAAAGCCCAATAACTTATTTCCATAACAAGCTTGAAATAAACCCTCCATATTTCCTCATTATAATCAATCTGAGGATTCTGTTTTAAGGAAGGAGCTGTAAACAAGATACATGAAACCCTCTGAAGAGCTGAGAGGTTTCTTTGAGCATATTCAAGAATAATTGACCTCCATTTGATTTGATTCTGCAGACTTACCTCTGAACTTATGAGGCAACATACCTCACCTCTGGCCTTCAGTGGAAAGCTCACCCCTGAACCACAACATGAAAACACTCTGACATGTATTGTAAGTGATAACACTGATTTATATCTTGGCTTAAATAACACATAGAAATCAGTTTTTTTTTACTTTTAATGAAGTATTTTAAGACCGTAGTTTTACTGACTGAGTACTTCTTGCATATCTTATACTTCTTTTTGTTTACATTTCAGAGGCAAATCTTGCACTGTACTAAATCTAATGAACCCTATTAATATATAACATGATATTATGAAGTTCTCTACTACTAATATACATCATGATAACAAGTGTAGAAAAAACCATATCTAGTACTTGTGCTGATAATACTTTTATATATACTTGTATATTTGTAACATTGAGTTCAGTATTTGTACACCATAGTATCACTACTGTTACTGAGTGAGTATCTTCCATATCTTGTACTTCTTTTTGTTTACATTTCAGAGGCAAATCTTGCACTGTACTAAATCTAATGAACCCTATTAACATATATTTTGGAGCTACATATCATTCAATAGTTTAACATTTATTTTCTGGCTGTTTATAGTGTTTATTGTAAATAATAATAATAATCCTTATATTTATTATAGCGCTTTACAAATACACATTACATATACAGATCATACATACATGTAATGGTCATCTACTGTGGACAATACCCACAGGAGCAAGTTTCAGGTGAAGTGTCTTGCCCAAGGACACAACGGCCTGACGCAGTGGGGCGGGAGCGGGTTTCGAACTGGAGTTCCCCAACACCCCCTTGATCTGATGATCAAACGCACAGACCACTGCGCCACCCCGTCCAAATGTATTCATAGTTAGTGTCATAAGTAGTTTCTATGCTTTTATTTTGAAGGCATGTTTGGGCACTGGGCGATTAGAGCACCTGGTGTGATTGTATATATTGGAGACAGGTGGAGGTGGGAGTAGAGCACTAGTAGGCAAACGTTTTTTTTACCAAGGTGTTTCAAGCCACACAAATGAAAGGCTTAAGGAAGAGATATATAGGAAACCTGTTCGTTGTGCTTTGTTATCGGAATAAACTGCTCAGATGGAGGTTCTTGTCTGGACCTGGATCATCGCCCTGCGTAAGATCCGCTAACTAGAGCCTCAGCGGCTGTTTTAGTTCTGTAGGATTTTGCCCGCTACAATATACAATACATGAAATACTCTACCACTAATATACCTAATGTTTTAAGGACACTTTCAAAATACTCTCATGTATTTATTTTAGTTCTAAAAAGAGTAGTATTTCATATTCTATAATAATGATACAAACAGTATCTGGTACTTCTAGCTGATGCTTTTGCACTTTAGCTTAAGTCACATAGAAATCAGGATGTTTACTCAGGAAAGAGTATTTTTACACCATAGTATTGCTTTTGTTAGTGAATCTGAGTACCTCTTTCACTTCTGTGGGATTCACTAAAAACCTGTATTTACATAAAACCTGTAAATACTTGAAACTGGTTAAAAAAACTACATTTACCCTCCTCCTCCTCTTCCTCCTCCTCTTCCTCCTCCTCCTCTCTGTGGCTAGGTGTGTCTTCTCACACACACACACACACATGCAGTAATGCTCTGCTGTCATAGCATCATGTGACCTTGCAGTAGCCAATCCCTGACCTGCTTGCTCGGTCAACCAAACATCTGCCTGTGCTGCGTCAGCCAATCAGAGCGTCGGCCAATCAGAGCGTCCGCTGATGCGTCAGCAGGAGCTTTTCTGCTTTGTGTGTTTTCTCCTCTGCCTGCGTGAGAGGAAATGTGGCTTTTCCTGCGAGGGGAGGGTCCGGATTAAAACTGAGTCTTCAGAGAAACGCTCAGCTGGTGAAGGGGAGACGAGCGAGGTAGCTGCTATTCCACAGAAAACAGGTTCACTAGGGAGGGAAATCCAGCTGTGTCAGGGGAGAGAGGGCCTGATGGGGGAGGTTTAACGCAGCATGTCCTTTGGAACGAGGCACAGAGTGAGTAAACACACACACACACACACACACACACACACACACACACACACACGTCACTGCAGCAGGGGAAGTTTAGACGGCTGCAGTGCAGTGGGACAGCTTTCCAAAGTGGGTCACACCGCTGGAAAGACAAACAGGGGGAGGGGGGGGGGTGTTTATGTGTGAGACTTAGCAGGCTGCTCTTAAATATTCTCACTGTGACACACACACACACACACACACACACACACACACACACAGAGGGATGCATGGTGTCTGTGTGTGGAATGAGGGGGAGTGGAGGTCTGGGAATATTTCAGGAACATTGAAGACAGACCCTATGACTCTGAATAACTGCTTCCAAACTTATCTGCCTCGTCTGGAAACACACACACACACACACACACACACACACACACACACACACACACACACCGCCCTTCATTATGTGTGTTGGCTAAACATGAGATATTGGTCAGTATGTGGTGATGGAGGCTCTGTCTTCTGATTGGTTTGTTTTTCAGACTCATTTTTCCGCTCTAATTGACTTTATGGTCGCGTGTCGGTCTGCTGTGTTATTGATTTTAATTTACTGCTTAAAATGATTTTAATTATACGATTTGATTGACTTCATTCATCCCAAATCCCTTCATTCATCCCAAATAGCTTTGTTGCAGGTTTACAAGACAGAGCATGTGATTTAAAGATATCACAAAATATAATAAGAAATAACATTAAAAAAAGTAAATGCATATCATCAGTAGATTCAAATATAGGGTAGAATAAACCTAATCTAACAATGTGTACAAAAGATAAACTACGATTTAATAAATACATCAACTTCAGAGGTGGGAAGTAATTAAGAACATTTACTCAAGTACTGTTCTGAACTACAATTTAGAGGTACTTGTACTTTACTTATTTTCCATTTTATGCTATAATTTTGATGAGAATACTTTTCTACTTTTACTTGAGAAACATTTTGAATGCAGGACTTTTACTGTAACAGAGTATTCCTACACTCTGGTACTTCTACTTTTACTCAAGAACAATATCTGAGTACTTTTACTTTTACTGAAGTACAAGATCTGAGTACTTCTACTTTGACTCGAGTACAAGATCTGAGTACTTCTACTTTTACTGAAGTACAAGACCTGAGTACTTCTACTTTTACTGAAGTACAAGATCTGAGTACTTCTACTTTTACTCAAGAACAAGATCTGAGTTCTTCTACTCAAGTACAAGATCTGAGTACTTCTACTTTTACTCAAGTACAAGATCTGAGTATTTCTACTTTTACTCAAGTACATGATCTGAGTACTTCTACTTTTACTCAAGTACAAGATCTGAGTACTTCTACTTTTACTCAAGTACAAGATCTGAGTACTTCTACTTTTACTGAAGTACAAGATCTGAGTACTTCTACTCAAGTACAAGATCTGAGTACTTCTACTTTAACTAAAGTACATGATCTGAGTACTTCTACTATTACACAAGTACAAGATCTGAGTACTTCTACTTTTACTCAAGTACAAGATCTGAGTACTTCTACTTTTACTCAAGTACACTATTAAGTACAAATATATAAGAATTAAAATCTATGTTGAAAATGAAATATAATATAAACATAGGATACTTGAAATATACATTTTACAGATGCAAGTTGAATTTATAAAAATGTAAATGCATTAATGACGAGTTTAACAATTTCTACACATTTTTCAGGGGAAGTAAAAATACAGAGTCGATCTGGTTTAAAGAGAATAGATTAAAACAAGTCTTTGCAAATGAATTAAAACACATAGTAAAAGAAATATCCACAGGAAAAAACAACTATCCAGAATACAACAGAATATTGAATACATAAAGAAATTAAAAATAAATATGTGGGCATAGGACACACATTATACTAGTGTATACAGTATATATACACATTTGAATTTAAATGCAATAAGGTATAGTTTGAGTACCATATATCTACAAATTGTTCAGAGTAATGAAAGTTTAAAAAAAAAGTGTTCATCTTGTTAAAAGGATTATTGCCAGAAAAAAAGGCGGCTGTTTTTTGTGTATTTAGTTAACCTTGAGTTATTAATCAGTGCAGTGTGAGTAAACAACAAAGCCAACACACACACACACACACACACACACTCTCTCACTCACACTCACACTCACACTCACACACACACACACACACACACACGGCAAGTTTATTTATATAGCACTTTTCAACACAAAGCAATTCAAAGTACTTTACAAAAAATGAAAGACATTCAGAAAATGGCATTTAAAATGAGTCAAGAAAATCTACTAAAAGAAACATTAAAATAAAAAATACATGGATAAAAGTTACAGTGCAGTCTAAGATATGAATAGTTCAATTAAAAGCAGCGACAAAAAGAAAAGTCTTCAGCCTGGATTTAAAAGTAGTCTTCGTTGCAGCGGACCTGCAGGTTTCTGGGAGTTTGTTCCAGATGTTTGGAGCATGATAACTGAACGCTGCTTCTCCATGTTTAGTTCTGACTCTGGGGACAGAAAGCTGACCCGTCCCTGAAGACCTGAGAGATCTGGATGGTTCATCATTTAGCAGGAGGTCAGAAATGCATTTTGGGCCTAATCCATTCAGTGCTTTATAAACAGCAGCAGTATTTAGAAATCTATTCTTTGACACACAGGAAGCCAGAGTAAAGACTTCAGAACAGGAGTGATGTGATCCTCTTTCTTAGTGTCAGTGAGGAACCAGAGTAAAGACTTCAGAACAGGAGTGATGTGATCCACTTTCTTAGTGTCAGTGAGGAACCAGAGTAAAGACTTCAGAACAGGAGTGATGTGATCCACTTTCTTAGTGTCAGTGAGGAACCAGTGTAAAGACTTCAGAACAGGAGTGATGTGATCCACTTTCTTAGTGTCAGTGAGGAACCAGTGTAAAGACTTCAGAACAGGAGTGATGTGATCCTCTTTCTTAGTGTCAGTGAGGAACCAGTGTAAAGACTTCAGAACAGGAGTGATGTGATCCACTTTCTTAGTGTCAGTGAGGAACCAGAGTAAAGACTTCAGAACAGGAGTGATGTGATCCACTTTCTTAGTGTCAGTGAGGAACCAGTGTAAAGACTTCAGAACAGGAGTGATGTGATCCTCTTTCTTAGTGTCAGTGAGGAACCAGAGTAAAGACTTCAGAACAGGAGTGATGTGATCCTCTTTCTTAGTGTCAGTGAGGAACCAGAGTAAAGACTTCAGAGCAGGAGTGATGTGATCCTCTTTCTTAGTGTCAGTGAGGAACCAGAGTAAAGACTTCAGAGCAGGAGTGATGTGATCCTCTTTCTTAGTGTCAGTGAGGAACCAGAGTAAAGACTTCAGAGCAGGAGTGATGTGATCCTCTTTCTTAGTGTCAGTGAGGAACCAGAGTAAAGACTTCAGAACAGGAGTGATGTGATCCACTTTCTTAGTGTTAGTGAGGAACCAGTGTAAAGACTTCAGAACAGGAGTGATGTGATCCTCTTTCTTAGTGTCAGTGAGGAACCAGAGTAAAGACTTCAGAACAGGAGTGATGTGATCCTCTTTCTTAGTGTCAGTGAGGAACCAGAGTAAAGACTTCAGAACAGGACTGATGTGATCCACTTTCTTAGTGTCAGTGAGGAACCAGTGTAAAGACTTCAGAACAGGAGTGATGTGATCCACTTTCTTAGTGTCAGTGAGGAACCAGTGTAAAGACTTCAGAACAGGAGTGATGTGATCCACTTTCTTAGTGTTAGAGAGGAACCAGAGTAAAGACTTCAGAACAGGAGTGATGTGATCCTCTTTCTTAGTGTCAGAGAGGAACCAGAGTAAAGACTTCAGAACAGGAGAGATGTGATCCTCTTTCTTAGTGTCAGAGAGGAACCAGAGTAAAGACTTCAGAGCAGGAGTGATGTGATCCTCTTTCTTAGTGTCAGAGAGGAACCAGAGTAAAGACTTCAGAGCAGGAGTGATGTGATCCTCTTTCTTAGTGTTAGTGAGGAACCAGAGTAAAGACTTCAGAACAGGAGAGATGTGATCCTCTTTCTTAGTGTCAGAGAGGAACCAGAGTAAAGACTTCAGAGCAGGAGTGATGTGATCCTCTTTCTTAGTGTTAGTGAGGAACCAGAGTAAAGACTTCAGAACAGGAGAGATGTGATCCTCTTTCTTAGTGTCAGAGAGGAACCAGAGTAAAGACTTCAGAACAGGAGTGATGTGATCCACTTTCTTAGTGTCAGTGAGGAACCAGAGTAAAGACTTCAGAACAGGAGTGATGTGATCCACTTTCTTAGTGTCAGAGAGGAACCAGAGTAAAGACTTCAGAACAGGAGAGATGTGATCCTCTTTCTTAGTGTCAGAGAGGAACCAGAGTAAAGACTTCAGAACAGGAGAGATGTGATCCTCTTTCTTAGTGTTAGTGAGGAACCAGAGTAAAGACTTCAGAACAGGAGTGATGTGATCCTCTTTCTTAGTGTCAGTGAGGAACCAGAGTAAAGACTTCAGAACAGGAGTGATGTGATCCTCTTTCTTAGTGTTAGTGAGGAACCAGAGTAAAGACTTCAGAACAGGAGTGATGTGATCCTCTTTCTTAGTGTCAGAGAGGAACCAGAGTAAAGACTTCAGAACAGGAGTGATGTGATCCTCTTTCTTAGTGTTAGTGAGGAACCAGAGTAAAGACTTCAGAACAGGAGTGATGTGATCCTCTTTCTTAGTGTCAGTGAGGAACCAGAGTAAAGACTTCAGAGCAGGAGTGATGTGATCCTCTTTCTTAGTGTCAGTGAGGAACCAGTGTAAAGACTTCAGAACAGGAGTGATGTGATCCACTTTCTTAGTGTCAGTGAGGAACCAGAGTAAAGACTTCAGAACAGGAGAGATGTGATCCACTTTCTTAGTGTCAGTGAGGAACCAGTGTAAAGACTTCAGAACAGGAGTGATGTGATCCTCTTTCTTAGTGTCAGTGAGGAACCAGAGTAAAGACTTCAGAACAGGAGTGATGTGATCCACTTTCTTAGTGTCAGTGAGGAACCAGTGTAAAGACTTCAGAACAGGAGTGATGTGATCCTCTTTCTTAGTGTCAGTGAGGAACCAGAGTAAAGACTTCAGAACAGGAGTGATGTGATCCACTTTCTTAGTGTCAGTGAGGAACCAGTGTAAAGACTTCAGAACAGGAGTGATGTGATCCACTTTCTTAGTGTTAGAGAGGAACCAGAGTAAAGACTTCAGAGCAGGAGTGATGTGATCCACTTTCTTAGTGTCAGTGAGGAACCAGTGTAAAGACTTCAGAGCTGGACTGATGTGATCCACTTTCTTAGTGTCAGTGAGGAACCAGAGTAAAGACTTCAGAACAGGAGTGATGTGATCCACTTTCTTAGTGTCAGTGAGGAACCAGTGTAAAGAGTTCAGAACAGGAGTGATGTGATCCACTTTCTTAGTGTCAGTGAGGAACCAGAGTAAAGACTTCAGAACAGGAGTGATGTGATCCTCTTTCTTAGTGTCAGTGAGGAACCAGAGTAAAGACTTCAGAACAGGAGTGATGTGATCCTCTTTCTTAGTGTCAGTGAGGAACCAGAGTAAAGACTTCAGAGCAGGAGTGATGTGATCCACTTTCTTAGTGTCAGTGAGGAACCAGAGTAAAGACTTCAGAGCAGGAGTGATGTGATCCACTCTCTTAGTGTCAGTGAGGACTCGAGCAGCAGCGTTCTGAATCAGCTGCAGCTTTCTAATAGATGTTTTAGTGAGACCTGTGAAGACACCATTACAGTAGTCCAGTCTACTGAAGATAAAAGCATGGACAAGTTTTTCCAGATCCTGCTGTGACATCAGTCTTTTAATCCTAGATATGTTCTTTAGGTGATAGTAAGCTGATTTAGTAACTGTTTTAATGTGACTGTTGAAACTCAGAGTCCATGACTACACCTAGATTTCTGGCTCTCTCTGTTGTTTTGAACATTGCAGACTGAAGCTCAGCGCTAACTTTTATTCGTTCTACACACACTCACACTATCTCTCACTCTGATCAAAACAAGCCTTGGTCAGGTTAGTTTTGAGGTTTCTGCTCAGGCTCTGCAGAGGACAGCTTTGTTTCCCAGGCAGTGAAAGCACCTCTGGTCCGTTTAGAGGAAGTGATCTGCTGAGACTTCGCTCTCTGTAAAGTTTCACACGTTCAGACTTCAGCCGCTTTCAGGGTGCAGCTCTCAGATGTGAATGGCTTTCCTTCACTTTCCTATGAGGACACACACACACTCCGGACTCAGGAGGGAGCGACGCAGAGCAGCTGCCAGCATGGTTTGAGATTTAATAGCAGAACTACTCTCAGTATTTACTGACGTGTATATCTTTGAATATAGTAGCGGGTACAAGAAGTACTCGGATATTCCACTAAATCTGCAGTATCTAAGTAGATTTACTCAAGTACTGTTCTTAAATACAACTTTGAGATACTTTTACTTTCACTACTTTCACTATATTTTGATGAGAAAACTTTTCTACTTTCACTTGAGGAACATTTTGAATGCAGGACTTTTACTGTAACAGAGTATTCCTACTCTCTGGTACTTCTACTGTTACTCAAGTACAAGATCTGAGTACTTCTACTTTTACTCAAGTACTAGGTCTGAGTACTTCTACTTTTACTCAAGTACAAGATCTGAGTACTTCTACTTTTACTCTAGTACAAGGTCTGAGTACTTCTACTTTTACTAAAGTACTAGGTCTGAGTACTTCTACTTTTACTCAAGTACAAGATCTCAGTACTTCTACTTTTACTCTAGTACAAGGTCTGAGTACTTCTACTTTTACTAAAGTACTAGGTCTGAGTACTTCTACTTTTACTCAAGTACAAGATCTGAGTACTTCTACTTTTACTCTAGTACAAGGTCTGAGTACTTCTACTTTTACTAAAGTACTAGGTCTGAGTACTTCTACTTTTACTCAAGTACAAGATCTGAGTACTTCTACTTTTACTCAAGTACAAGATCTGAGTACTTCTACTTTTACTCAAGTACAAGATCTGAGTACTTCTACTTTTACTAAAGTACTAGGTCTGAGTACTTCTACTTTTACTCAAGTACAAGATCTGAGTACTTCTACTTTTACTCAAGTACAAGACCTGAGTACTTCTACTTTTACTCAAGTACAAGATCTGAGTACTTCTACTTTTACTCAAGTACAAGACCTGAGTACTTCTACTTTTACTCAAGTACAAGATCTGAGTACTTCTACTTTTACTCAAGTACAAGACCTGAGTACTTCTACTTGTACTCAGTGTGTTATCTCTGTGATTAGTGATTGATGGATCCTGTGGACAGACTCTTTAGATGTGAGGTGATGTTTTTATTGAAGGACATTGTCTCTTGAGTATTTCTATCCAGCTTCTGTTTGTGTGAGACAGAGGACGGCTCGCCTCTGTTCTGCCAAAGCTCTATTAACCACCTTATAATTAATATTATGTAATGAAATCATCTGTGTGGAGCTATAAAGGGAAGCTTGTTTAATGTAGTTATTTTTTGTGTTTTTACACTATATCTATTGACACACACAGAAACGCACACAGAGATACACACGCACTCTCACACACACACACACACACACACACACACACACACAGAGATACAAACACAGAGATACACACACACACACACACACACACACACACACACAGAGATACACACGCACTCTCTCACACACACACACACAGATACATACACAGAGATACACACAGAGATACACACAGAGATACACACACAGAGATACAAACGCACTCTCACACACACACACACACACACACACACACACACACAGAGATACAAACACAGAGATACACACACACACACACACACACACACACACACACAGAGATACACACGCACTCTCTCACACACACACACACAGAGATACATACACAGAGATACATACACAGAGATACACACAGAGATACACACAGAGATACAAACACAGAGATACAAATGCACTCTCTCACACACACACACACACACACACACACACACACACACACACACACACACACAGAGAGATACACACACACACACACACACACACACACACACACACAGAGATACACACGCACTCTCTCACACACACACACACAGAGATACATACACAGAGATACATACACAGAGATACACACACACACACACACACACACACACACACAGAGATACACACGCACTCTCTCACACACACACACACACACACACACAGAGATACACACACACACACACACACACACACACACACACAGAGATACACACGCACTCTCTCACACACACACACACAGAGATACATACACAGAGATACAAACACAGAGATACACACACACACACACACACACACACACACACACACACAGAGATACATACACAGAGATACATACACAGAGATACACACAGAGATACACACAGAGATACACACAGAGATACAAACGCACTCTCACACACATACACACACACACACACACACACACACACACACACACACACACACAGAGAGATACACACACACACACACACACACACACACACACACACACGCTGTCCTTGTATACCCTCTCAACAATAGTGTCCCCTGGTTCTTCTGGAAGGTTCTCCTCAGCTGATTCTCTCCTCCTTTTCTGTCTCAGTGTACACAGCAGTGTGACGAACACACACTCTTTCTATGAACGGATAACACGTCTTTTTAAGTGGCTCTTATTAATACTGTGTGTGTGTGTGTGTGTGTGTGTGTGTGTGTGTGTGTGTGTGTGTGTGTGTGTGTGTGTGTGTGTGTGTGTGTGTGTGTGTGTGTGTGTGTGTGTGTGTGTGTGTGTGTGTGTGTGTGTGTGTGTGTGTGTGTGTGTGTGTGTGTGTGTGTGTGTGTGTGTGTGTGTGTGTGTGTGTGTGTGTGTGTGTGTGTGTGTGTGTGTGTGTGTGTGTGTGTGTGTGTGTGTGTGTGTGTGTGTTCCCGTGTGTGTGTGTTCCCCTCCAGGAGGCAGAGACAGGATTGGTGCCGAGCGTTCAGGACTTTGATAAGAAGCTCTCTGAAGCAGACGCCTACCTGCAGATCCTGATTGACCAATTAAAGGTGAGCACTCAGAGAATCATCACCTGGAGATATCCACATGGTCAGAGAGACAGCTATCTAAATACAACTCATACGGATCGTAACACATTTATTCCAATTTGCAGCATAAAAATCAATCTGCAATTAAAGACAATAAATAATAAATATTTGTATGCATCATCATTTATCAGCAGATTACAGTTTCACTTTGTTTCTTAAATATGTCTGCAGTGCACTTCAACAAATACACATATAGCTTAAAATAATAACTTTACATAACAAAATTAACAAAATCTTTATATTATATCACAATGTCTCCTTGTTTCCGAGAGACATGTGGAAAATGTAAAACTTAATAAGAATATTAAGTTCATATTTTTGGTGCACAGGCTTCCTCTGTTAGCTCATTAATTCACTATAATGTATACATAATCTTCTTTAGAAAATAGCATGAATCATCTTCAGTCGACCCTGTGTCTGAATCTGTGTCCTGATAGTGTTTCCTTGTTGATGCCCCTCTTTAACAAAGCAGAAGTTATTTAAATAAGATTTGCGGTAGCGTGGTAATAAGCAGAACATGAACTCATTTACGGAAGTTGCAGCGTAGTCTCAGTGTCCTTCATCGGTGAGAAAGTCTGTCAGTATCTCAAGCTTCTGTACAGACTCACCTCAGTTCCCCATATTGAAGCTGTCCTGTTCTGTTTCCTCAGCTGTTTGATGAGAAGATCAAGGACTGCAAAGAGGATGAGTCCCGCAGAGTGAGTACCTGCTAATCTGTCGTTAGCGCTGAAGCTAACAGCAGGAAGCACGTTGAATTATATATGATACTCTTTCAGATAGACTCTACATACTGATATACACCTGAACATCAGCAGGAGAGGACTCTTTAAAGTAGAGACACTACATACTGATATACACCTGAACATCAGCAGGAGAGGACTCTTTAAAGTAGAGACACTACATACTGATATACACCTGAACATCAGCAGGAGAGGACTCTTTAAAGTAGAGACACTACATACTGATATACACCTGAACATCAGCAGGAGAGGACTCTTTAAAGTAGAGACACTACATACTGATATACACCTGAACATCAGCAGGAGAGGACTCTTTAAAGTAGAGACACTACATACTGATATACACCTGAACATCAGCAGGAGAGGACTCTTTAAAGTAGAGACACTACATACTGATATACACCTGAACATCAGCAGGAGAGGACTCTTTAAAGTAGAGACACTACATACTGATATACACCTGAACATCAGCAGGAGAGGACTCTTTAAAGTAGAGACACTACATACTGATATACACCTGAACATCAGCAGGAGGGGACTCTTTAAAGTAGAGACACTACATACTGATATACACCTGAACATCAGCAGGAGAGGACTCTTTAAAGTAGAGACACTACATACTGATATACACACATGTGTGAATTAGGGCCCCTTTAAACTTCAAATCATAACATTGAGGTGTTTTATATTGTTCAGTTTCACTTTGTCTCAGAGCAGCTGTGATTCACTTCCTCCTGTAGAGACTGCACTTAGCCTTTGGTCACTTCAACCTGTAATTACTGTGACTCTTCATTGTGGGAAACTATCTTGTACATTTCCACAGAACAAAAACTGTTGCATCAGTAAGTCAGACATCACCACATTGATGTTCTCGTAATTGTGATTCATCTGTGGCCAGAGATGGCAAAAGTACACACATCCTTTCCTCAAGTAGAAGTACAGATACTCGTGTTTATAAATACTCTGGAGTAGAAGTACTGACTAAACTTCTTTACTCAAGTCAAAGTAAAGAGTCTTTGAAATGTACTTCAGTAAAAAGTACCCATAACTAGCAGCTGTTTTAAAGAGTACCTGACCTCCCTTTATATTAATAGAACAATAATGTCATTGTTAGCTAATGAATGTTTCCATGGTGACCAACGGCAACATGACAACGTTTCCATTGGTCCCTCTTCTTTAGAGAAGACCAGGAAATGATGGATACACGGATCGTGTTCAAATCAATAGGCACGCAATGACCCTAACTCACACGTGTCAAACTCGAGGCCCGGGGGCCAAATCAGGCCCTTTGTGGATTTAATTTCGGCCCGCAGGATAATTTCTAATCACTTTTAGATCTGGCTCTCCGGTATATAGCACGCACACCTTCACTCCATCCTGAGGGTCTCCTCAGCTCAGAGCCTGAGCCCAAACATTGATGACCTTGCACCCGAGATGAGATGCCAAGTATCTGAGCTAGCATCACAGAGCAGCACACTGAGTTTAATGGATGTTTCCTTCTGCACTTTCTCTCTCACGTCAACAGGGCATGTTTGGTTTCTCTTTGAGGGAAATAGTTTTGTTGAAGCTGTTGTTGGCCTGTGGGAAAATGTTATCATAAGAACTGACTCTGGAGAAGCTGCAGATAGAGCCATAAGAAATGAATGAGCTGATTATTTAATGTTTAATGTTGTTTTTATAGACAATAGTTTAAGCTTTGTTAGTTCCAGGTTTAATATGTGCAATACGTTCATTTCAATAAGTTCTGTAATAAACATTGAACCAGTCCGGCCCTCCACTAGTACCCATTTTTTAATTTTGGCCCACTGTGTGTTTGAGTTTGACCCCCCTGATCTAAATAATAATGATCACCAAACACACATTCAAACTAAAGGAACCAGCCTGTTTGGAAAATGTAAGAAGTAGAAAGTCGTCAGAAAAATAAGTAGTGGAGTAAAGTACTGACACCAGAAACATGTACTTAAATACAGTAACAAAGTATTTGTTCTCCAATACTTCCCACCTCTACCCGTGGCATCAGGGTTTATGCTTTTCGACTTTGTACCTGTTCTTTTTGACAGATTTTAACACCTAATTATTCTCTTTTTACAGAAAATTGAAAATCTGAAGGAGACTACTTGTGTAAGTCAGCCATTAACACATTATCCTTCCTGTGTCAGTTCCTCGTAATTCAACCTCTTTTCTTCACACACTTTCCTTCCAGAGCATGGTAGAGTCCATCAAGCACTGTATCGTTCTGCTGCAGATCGCCAAGGTAAACACATGTTCAACGTCCTCCTGTACTTTGGTCTGCTGCCTCTTCACCATCAGCATTTGTGAGACCACCGCAGTGTGTGTTTCCCTCACATCTGTGTGTGCGTGTGGTTCCCTGCTTCGGTGGTAGATGAGGGTGTAGCCGGTATTCGTTTCATCACATGTTCCTCTCCGCCCTGTGAAGAGGAAGTGGAGAAACCACTGCCTCTTCATGTGGTTGTGAGGTGGCAATTTAAGCTTTTTTAACCTAAAGAAATTGTAGTTTTAATCACAGATTTGCCTGCGAGAGAAATCCTGTAATGAACCCCGAGTGTTTCCCCCATGTGATGAAAGGATTACTGCATGTTGGTGGGTATTGTGAGGCTCCGTGGTTTATGAAATGACTCCTTCTTACACCAGTAGTCTAACATTGTCTTCTCAAAATTTTAAGGACCAAAGTAACGAACAGCAACACGCAAACGGACTTATAGTAAGTTTGACATCCTCCGTCCATGGCTAAAAGAAAAAAATCCAATCAAACAAAACTGCTGACTTTCTTTTTCCTGATTCATTTACTCTTTACTGTAGAAATCAGATTAGTCTTTAGTGCATGCCGTCTGATTTGGAGCTCTTTCTCAAACTCTCTCCCTCAGATTTAACCCCTTCTAGCAGTGGTTGGGAACTTTTCTTTTCTCCATACAAAATGTATTTGATGTGTGCAAACTCAATGCACTTTGTTCTACGGGTGTGTGCATTGACTTGGTTGTTTGCATGTGTGTTTGAGAGGCTGTTCCCTTCACCCTCTAATTAGATTCAAGCTGCTCACCATTGATTCATGTTGAACACACTGCCTGCTTATTGAACCGCCGAGCACTAACTGCTGCAGAGACCCCTTTACTTCATGTCAGGGGGCCACACATGTTTTACTTCACATCACATGACCTAAAGTACTGGGATATATGTCCAAGGAATTTTAGATCGTGTTTTTGGATCGAATTCTGAACATTATAGGCGCAATCTGTCTTATGTCTTATTCCTTTTAGCATGTTGTGAGGATTAATGTGAAGAAGAGTGCTGCAGGAATGAGTCCTCAAACCCTGAAATGAGTCAGGTGACGTGAAGTCATGTGACCGTGCTGTAGTTCCTTTATAGCCCAACATTAGCCTCCTTTAGCTTAGCGGTGGTGATGTGAAGTCATGTGACCGTGCTGTAGTTCCTTTATAGCCCAACATTAGCCTCCTTTAGCTTAGCGGTGGTGACGTGAAGTCATGTGACCGTGCTGTAGTTCCTTTATAGCCCAACATTAGCCTCCTTTAGCTTAGCGGTAGTGACGTGAAGTCATGTGACCGTGCTGTAGTTCCTTTATAGCCCAACATTAGCCACCTTTAGCTTAGCGGTGGTCACGTGAAGTCATGTGACCGTGCTGTAGTTCCTTTATAGCCCAACATTAGCCACCTTTAGCTTAGCGGTGGTCACGTGAAGTCATGTGACCGTGCTGTAGTTCCTTTATAGCCCAACATTAGTGAAGTCATGTGACCGTGCTGTAGTTCCTTTATAGCCCAACATTAGCCTCCTTTAGCTTAGCGGTAGTGACCTGAAGTCAAGTCACTTTGGTAAAAATATTTGTTGTGATGGAAAGGAAAACTCCAGTGTGCTCCTGATGTGAGAATCCCACAGAGATGTTATAACTGACTGAATCTCAGTTATTAAGTACAGTATTATGAGTATAAATAGCACAGCATTAGCTCGGCCTATATGTCATACTGCATATGTATCTGCAGATTAAGAGAGTGCAAATGTACGTCACGTTGCTCATAATGTGAGGCAAATAATAAATGCACTTTAGACCTTGGTTTAAATACTTGAACACTAGCAGGAAATGTGCTCAATATGCACAAAATGCTTAAACCAGAACATTGAGTTTGGTCTTATCAGATGACCGTGACATAACAGCTATTGACTTCTTTGTATAGACTCATTTGACCCTAACCATACATCTTCAAAATACAAACATGTTTTACCTAGAAAGGACATGCCTTCTGTTCTGATCCTTCTGTGGTAGTTACAGCCGCTCCTGCATGTTTTTATCTGCTATACTCTTTGTGCCCAGGATATCTGTGCAGCTTAGGAACGTGTGAATGTCACGTTGCCTTTAACGCGTGGCAAATCATAAATGCACTTTAGATCTTAGTGATAAATACTTCAGACACCAGCAGCACCATCACTGATGAAAAGAGAAAAAAGGAAATAATAATAATAATAGAATTCCTGTAGTATTTTTGATTTTAATTATCTAGAATATTTATATTGTTTTGTTTATATTTGATATAATATATATATTTTTTAGTTATTGTTAATTCTCTTTTCCACTTCTGTGATGAAAGAATTTCCCCAATTGGGATCAAGAAAGAATCTATCCATCTCTCTCTCTATCCATCTATCTCTCTATCCATCCATCTATCTCTCTATCCATCTATCTCTCTATCTCTCTATCTCTCTATCTCTCTCTATCCATCTATCTCTCTATCCATCCATCTATCTCTCTATCCATCTATCTCTCTATCCATCCATCTATCCATCTATCTCTCTATCTATCTCTATCTCTCTATCCATCCATCTATCCATCTATCTCTCTATCCATCTATCTATCTCTCTATCTATCTCTCTCTCTCTATCCATCTATCTCTCTATCCATCTATCTATCTATCTATCTCTCTATCTATCTCTCTCTCTCTATCCATCTATCTCTCTATCCATCTATCTATCTCTCTATCTATCTCTCTCTCTCTATCCATCTATCTCTCTATCCATCTATCTATCTATCTATCTCTCTATCCATCTATCTATCTCTCTATCTATCTCTCTCTCTCTATCCATCTATCTCTCTATCCATCTATCTATCTCTCTATCTATCTCTCTCTCTCTATCCATCTATCTCTCTATCCATCTATCTATCTATCTATCTCTCTATCCATCCATCTATCCATCTATCTCTCTATCCATCTATCTCTCTATCCATCTATCTATCTCTCTATCTATCTCTCTCTCTCTATCCATCTATCTCTCTATCCATCTATCTATCTATCTCTCTATCTATCTATCTCTCTCTCTCTATCCATCTATCTATCTCTCTATCTATCTCTCTCTCTCTCTCTATCCATCTATCTATCTCTCTATCTATCTATCTATCTCTCTCTATCTACCTACCTATCTCTCTATCTCTCTCTATCCATCCATCTATCTCTCTCTATCTATCTCTCTTTATCTATCTATCTCTCTCTATCCATCTATCTATCTCTCTCTATCTCTCTCTCTCTCTATCTACCTACCTATCTCTCTCTATCTCTTTATCTATCTATCTATCTCTCTCTATCCATCTATCTATCTCTCTCTCTATCTATCTCTCTCTATCTCTCTCTCTCGCTCTCTCTCTCTCTCTATCTATCTATCTCTCTATCCATCTATCTATCTCTCTCTATCCATCTATCTATCTATCTCTATCTCTCTCTATCCCTCTCTCTCTCTCTCTATCTACCTACCTATCTCTCTCTATCTATCTCTCTCTCTATCTATCTCTCTATCTATATATCTACCTACCTACCTATCTACCTACCTATCTCTCTCTATCTCTTTATCTATCTCTCTCTATCCATCTATCTATCTCTCTCTATCTATCTCTCTATCCATCTATCTATCTCTATCTATCTATCTATCTCTCTCTCTCTCTCTCTATCTATCTCTCTATCTCTATCTACCTACCTACCTACCTACCTACCTATTGTATCTGAATGAAAAAATGAAATAATTAAAATGATTAATGTAAAAACACAAAACAGTTTTCTTTAGGTAGAGAAATTATCACTTATTTCAAACGTTTATTTCTCACCATTGTTGTCATGTATTGTTGTTTTTTCTCGTAGTTTTGCAGCGATACCCCTCTGTTCTTTTCTAATGGTGGTTTTAAACCAGTGTCACGATTGACTCGTTGATCTCACATGACTTCATCTAAACTTCCCTAGAAAATAAGAAAAGCTGTAAAATCCCAGATTACACGTCAGGTTTGAGAAACAGGAAACGCATCACTGAGTTAATGTCAGTCTCACACTGAGGGGGGTTATTGGGAGTGATGGATCAATACGTTGTTGCTGCAGCTCGTATTGTTCGTGTCTGATGGGTTATTGGTGACACTGACCCCGTTACACAAAGCCAACGGGAGGATTATCTGCTAATGCATGTACCTGCCTTTCATGAAGCAGATTGAGGCCGCAGCCCAACACTGAAACTCATGAGCACAGACTACCGTTTAGAAAAGCAGAAATAAATTCTGAGCTGACAGGAAATGCTCCGGTTTAGTTTAACACACGCAGTTAAGCTCACTCACACTGCTTGATGAACATATAGGTTCACCTGCTGAATTGAAAACAGAACAAATGAAGCAAAGAAAGATAAAAACCATAAAACAGATTGAGGCAGAAGAAGTATAGATTCACACTGAAAGTATTAGAGAACAGAACAGCACGGCGTATAGAGAAGAGAGAACAGCTGATCCACCCAGAGATTTTATTTAAAGTCAGACATGTTTTATAAAAAGTTTGGAAAAAAGTGAGAATTTAGAAAAAAGTGAGATTTAAAAAAGAAATGGAAATTTTTTTTTTTAAGTGAGAATTTTAAAAAAGACTAAGCCATTTGAAAAAAGTGAGGATTTAGAAAAATTAGGGATAAATAAAAAAGTTAGATTTTTGGAGAAAAACTGTAAACTATTGCAAAAAAATTGAATTTTGAAAAAAAAAGGGAGATTTTTGTAAAATAAAAATAAAAAACAAGTGAAACTTGAAAAAAGTCAGGAATTTGAAAAAAGTGAGATTTTTTTTCAAACAAAGTGAGAATTGTTGCTAGCTATCCACCATTATTATGAATGTAACTGTACTCTAATGGAAACATTCCAGTCTGAGGTCCTGATGACTGAGTGTCAGATCTCAGAGCTGTTCATTTGAAGTTACTGTAAGGTCAGGATAAACAAAAAATCACGATTTTGAAAAAAGTGACATTTTTTGAAACATTTCAGAATTTGAGAAAAAACCTATGGAAAACACTAAGCCATTTGAAAAAGTGAGAATTTAAAAAAGTGATATTTTGGAGGAAAAAAAATTAGGGATACAAAAAATGAGATTTTTGGAGAAAAACTGTAAGCTATTGCAAAAAAATTGAATTTTGAAAGAAAAGTGAGATTTTTGTCAAATAAAATAAAAAAGTGAGACTTTGAAAAAAGTCAAGAATTTGAAAAAAGTGAGATTTTGTTTCAAACAAAGTGAGAATTGTTGCTAGTTATCCAGCATTATTATAAATGTAACTGTGCTCTAATGGAAACATGCTGTGTGTCAGATCTCAGAGCTGTTCATTTGAAGTTACTGTGAGGTCAGGATAAACAAAATCAGGATTTGGAAAAAACTAAGCCATTTGAAAAAGTGAGAATTGAAAAAAAGTGATATTTTGGAGAAAAACTGTCAGCTATTTCCAAAAAATTGAATTTTGAAAAAAAAAGTGAGATTTTTGTAAAATAAAAAAAACAAACAAGTGAGATTTGAAAAAAGTGAGATTTTGTTTCAAACAAAGAGAGAATTGTTGCTCGTTATCCAGCATTACTATGAATGTAACTCTAAGGGAACGCACACTGAGGTCCTGATGGCTGAGTGGAGCTCTGATGGAGCTCAGGAGGTGTTCATCTCATATTGATCAGATCAATGAAAGCTGGATCTTTCCAGGAAATGAAGTGATAGGAAATGGATCGTCTGGGTTTTTAATCCGCTCTCCTTCGAGTCCCATAGGTTCATCATCACATATACAAGCAGGCAGTGGTGTGTGTGTGTGTGTGTGTGTGTGTGTTGTTGTTTGTCTGATGTGTTGTTGTTGTTTGTTTTCCTGCAGAGCACCATTAACCCAGTGGATGGGATCTTCCAGCCCACTCTGGACACTCCTGTAGACGACGGCACCATGCCAACACAGAACACACTCCCCACAGGTACACACACACACACACACACACACACACACACACACACACACACACACACACACACACACACACACCACACTCCCCACAGGTACACACACAGAACACACAGAACACACTCCCCACAGGTAACACACACACACACACACTCTCAAACACACACACACACAGAACACACTCCCCACAGGTAACACACACACACACACACACACTCTCAAACACACACACACACACACACACACACACACACACACACACACACACACACACACACACACACACACACACAGAACACACACACAGAACACACACACATACACACACACACACACACACACACACAGACACACAGACACACACACACACACACACACACACACACACCACACACACCACACACAGAACACACACACACACACACACACACACCACACACACCACACACAGAACACACTCCTGTAGACAACAGCACCATGCCAACGCAGAACACACTCCCCACAGGTCACACACACTACACAGGTAACACACACACTCCCCACAGGTCACACACACTCCCCACAGGTCACACACACTACACAGGTAACACACCTATGTTACGTGTGTTCACGCTTTTCATTTGTTTAACACTATATGTACATGTGGAATGATTCATCGAAGAAATGACGCCGATGTAAAACAAAACAAAGAAACATCCTGAAAAAAAACATCAAATAATATTATTTCAAAAACTATATATATATATATATATATACACAATCAAACATAAAGCCTACCTTAATAAATACAAATAATAATAATACCAATGTTGTGAACTATTCCCAAAAAAACCTGAAAAGATCGCAAAATGTTCCTGAAAGTCCAATCCGCCTCAAAGACACCTTGATTTCTCCGACCCCGCTCAGAAGGAACCACGCCCTCAGAGAAAGCTCTCGATGCTCTAAAGTTTGAAAAGTGCTCAGGTTTTTATTTAATACTCTTCAAACGGCCGTGCCTGTGTTTCTGCTGCAGACTCTCAGGTGTGTAGATCAGACCAACGGCCCTCCTCGTTACCGGTCGGTCCCGTCGTCACGGTGATGGGCAGTCTGCAGACCCCGACCCCCAACAGCACAGGTTAGCTTCATTTATCACCTTATTAGGATCCCCATAAACACAAGAACAACAAAACAGATCATCATTTCATTCAATTCAATTCAATATGCATTATCATCCTGAATGAACCGTGATCAGCCAATCAGACGCAGTTCAGTTATACTTTATGATACGGAGAGGATCTTTTAGTAACTTTTTGAAATGTAATCGGGTGTTTTCCTGAACCTTGCCCCCTTTAGGTGGAATAGCTGCACAAATAATTAAATTACTGTTGAGACAAACAACAACAAACATGCTTCATCTGTATGACACTCATACTTGTCAACCCTCCCGATTTCATTGCCCTCTCCCGGTTTCCTCCCGGGGTCATATTTCTCCCGATTTCTGACAAAATCAGATTTACACACGACTGTTTCCACTCTGACTTTAATACAGCTACACCATTGTTTGGTTTCCATGGTAACACGTCTCTTTACTAGCAACTGAAAGTCTGACAGGGTGAGGCAGATAGTCACAGAAAACAGATCAAGAATCTACTCTGCTCACTCCTTTCCTGCCCACACATATCATCATCACCATCTACTGCTACAGGCTGCACTTAGAACTACAATAAGCACTTAGAACTACAATAAGCACTTAGAACTACAATAAACACTTAGAACTACAATGAGCACTTAGAACTACAATAAGCACTTAGAACTACAATGAGCACTTAGAACTACAATAAGCACTTAGAACTACAATAAGTACTTAGAACTACAATAAGTACTTAGAACTACAATGAGCACTTAGAACTACAATAAGCACTTAGAACTACAATAAACACTTAGAACTACAATGAGCACTTAGAACTACAATAAGCACTTAGAACTACAATGAGCACTTAGAACTACAATAAGTACTTAGAACTACAATAAGCACTTAGAACTACAATAAGTACTTAGAACTACAATGAGCACTTAGAACTACAATAAGTACTTAGAACTACAATGAGCACTTAGAACTACAATAAGTACTTAGAACTACAATAAGCACTTAGAACTACAATAAGTACTTAGAACTACAATGAGCACTTAGAACTACAATGAGTACTTAGAACTACAATGAGCACTTAGAACTACAATAAGCACTTAGAACTACAATGAGCACTTAGAACTACAATAAGCACTTAGAACTACAATAAGCACTTAGAACTACAATGAGCACTTAGAACTACAATGAGCACTTAGAACTACAATAAGCACTTAGAACTACAATAAGCACTTAGAACTACAATAAGCATGTTAATGTTAATCTAACAGCTCCGGCGATAAACTAGCACCCCGCCCCCCCTCCCCTATTTTGCATTTTGAAATGCTCCCGATTTCTGAGGTCTCAAGGCTGGCAAGTATGATGACACAAGCTTCATCTGTATGACTCAAGCTTCATCTGTATGACTCAAGCTTCATCTTTATGACTCAAGCTTCATCTGTATGACTCAAGCTTCATCTGTATGACTCAAGCTTCATCTTTATGACTCAAGCTTCATCTGTATGAATCAAGCTTCATCTGTATGACTCAAGCTTCATCTGTATGACTCAAGCTTCATCTGTATGACTCAAGCTTCATCTGTATGACTCAAGCTTCATCTGTATGACTCAAGCTTCATCTGTATGACTCAAGCTTCATCTTTATGACTCAAGCTTCATCTGTATGAATCAAGCTTCATCTGTATGACACAAGGAAATCTTTTGAAAACATTACGGGTAAAAAGAAAAGACAAAATTACAAATTCTCAGGAGCTGCACCTGTTCACCCTCTTGACCTTGAGATCCTTTTCATTATCAATAAATGGCCTCCGTACGTTCTCAAACACATATAGATCTTAATATACAGGAAATCTCCTCCAATGGGAGTCAAACAAACATCAACAACAACAAAAGAGATCATCATTTCATTCAATTCAATATGCATTATCATCCTGAATGAACCGTGATCAGCCAATCAGACGCAGTTCAGTTATACTTCACGATACGGAGAGGATCTTTTAGAAACCTTTTTTAAATGTAATCGGGTGTTTTCCTGAACCGTGCCCCCTTTAGGTGGAATAGCTGCACAAATAAATAAATGACTGTCGAGACAAACAACAACAAACATGCTTCATCTGTATGACACAAGGAAATCTTTTGAAAATATTCCGGATAAAAAGGAAAGAAAAAATGACAGTCTCAGGAATCTGCTCTGTGGTGCAAACAGACACAGAGAGACAGCTATTTCAAACCATCTCAAGACTATTATAACAATACGTACTCATGACTAATACTGTATTTAAAGAGCTGAGCTGGTTTGAAAGAGGTAGTGTAACAGCATGGTGCACAAAAGGAGAGAATGTGAAGTGAAAATGTATTTAAAAAATAGACAAACCAATAAAAAATAACATCAAATTAAAACATATATATATAACGGTGACTCTTGTAACTTGTTCTAGCTACTTTAATTGAGTTGGAAACGTTGTTTTTGTGCAATCAACTTTGAATCATAACGCTAAGGTAAAAGGTAACTCCACGGGGGGTTGAAGTCACAACATGAATTATTACTGAGCTCCTCCAGTCTCAAAGTCTCCATGAACAGCTGAGCTCAGAAAGCTTGTGTCAGTGACGATGCAGCAGCTTTAAAACGCTGATTCTGCACTAAGGTGTATCTAGACTACATGCTGGAGAGTGTGTGGATACACTCCGCTGAGGAACGGGTTAATGTTATATACGCAGAAGGAGCTGGAGTCAGGAAGCAGTAGATATTATTAAAGAGGTAAGCACATCAAAGTAGATAAGTACACATACAAATCAGTAGCAGTATTATACAGGATTCTTACGGTCATTTAATAAACCTGGAAAAGTCATGGAAATTCAAAATGCTAATTCCAGGCCCTGGAAAAATTATGGGAAACAATATTTTTCCCAAAGTTTTGGAAAAGTCATGGAAATGTAACTAAAGTTGCATCAAATATAATTTATATTTAATCTAATCGCCGAAATAGTAATACTATAATGATAATAAATACTGTATGGTGTAGTTTTTTTTTAACTGACGAGGTGTTTTGCTGGTGAGAGATTTGAGTTGCTTTAGCATGTAGAAGCTAGTAAGCCTATCGGATTTATTTCAGATAGGCACAACTGTTCCATGTTCAAATAAACCATTTTCAGTGGTACGCTGAGAGAGAGTCATTTTTTTGGTCATGGAAAATTAGGTAAAGGTCCTGGAGAGGTCATGGAAAAGTGTATGAACCCTGATCAATATATATATATATAAAAATTTTAAAAAAGTGAACATATACAAGTATTGAAAGAGCCTCTTAAAACTGTGAAAATAAAGTGTGTATTGCACAAAAGAACAGAACACTAATAACACTAATATATCATATTCCAATTACTTGTATACAGACTCTCCTTGCACTATTTCTATTTGAATGTACTTGCATAATTGTATCCGTGTTATTGTGTTGCTCTGTGGGAGGGGCCTGTGACCTCAGATTGTCATTGATATATCTAAACTGTAGCTCTGCACACATGAGCCTTGAATCTGAAGGAGAAGGCAGGAAGAGATTGCAGACTTGCCGTCATGTTGACATTATTTTGTATTCCCTCCACAGGGAGCGTCCCCTCGGGCCCCAGCAGCGGCATGGCCTCCCCCTCTCACATGCCCCTCCCCTCACACTCGGTGCCAGACTTCTCGTACTCGTCCAGCGAAGACGAGTTCTACGACGCCGACGAGTTCTACCAGAACACAACGTCGCCCAAACACTGCATCGAGTGAGTACAAGACCAAATATAATACACAAGTACAAGACCAAATATAATACACAAGTACAAGACCAGGGATAATACACAAGTACAAGACGGTAGAGATGGCAAGAGTACACACATCCTTTACTCAAGTAGAAGTACACACATCCTTTACTCAAGTAGAAGTACACACATCCTTTACTCAAGTAGAAGTACACACATCCTTTACTCAAGTAGAAGTACACACACCCTTTACTCAAGTAGAAGTACACACATCCTTTACTCAAGTAGAAGTACACACATCCTTTCCTCAAGTAGAAGTACAGATACTCGTGTTTAAAAATACTCTGGTGAAAGTAGAAGTACTGACTAAACTTCTTTACTCAAGTAAAAGTAAAGAACTTTGAAATGTACTTCAGTAAAAAGTACCCATAACTAGCAGCTGTTTTAAAGAGTACCTGACCTCCCTTTATATTAATAGAACAATAATGTCATTGTTAGCTAATGAATGTTTCCATGGTGACCAACGGCAACATGACAACGTTTCCATTGGTCCCTCTTCTTTAGAGAAGACCAGGAAATGATGGATACACGGATCGTGTTCAAATCAATAGGCAAGCAATGACTCTAAATAATAATGATCACGCCACCAAACACACATTCAGACTAAAGGAACCAGCCTGTTTGGAAAATGAGAGAAGTAGAAAGTACAGGTATTTGGGTTCAACATGTAAGAAGTAGAAAGTACAGGTATTTGAGTTCAACATGTAAGAAGTAGAAAGTACAGGTATTTGAGTTCAACATGTAAGAAGTAGAAAGTACAGGTATTTGTGTTCAACATGTAAGAAGTAGAAAGTACAGGTATTTGTGTTCAACATGAGAGAAGTAGAAAGTACAGGTATTTGAGTTCAACATGTAAGAAGTAGAAAGTACAGGTATTTGAGTTCAACATGTGAGAAGTAGAAAGTACAGGTATTTGAGTTCAACATGTAAGAAGTAGAAAGTACAGGTATTTGAGTTCAACATGTGAGAAGTAGAAAGTACAGGTATTTGAGTTCAACATGTAAGAAGTAGAAAGTACAGGTATTTGAGTTCAACATGTAAGAAGTAGAAAGTACAGGTATTTGAGTTCAACATGTGAGAAGTAGAAAGTACAGGTATTTGAGTTCAACATGTAAGAAGTAGAAAGTACAGGTATTTGAGTTCAACATGTAAGAAGTAGAAAGTACAGGTATTTGTGTTCAACATGTAAGAAGTAGAAAGTACAGGTATTTGTGTTCAACATGTAAGAAGTAGAAAGTACAGGTATTTGTGTTCAACATGTAAGAAGTAGAAAGTACAGGTATTTGTGTTCAACATGTAAGAAGTAGAAAGTACAGGTATTTGTGTTCAACATGTGAGAAGTAGAAAGTACAGGTATTTGTGTTCAACATGTGAGAAGTAGAAAGTACAGGTATTTGAGTTCAACATGTAAGAAGTAGAAAGTACAGGTATTTGTGTTCAACATGTAAGAAGTAGAAAGTACAGGTATTTGTGTTCAACATGTGAGAAGTAGAAAGTACAGGTATTTGAGTTCAACATGTAAGAAGTAGAAAGTACAGGTATTTGTGTTCAACATGTGAGAAGTAGAAAGTACAGGTATTTGTGTTCAACATGTAAGAAGTAGAAAGTACAGGTATTTGTGTTCAACATGTAAGAAGTAGAAAGTACAGGTATTTGAGTTCAACATGTAAGAAGTAGAAAGTACAGGTATTTGTGTTCAACATGTGAGAAGTAGAAAGTACAGGTATTTGTGTTCAACATGTAAGAAGTAGAAAGTACAGGTATTTGTGTTCAACATGTGAGAAGTAGAAAGTACAGGTATTTGTGTTCAACATGTAAGAAGTAGAAAGTACAGGTATTTGTGTTCAACATGTAAGAAGTAGAAAGTACAGGTATTTGAGTTCAACATGTAAGAAGTAGAAAGTACAGGTATTTGTGTTCAACATGTAAGAAGTAGAAAGTACAGGTATTTGTGTTCAACATGTAAGAAGTAGAAAGTACAGGTATTTGAGTTCAACATGTAAGAAGTAGAAAGTACAGGTATTTGTGTTCAACATGTGAGAAGTAGAAAGTACAGGTATTTGGGTTCAACATGTAAGAAGTAGAAAGTACAGGTATTTGGGTTCAACATGTAAGAAGTAGAAAGTACAGGTATTTGAGTTCAACATGTGAGAAGTAGAAAGTACAGGTATTTGGGTTCAACATGTAAGAAGTAGAAAGTACAGGTATTTGAGTTCAACATGTGAGAAGTAGAAAGTACAGGTATTTGAGTTCAAAATGTAAGAAGTAGAAAGTATCATAATTATCTTGTTTCATTTCATTACTATTGTAATTATTTTTTGCATTATTGTTTGGAAATAAATCAAATCAAAATATCTTTAACTGCAACAAGCCATCGGGGCGTCCAGCAGATCCATTTCAGATGAAGCTGCTCACTGTAAATAAAACAGCAGAGATATTTGCAGCTCAATTTCCTGTAAGATCCTTCTCTCTGTTTCTGATCTCTCTGCTTCCTGTTCAGTCCCTCAGGGTCTCAGGCTGCCTCTAATGAAGCTCTGAAGAGGCCGGACACCACGGAGTCGCTCAACTCCTCCATGTCCAACGGCACCACAGACGCAGGTGAGAGGGAACGCACACACGATGCAGAAACATGTATATTACAGCTGTTTTTCTGCCTATCAAGCAAGAAACACTGAGCTGGGACTTTGTTCTGATAAAGCAGGAGAGAGTCTTAGGGCGCTTTTCCACTGCAGGGCCTCGCTCGGCTTAGTACGGTATGGCTAGGCCTTGGTAGTCCAGGCTCACTTTAGGCTGCGTTTCCATTACAGTTTAGTAGCTGGGGCAGTAACTATAGTAACGCAGTGTAGGCGGAGCCGTGACGTCATCTTCAATGAGAACCACAAAAACAACATCAGCCGTTAGCTGTTAGCCCTCAGAGCTCACAGCTCCTCATATCTGTTCAGAAACTAGACAGAAGTTAAAGAAGTCCAAACCACAGCCTGTCTGTGTCATGGAGAATACAGTCGCTGGTTTATTTATGTCTGTAGGCCGTTGTTGTGAGTGTGGACGGTCGGAGCATATACTGCGTTAGCTTAGCCGATCTCCATTCAGAAAACACGCATTTTAAAAGGTTTCTCGCCTGCTGTCTGTCTGCAGACTGGTCAAAGCATTAATTCATGGTTTTTACTAACCGGTATCAGTATGTTGTTACTTCGGCATCATTTAGAAATGTGTGTTACAATTAAATCACGGTCAAATATGTTCATCTTGTTGTAGTTGTAGCCCCCTTTGCCAGCGATTCTCTCTCTAGTTTAGCATACTCGGCATACTCAGCCTGGTTGTTGGCCCGGAAAGAACCTCGATTAAATGGGGCCAGAAAAACTGTGAAAAAGTACCCGCTAGCCGGTACTACGCCGAGTGGAAACGGGCCGCTCCGCGCTGCAGTGGAAATGCGTCATTAGTTACATTTTAATTTTTTACCTTTTTAATACATTTTTATATTTAGAATTGTTTTTACCTTTTTTATTTATCATGAACCTTTTTTTATCTTTAACCTATTTAATACATTTTTTTATTTATAATTAATTGTATTATTAATAACATTTTTTTATTTATTTGATAACATTTTATCGTAAAAAACATTGGTGTACAGACACATACAGAGCAAATACAAATAATAGTCGCTCTGTATTTTGGTATCCCTCAAAGCCAACCCTCACCTGTTGCAGATCTATGAAACACATCAGATAACAAAGTAAGCCCTGTCTCAGAGCGATGTGATCCTAACATCTCCTCTCCTCTGTGTTCGTCTTCAGATCAGTTTGAGAACGATGATCGCGATGATGAAGGAGAGGGCGAGTCTGTGGAGGAGCACAAGAGCGTCATCATGCACCTGCTGTCACAAGTCCGCCTGGGCATGGACCTCACTAAGGTACGAACATTTATTTTGTTATCTTTTTTTATTTCTTTGTACCAATTTTCTTTTTTTTAACCTTTTCATTAAAAATGTTTGGGTGTACAAAAACTCTCTTTCTTCTAACTCGTCCTGCCCCTTCCTAACTCGTCCTGCCCCTTCCTAACTCGTCCTGCCCCTTCCTAACTCGTCCTGCCCCTTCCTAACTCGTCCTACCCCTTCCTAACTCGTCCTACCCCTTCCTACTCCTTCCTGCCCCTTCCTAACTCTTCCTGCCCCTTCCTACCCCTTCCTGCCCCTTCCTAACTCGTCCTGCCCCTTCCTAACTCGTCCTACCCCTTCCTACCCCTTCCTGCCCCTTCTTAACTCATCCTACCCCTTCCTACCCCTTCCTGCCCCTTCCTAACTCTTCCTGCCCCTTCCTGCCCCTTCCTAACTCTTCCTGCCCCTTCCTGCCCCTTCCTAACTCGTCCTGCCCCTTCCTAACTCGTCCTGCCCCTTCCTAACTCGTCCTACCCCTTCCTAACTCGTCCTACCCCTTCCTACTCCTTCCTGCCCCTTCCTAACTCTTCCTGCCCCTTCCTACCCCTTCCTGCCCCTTCCTAACTCGTCCTGCCCCTTCCTAACTCGTCCTACCCCTTCCTACCCCTTCCTGCCCCTTCTTAACTCATCCTACCCCTTCCTACCCCTTCCTGCCCCTTCCTAACTCTTCCTGCCCCTTCCTGCCCCTTCCTAACTCGTCCTGCCCCTTCCTAACTCGTCCTACCCCTTCCTACCCCTTCCTGCCCCTTCTTAACTCATCCTACCCCTTCCTACCCCTTCCTAACTCGTCCTACCCCTTCCTAACTCGTCCTACCCCTTCCTAATTCGTCCTACCCCTTCCTAACTCCTCCTGCCCCTTCTTAACTCATCCTGCCCCTTCCTAACTCGTCCTACCCCTTCCTAACTCGTCTTACCCCTTCTTAACTCATCCTGCCCCTTCTTAACTCGTCCTGCCCCTTCCTTCTTAACTCGTCCTACCCCTTCCTAACTCGTCCTGCCCCTTCCTAACTCGTCCTGCCCCTTCCTAACCCGTCCTACCCCTTCCTAACTCGTCCTACCCCTTCCTACCCCTTCCTGCCCCTTCCTAACTCGTCCTGCCCCTTCCTACCCCTTCCTGCCCCTTCTTAACTCATCCTGCCCCTTCCTAACTCGTCCTACCCCTTCCTAACTCGTCCTGCCCCTTCCTACCCCTTCCTGCCCCTTCCTAACTCGTCCTGCCCCTTCCTACCCCTTCCTGCCCCTTCCTAACTCGTCCTGCCCCTTCCTAACTCGTCCTACCCCTTCCTAATTCGTCCTACCCCTTCCTAACTCGTCCTGCCCCTTCCTACCCCTTCCTGCACCTTCCTAACTCGTCCTACCCCTTCCTAACTCGTCCTACCCCTTCCTAATTCGTCCTACCCCTTCCTAACTCGTCCTGCCCCTTCTTAACTCCTCCTGCCCCTTCTTAACTCATCCTGCCCCTTCTTAACTCATCCTGCCCCTTCCTTCCTAACTCATCCTGCCCCTTCTTAACTCGTCCTGCCCCTTCCTTCCTAACTCGTCCTACCCCTTCTTAACTCGTCCTGCCCCTTCTTAACTCATCCTGCCCCTTCCTTCCTAACTCGTCCTGCCCCTTCTTAACTCATCCTGCCCCTTCTTAACTCGTCCTGCCCCTTCTTAACTCGTCCTGCCCCTTCTTAACTCATCCTGCCCCTTCCTTCCTAACTCGTCCTGCCCCTTCTTAACTCATCCTGCCCCTTCTTAACTCATCCTGCCCCTTCTTAACTCATCCTGCCCC
Source organism: Notothenia rossii (assembly GCF_949606895.1). Classification (NCBI taxonomy): domain Eukaryota; kingdom Metazoa; phylum Chordata; class Actinopteri; order Perciformes; family Nototheniidae; genus Notothenia; species Notothenia rossii. The sequence continues at coordinate 95,189,793 of NC_136912.1, forward strand.
TTCCTTCCTAACTCGTCCTGCCCCTTCTTAACTCATCCTGCCCCTTCTTAACTCATCCTGCCCCTTCTTAACTCGTCCTGCCCCTTCCTTCCTAACTCGTCCTGCCCCTTCTTAACTCATCCTGCCCCTTCTTAACTCGTCCTGCCCCTTCTTAACTCGTCCTGCCCCTTCCTTCCTAACTCGTCCTACCCCTTCTTAACTCGTCCTGCCCCTTCTTAACTCATCCTGCCCCTTCCTTCCTAACTCGTCCTGCCCCTTCTTAACTCATCCTGCCCCTTCTTAACTCGTCCTACCCCTTCCTAACTCGTCCTGCCCCTTCCTTCCTAACTCGTCCTGCCCCTTCTTAACTCATCCTGCCCCTTCCTAACTCGTCCTGCCCCTTCTTAACTCATCCTGCCCCTTCCTAACTCGTCCTACCCCTTCCTAACTCATCCTGCCCCTTCTTAACTCGTCCTGCCCCTTCCTTCCTAACTCGTCCTACCCCTTCCTAACTCATCCTGCCCCTTCCTAACTCGTCCTGCCCCTTCCTAACTCGTCCTACCCCTTCTTAACTCGTCCTGCCCCTTCTTAACTCGTCCTGCCCCTTCCTAACTCGTCCTGCCCCTTCTTAACTCATCCTGCCCCTTCCTAACTCGTCCTACCCCTTCTTAACTCGTCCTGCCCCTTCTTAACTCGTCCTGCCCCTTCCTTCCTAACTCGTCCTACCCCTTCCTAACTCATCCTGCCCCTTCCTAACTCGTCCTACCCCTTCCTAACTCATCCTGCCCCTTCCTAACTCGTCCTACCCCTTCCTTCCTAACTCGTCCTACCCCTTCCTAACTCATCCTGCCCCTTCTTAACTCGTCCTGCCCCTTCCTTCCTAACTCGTCCTACCCCTTCCTAACTCATCCTGCCCCTTCCTAACTCGTCCTGCCCCTTCCTAACTCGTCCTACCCCTTCTTAACTCGTCCTGCCCCTTCTTAACTCGTCCTGCCCCTTCCTAACTCGTCCTGCCCCTTCTTAACTCATCCTGCCCCTTCCTAACTCGTCCTACCCCTTCTTAACTCGTCCTGCCCCTTCTTAACTCGTCCTGCCCCTTCCTTCCTAACTCGTCCTACCCCTTCCTAACTCATCCTGCCCCTTCCTAACTCGTCCTACCCCTTCCTAACTCATCCTGCCCCTTCCTAACTCGTCCTACCCCTTCCTTCCTAACTCGTCCTACCCCTTCCTAACTCATCCTGCCCCTTCTTAACTCGTCCTGCCCCTTCCTTCCTAACTCGTCCTACCCCTTCCTAACTCATCCTGCCCCTTCCTAACTCGTCCTACCCCTTCCTAACTCATCCTGCCCCTTCCTAACTCGTCCTACCCCTTCCTTCCTAACTCGTCCTGCCCCTTTTTTCCTAACTCGTCCTACCCCTTCCTAACTCATCCTGCCCCTTCCTAACTCGTCCTACCCCTTCCTAACTCATCCTGCCCCTTCCTAACTCGTCCTACCCCTTCCTTCCTAACTCGTCCTACCCCTTCCTAACTCATCCTGCCCCTTCTTAACTCGTCCTGCCCCTTCCTTCCTAACTCGTCCTGCCCCTTCTTAACTCGTCCTGCCCCTTCCTAACTCGTCCTGCCCCTTCTTAACTCGTCCTGCCCCTTCCTAACTCGTCCTACCCCTTCCTAACTCATCCTGCCCCTTCTTAACTCGTCCTACCCCTTCCTTCCTAACTCGTCCTACCCCTTCCTTCCTAACTCGTCCTAACTCGTCCTACGCCTTCCTTCCTAACTCGTCCTACCCCTTCCTTCCTAACTCATCCTACCCCTTCCTTCCTAACTCGTCCTACCCCTTCCTTCCTAACTCGTCCTAACTCGTCCTACCCCTTCCTTCCTAACTCGTCCTACCCCTTCCTTCCTAACTCGTCCTACGCCTTCCTTCCTAACTCGTCCTACGCCTTCCTTCCTAACTCGTCCTACCCCTTCCTTCCTAACTCGTCCTACCCCTTCCTTCCTAACTCGTCCTAACGGCCCGTCCACACAGCGGCGTGCGTTGAAAGCTTTACTTTGAATGGGGTGACGTCACTTTTCGCCGAACTGCATTGTGGGAAGCGAAGCGGAGCTTTGCTGGCGTGGCTCGCTGCAAAAGTTGAGCAATGTTCAACTTTTGAAGCCTTGGTAGAAGCGTCAGCCAATCGAATCATATACCGGTACAAGCTCTAGCCAATCAAACCGCTGCTTGTGTGTCAGGGGCGGGAGATTCATGTGATTGGTTGTTGGTCGAGTTTCAGACACGCCCGCCGGCAAGCTTCAACGCACGCCGCTGTGTGGACGGGCCGTGACTCGTCCTACCTCGTCCTAACTCGTCCTAACCCTCCCAAACTCTCCTTCCTAGCTCCCACGCAGCGTTGACAGTGTCTCCTCTTGTCCTCTCTCAGGTGGTCCTGCCGACCTTCATCCTGGAGAGGAGGTCGTTGTTAGAAATGTACGCAGACTTCTTCGCACACCCCGACTTATTCGTAAGGTAATCATCATCCCTCTCATTCCTGCAGGCTTTTATAAAAACACACAAGTGTTCAGGATCAGAATTCCTTTAGTCGTTCAACAGAGGGGACATTTTACACCGTTACACCAAGAGGACAGAGCCAGAGATAGCTAGTGTTGATTAAGGAGCATGCATACCAGTAACAGTATTTTAAAAAGCGTAGCATGTATAAAGTAGTGTGACAGCAGCCTGTTATAATCTATTGTATTAATACATATCCAACATGTTCATTATTTCCCCTCTGTGTGATTCCCCCAGCATCGCGGAGCAGGAGGAGGCCAGGGAGCGCATGGTGCAGGTGGTGAAGTGGTACATGTCTGCTTTCCACGCGGGGAGGAAAGGCTCCGTGGCCAAGAAGCCCTACAACCCCATCCTGGGAGAGGTGTTCTACTGCCACTGGGACCTGCCCACGGAGACAGAGGAGCCCCCCCCGCCCACGGTGAGGCACTCTGAGGGTCCTTAGATACTGCAGACTGTGTGTGGATCATCAGCACCCTCTAGTGGGCAGAGAGGGTACTGCCATGTGGTTTAAACAAACCATACATTATGTTGTTTCAAGAGTCAAGGCTTTCTTGTCCTTTGTACAGCAGCTACAGGGAAGATATGGAAATGTAAGTCAACTGTGCAACATATGTATAGCACATAGAACAAATCAAACAGATCAAATAGTGCAAGAGAATACAAATGAAAAGCACACGACGAAATGTAAACAAACACTGAAATAATACGATAAAAAGGCAGAGTTGGAGAGGAGCCAAACGCACGGCAGCCCTGATCACCGGCGCCATGTTGTTTTTAATGTTTAATAAATATATAACCCTCTTTATTTGAGGACCTTAAAAAGCGCACCATACATACCATTTATTATTATTATAATTATTAATATTTTAAAGAGCTGTTTGTTTTGGTTTTTATGACCCTAATAAATTCTCTGCTTTTTATTTATGGAGATATATTTTTGGGAGGAAGTTTGTCTTTTATTTTTTAGCAATCTGAAATGGGGCTTAAATTATAGTTGATGCTGTGAAAGATAGTAATTTTCAGGTGTATGTACTGTATGTGTAATATTCTCAGGTTGTTGGTCAAAGGGAAAGGAAATGGTTCAATTGACAAAAAATAAATTGGTTGAATTAACAAAGCAGATTGTTTTTATTAGGTTCATATTTGGATGTATGACCCTCGTGATTTTTATCCTTATCTTTCATGTTGTTGGTTGATTTGAGAACAGGTCCTCCTTCATGTTCAGAGTTGAACCATCAGTAAAGGGGCTTTGAACGCGTCACGACTTCTGCACATCACTTCAACAACAACATACAGCACTTCATATTTCCTGTGTATATTTACCGTCTGTTCTCTGCCGTTCAGCAGGAGACGGTGTCCGAGGGTCCCGTGCCGTGGTCTTCCACCAACAGTGTGTGTTTTGTGGCGGAGCAGGTCTCTCACCACCCCCCCAGTGAGTAACTGACCTCTATATCAGTCATTTATATTCACTAACGGTTACAGAGGAGGGAGAAGTACTCAGATCTGGTACTTGAGTAAAAGTAGAAGTACCAGAGTGTAGGAATACTTTCTCCTCTACATTTGTGTGACCAGCGTCCTTGGGTTTCTTGAAAAGCACTGTATATATATATATATATATATATATATATACAGTGGGGCAAAAAAGTATTTAGTCAGCCACCAATTGTGCAAGTTCTCCCACTTAAAAAGATGAGAGGCCTGTAACTTTCATCCTAGGTACACTTCAACTATGAGACAAAATGAGAAGAAACAATCCAGAAAATCACATTGTCTGATTTTTAAATACTTTATTTGCAAATGATGGTGAAAAATAAGTATTTGGTCAATAACAAAAGTTCATCTCAATACTTTGTTATATTCCCTTTGTTGGCAATGACAGAGGTCAAACGTTTTCTGTAAGTCTTCACAAGGTTTTCACTGTTGCTGGTATTTTCTGGGATCTTTGCTCACCGGTCTTGTTTCTCACTTTGACCCCACGGGGTAAGATCTTGCGTGGAGCCCCAGATGGAGGGAGATTATCAGTGGTCTTGTATGTCTTCCATTTTCTAATAATTGCTCCCACAGTTGATTTCTTCACACCAAGCTGCTTACCTATTGCAGATTCAGTCTTCCCAGCCTGGTGCAGGTCTACCATTTAGTTTCTGGTGTCCTTGGACAGCTCTTTGGTCTTGGCCATAGTGGAGTTTGGAGTGTGACTGTTTGAGGTTGTGGACAGGTGTCTTTTATTCTGATAACGAGTTCAAACAGGTTCCATTAATACAGTTAACAAGTGGAGTACAGAGCAGGCTCTTAAAGAAGAAGTTACAGGTCTGTGAGAGACAGAAATCTTGTTTGTTTGTAGGTGACCAAATACTTATTTTATTAAAATGACAGGCCTCTCATCTTTTTAAGTGGGAGAACTTGCACAATTGGTGGTTGACTAAATACTTTTTTGCCCCACTGTATATTATTATTCATATTATTATATAAGTTAAAACAAAAAAACCAAATGACCAGCAACACTGAGAGCATGTAAGTGATTCCATATAACCTCCAAAATATATAATAATATAATTCCCAAAAGAAGTTGAATTCCAAATCAGTTTTTTAGAAACCTTATATTCTAATAACGTCTTGTTTTCTGCCCTCACTGACGTAGCTGTGTCTAAAGTGTAAGCTGCATGTATGATGATGTAATGTTGAAAGTGTCTCCTCTGTCTCTCTGCAGTCTCTGCATTCTACGCAGAGTGTCTAAACAGAAAGATCCAGTTCAACGCTCACATCTGGACCAAGTCCAAGTTCCTGGGGATGTCTATAGGAGTGCACAACATCGGGCAAGGTGCTTTAGATAGGCCCAGACTGCATGGATTACAGTTACACACCTGACCGTCTGTTATTGTTATAATGGTGTGTGTGTGTGTGTGTGTGTGTGTGTGTGTGTGTGTGTGTGTGTGTGTGTGTGTGTGTGTGTGTGTGTGTGTGTGTGTGTGTGTGTGTGTGTGTGTGTGTGTGTGTGTGTGTGTGTGTGTGTGTGTGTGTGTGTGTGTGTGTGTGTGTGTGTGTGTGTGTGTGTGTGTGTGTGTGTGTGTGTGTGTGTGTGTTTCAGGCTGTGTGTCGTGTTTGGAGCACGACGAGCATTACATCCTCACCTTCCCCAACGGATACGGCAGGTATGTGATGGAGACGAGGAGATACGCTTTATTGATCCTAAATAGGGAATATTGGTTCGTCACAGCAGCAAAAAAATATAATAAAATGTATATAATAAAAGATATGTAATAAAATAAAATTGAATTAAATAAATATAGAATAAAAAAAACTGAAAAGAAATATAATCAAATAAAAAAACAATAAGATGAATATATAATAAAATTGAAATATAATAAAAATTAAATAAATAAACTTAAATATAAACTTTTTAACAATAAATATATATCTATAGAGTTTCTAAACAATGCAAAGTACAAACATACATAAGTTAGAATACGCTGTATAATACTTATAAAGTGTGCGTAGAGGACGATCTGTCGAAGCCGAACAGTGCGTTCTGATTGGATAAGAAGCTGAGGTGTGGCACAGAGTTCCTATAACCCTGCCTGTCTTTATTTAACTACCTTTAAGCGTCTTTGAGCGCCAGGAAAAGCGCTATAAGAATTCAATGTATTATTATTATTATTATTATTATTATGACACCCCTCTCTTCATGAAGCCTGTCCTCCCTGCGCCTCTCTCCCAGGTCGATCCTCACGGTGCCCTGGGTGGAGCTCGGGGGAGAGTGCAACATCTCCTGCTCCAAGTCGGGCTTCAGCGCCAACATCGTGTTCCACACCAAGCCGTTCTACGGGGGGAAGAAGCACCGCATCACCGCTGAGATCTTGTGAGAGGAGACACTGCTCAATACACGTGAAAGAGTGGTTCCACTGAGACAGGAAGGGACGCTCTGGGGACAGGCATCACTGTGACACCGCTCCACACTGTCTGACCTGCATTAGCGCCTGTTTGTTCTCCTGTCATCATACATCTGTGGCCCTTCTTTTATTCATCTTTTTACCAAACCTACGACTACAACATGTCAGCTGGGTCTAAAGAGCGAAGCGTCAGCGTAAACATGTTTTGCTCAAATTCAACTTTAATGTCGATCCTACTCAGTTTGTGTTTACAGACAGAAATCGAAATGACGTTTCCAACAATCCCAAATGTAAAATTATACAGATATGTTTAACAATATGTATAAAATATGTATATCCTATATACACAATCAACAGACACATTTACACACATGCACACTTTAAGATACAAAAAAAACAATCATCAAAATAACATTCACTTCAACATTCAAGTACAATAAGTACATTCGACCAAGAAAACAGAATCATATAAGAACATCAGGTTTCATAGAGCCAAACATTTCAAGTGCTACTCAACTGGCTTTAGATAAGCCAGCCCTTTATTAGTATATAAGTGCTTTGTTAGTAACTCTATCTCTGGAAGTGGAGTCTAAAGAGATGAGTTTTCAGTCTGAAGAAGATGTGTAAGCTTTCTGCTGTCCTGATTTCAATGGGGAGCTCATTCCACCATTTTGGAGCCAGGATAGCAAACCCACGTGTTTCTGCTGATGGGAACTTGGGTCCCCCTCGCAGTGCGGGTGCAGCGAGCTGTTTGGCTGACGCAGAGCGGAGTGCACGTGCTGGGGTGTACGGTTTAACCATGTCCTGGATGTAGGAAGGGCCAGATCCATTCACAGCATGGTACGCAAGTACCAGTGTCTTCAAGTGGATTCTAGCAGTTACTGGAAGCCAGTGAAGGGAGCGTAGGAGCGGCGTGGTGTGGGAGCATTTAGGAAGACCAGACGAGCCGCTGCATTCTGGATGAGCTGCAGAGGTCAGAGGGCACATGCAGGGAGACCAGCCAGGAGGGAGTTGCAGTAGTCTAGGCGTGAGATGACGAGAGCCTGGACCAGAACCTGCGTCTCTTTCTGGGTCAGCTGGGGACGTGTCCTCCTGATGTTGTAAAGAGTGTATCTGCAGCAGCGGGTTGTAGCAGAGATGTTTGCAGTGAAGGACAGTTTGTTATCTAGGGTCACACCCAGAGTCCTTGCAGTCTGAGTCGGGGAAACAACAGAGGGGCCGATGTTGATTGTTAGGTCAAGAGTGGGACAATCTTCTCCCGGAAGGAAAAGCAGTTCAGTCTTGTCAAGGTTGAGCTTGAGGTGATGAGCAGACATCCACTGAGAGATGTCAGCTAGGCAAGCAGAGATGCGTGCGACCACACAAAGATTTTCCATAAATAACGGTTTTATTATAATATAGTTTTGTGTTTCTCCTGCAGTTCCCCTAACGATAAGAAGTCCTTCTGCTCCATCGAAGGAGAGTGGAACGGAGTGATGTACGCCAAGTGGGCGACTGGAGTGAGTCTTTGATCTATTATTTCCTCCATTCCTCCCATTGGAGGGCTGGAGGGGATATTTCACATTTGAAAATATGTTTTGAAGTTCCTTTGTTTATTTTCTGAACGGTAACTATGATGAAATATGTTCGTCAGCATAACTTCAGTTCCTTAAAACTAGACGTAAAAATTACTAACAATAATGTTTCGTCTAAACACAAGTTGATCAATTGAATATCAGTGAAGGGTTTATCCATGAGGGAGTTAATGAACGTGTTTGGTGTTTGCAGGAGAACACAGTGTTCATCGACACGAGGAACATCGGCATCATCAAGAAGAAAGTGAGGAAGGCGGAGGATCAGCTGGAGTACGAGTCCCGACGGTGAGACGTTTCACTGACCTGAATATAAACTATTACACACTAGTCTGGTTTCCAGCTTAGTGAACCTGGACATGTTGAGACCCCAAAGTGTTCTGATAGAAATGTAGAGTAGGGTCTGCAGTAGGCTTGGGCGGTATCATTTTTTTCATACCGTCATACCTTGCTGACATCATACCGTGGTATACGGTATATGACGGTATGACTTGGGTCGACTTGAGCGAGGCGGCGTTCGGCGGCAAATAGATGTTTCGAACGGTATATTATATGTTCGGTGTAAAATGCAGCCCGAGCCGGTAGACGCTCGCAAAGTGCCGCGACGTGCGCGCAAGTGCAAAACAAGGGCTGCATACATGACACATCGTGCAAATGGAACATTTTGAGATCGGATACAGGACGCGTTTGTAGATGTCCGACGTTGTTTCCATAGTGAGCTAAGTTAACAATATATCATCATACATAAACATTTTCCGGGAGTAAATACTTGACTTATTGAATAAAGTTTGCTATATTCACTAACTAGTTTGGCAATATTATTCCGTGCATGTGTTAAAAACCTTATTTCCATTTGATTCATTGGATTACTCGCGTGAAGGTTTAGCACGTAAATGCTTTCGTTTTTAAAACCGTCCGAACTCGACTACAAAACCATCAACTAGTTGCATAGGATTAAAAAATGTCAACACTCACTCACCCCGTCTTATACATTCCCAAAGAAGTGCCTCTGTCTCTCGTTGTGCTGGATGAAGTCACTGGCGACGAGTAAACCCAAAATAGTCCCAAACAGGCGCAGAGGCATTTTTCTTTTTTACTAGTTGTCCGAGTTCGGGGCCGGCAAATGCTGTATTGAAAATCATACCGACGGTATTTCGAAATACCCTGGTATACCGTAATACCGTCATACCGCCCAAGCCTAGTCTGCAGCACATAGGAGCTGCCGGATGCTAACCTGCACATGCTGGGAGGTTTGCACAATCAGCATAGGTTGTGTTAATTAGCATTCCAGTAACAATAGTTAGGAAATGGCTGATTTGGACATTTTTGGTGTGTTTTTGGAGGTTATTGACGAGGCTGAATCCATTTCTGACATTTTCAGGATCAAAAAAGGCAGGGTTCGTACGGGTTCTGGAAATCCTTAAAAATGCTTGACGTTTTCTGTAGTGTTTTCAAGGTTTGGAAAGTGCTTACATTTTGGGAATGGTGCTTGAATTTGGGATAAAGTGCAGGTGTTGTTTCTGCCGGATTTGGACCCCCCCCCTATAACTTTGTCCAGGATCAGTGTGTGTGTAGAAATATGTAATTTACAACGGCTGTAAGAGGCTTGAAAAGTGCTTGAATTGTACTTTGGAAAAGGTGTAAGAACCCTGAGTTATGAGTTCACTAAAACTTTCAAATCAAACCAAGATGTATCAAACCCAGATGTATCAAACCCAAGATGTATCAAACCCAGATGGATCAAACCCAAGATGTATCAAACCCCAGATGTATCAAACCCAGATGCGTCAAACCCAGATGCGTCAAACCCAGATGCGTCAAACCCAGATGGATCAAACCCAAGATGGATCAAACCCAGGTGTATCAACCCCAGATGTATCAAACCCAAGATGTATCAAACCCAAGATGTATCAAACCCAAGATGGATCAAACCCAGATGGATCAAACCCAGATGTATCAAACCCAAGATGCGTCAAACCCAGATGTGTCAAACCCAGATGTATCAACCCAAGATATATCAAACCCAGATGTATCAACCCAAGATGTGTCAACCCCAGATGTGTCAACCCCAGATGTGTCAACCCCAGATGTGTCAAACCCAAGATGTATCAAACCCAGATGTATCAAACCCCAGATGTATCAAACCCAAGATGGATCAAACCCAAGATGGATCAAACCCAGATGTATCAAACCCAAGATGTATCAAACCCAGCCCATCTGGAGGAGAAATATGGTCACTTTCTGCTTTCTGGTGAAAACTGCAATTTTTGATCTGGAAAATGTCAGAAATGGACTCAGCATCCTCAAAAACCTCCAAACCACTCCAAACTTGTCCAAATCTAATTAGCCATTTTATAACTATTGTCTGCATTATTGCTAATCACCCCAACTTATGCTAATTGTGCAAATGTCCCAGCATGTGCAGGGTAGCATCCGGCAGTTTCTATGTGCTGCAGACCCTACTCCACATTTCTATCAGAACACTTTGGGGTACTCAACATGTCCACGTTCACAACATGGCTCTGTGAGCTGCTGACTAGAGTATACCTGAGACCCAGACTCATTGAAACAGCCTCTTGTCTCTTCTCCCCCTCCCTCTTTGAACCCTCAGATTGTGGAGAGACGTGACTCTGAACCTGAAGCTGAAGGACATCGACTCGGCGACAGAAGCCAAACACAGTCTGGAGGAGAAACAGAGAGGAGAGGCTCGAGAGAGGAAGGAGAACGAGCAGCAGTGGGAGACCCGGGTGAATATTAGATTATTATGGACTACACGTTAACATGCGTCTAGAAACCGGGTTCCTGCAGAGCCCTTAAAGCCGTTCAATTCAATCATCTGAAATAAAGAAAGCCTTAAATGGAATTAACTTTGCATTCGAAAGTCACAAAATGCTAAGTTGGATTTTATTTTAGTCGTTTTTTGCTGTAAAATCTCTAAAAAATATGTATTCTTGAAAGGCAATAAATTCAGTTAAAGTAGGGTCTTATTTGGTTTAACAGTGTCGATATTTCACCTTAAAAAAATCATTAAATGTTATTAAAATGACTTAAAACAGTCTTTCAAGAGTCATAAAAATGCAAACATGTGGGAGTTGTAGTTTTTAGGGTACCAGTTCTTTGTAAACTCTCTTTAAAAAAAAAAGTCTTGAAAAGCAATAGATTCCTTAAAATCAGGGTCTATTTTGATATTGAATTGTCTTTAATCAATAATGTCTCCAAAGATATTAAATTAATAAGTTAAATAAATGCGTTAAATGTTATTAAAATGTCTTAAAGACAAGTCTGACTCAATCATTGCTAAACACGTTATTAGAAACATCAATTTTTTTGTATAATCTGCCAGAAATGCTGTGATTATTGAGTACTCATAATATCCCAAAACAAACAGTAAGTTGAAGAGTATCAAATACAAAAGAATATCTTGTTGTTTTGAATGTAAAGTGACAGAATCTGAACGGATGAACGAGCACTTTTCGGGTCACTCATTCTACATAGTGCTCGTTACTGTTGTCAAATAAAAGGACATGTAATGCAAACTCATCAAGCGTCTCCATTTCACTCGTACACACAGACGTGTATCAGATAGCTAGACCCTCCAGAAAAACGCGGGCTAAAATCATTGATTATGCGATTAATCATGCGGGGGTTTATTTGATTTTATGCGGTGAAATTGCAAAATATGCGGAAAGTTGCGAAAAAGAATTTTTCATTTCATTTCAAACCTTTATTTAGACAGATTGGTCCCTTGAGATCATCGATCTCATTTACAAGGGAGACCTGCATCATTTAGTTCCACATGAAACATCAAAACAACATACAAACAACAGAGGATATCATATTTACATATTCAACATTTACAAATACCCAGAGTGTCAGAAAGCATTTCATTTAGACATGCCTTAAATACATTCAGAGAAATAAAAATGCTCAATTTCAATTTTGCCTGTAGACTGTTCCAAGCAAGTGGAGCTGCGCACATAAAAGCTGTCTTACCTAAGACAGTCCTTACTCTTGGCACATCTAACAAGACTATATCCTGTGATCGCAGACAATAGCTGCTTGCAACTTTCTGCTTTATCAATGAACAGATATAATAATACAGATATGCCCAACATAGCTGTATAGATAAAAGTGTACCAGTGACTGAGCCTCCGTACAGTGAGTGATGGTAAACCTGCCTTGGTATACAGGGTACAGTGATGAGTAAGTGCTTTACAGTTTGTGACAAATCTCAGAGCGCTGTGATACGCAGCATCTAGTTTGCTCAGGTAATTGGAATAGATTTTTTTTTTAAATATTGGGCTCTCTTATTTATTCTCTCTCACACACAACCTGCCACTAACGTTAAACCCCTTTACTATTCAATTAAACACATTCAATGTTTATTTATTGTAAAAGCAATTGGGCTATTTTAATCTCACACACACACACACACACACACACACACACACGCACGCACGCACGCACGCACACACACAACCCCCCCCCACACACACACACACACACACACACAACCCCCCCCCCCCACACACACACACACACACACACACACACACACACACACACACACACACACACACACACACACACACACACACACACACACAACCCCCCCCCACACACACACACACACACACACAACCCCCCCCCACACACACACACACACACACACACAACCCCCCCCACACACACACACACCCTCTTCTCCGCCTCATTCTGTTTTCATTTACTCGTTCGTTATCTGCAGCTTCAATCTTGTAGGCTACTCACTTCGTTTCTTGTAGCCCTCGAAAGGGTTTTGGAGGTTGATGCCTCGTGAACGTGAGTTGTTTGGCTTTCTTGTCCGCAGCAGCAGAAAGCATTTTCTAATGTTTGAATGAATCAAAGTGGGTCGTCCCCGTCGATTTTCTCTTATGCTCCAACACACAGTTGCACGGGGTGCAGAATAGTTTCCCCCCACTTGTTGCCCGGTCTTTAGTAGAAATGTTCGTGGGTAAATGAAATGGATCAGATGTTTTCATCTTGGTGTTTTCTCTATCGTGTGAGCTCCACACGTTCTCTACGGTGTTGTTTACCTTCTGTGATGCGCCAGCTGATGATGTCACGTCATCATCATCACTACTTCACGAGTTAACTTTTTTTTTTCTCAACTTTGTGTGGAAAAATACGGGGATTATGCGACCTTTTAAAAATCTGCGCCATTTTGCTGATGATGCGGTAAATTCTGCGATCGCGTTTTCCTGGAGGGTCTAGATAACGAGCCGTTTAATTTCACGGTTTTCCCAATATTTGACTCTAAAACCTGGTATTTCTTGTGTCTCTGCAGCTATTCCACGAGGACGGAGAGGTCTGGGTGTACGATGAGCCTCTACTCAAGAGATATAACTCCCAGGGGGGGCACTGAGACCACACACACACACACACACACACACACACACACACACACACACACACACACACACACACACACACACACACACACACACACACACACACACACACACAGCAGAGTCTTCATAAGAACTCTTTTGCAAAAAAAACACTTCTCCCAGCCTTGGAATGACTGACGATTGAAGACAGCTTTGCATTTGACTGAAAAACAACAACAACAACAACAACAACCAATGAGACGACTGGAAAAACAGCTCCTCCCCTTATTTGGTCACTTCCTGTTCCTGCGCCACCTCCATCAAAACGCCAACCTGAGGGATGCTGTCTCTCTTCACCCCCCACACCCCCACCTCTCAGCAGAGTCCCTGCACAAATCTGGGTTTTTATTAATGGAGGGGGGGGGGGGGGCCAGGTGTGTGTGGGGTTGGTGGTGAATACGAAAAAACGAACCTTGACCAGTTAAAAGATGGCGCTCTACATCTCAGGGAACGACTGAGGAAACGAGAAGGCTGCCCCCTGAGAGTCTGACAGCCTTATATATAACGGTGTAAATCTTAAATGGGCGTGGGGGGGGGCGTTAAACCCCCACCTGCCTGCAACTAGCTGTGTTTATATTATAGAAATACATACGACGGATATATAAATATATATTCTTTCTTTTGTTTTTCTTTCTGGCAATAGTGTACAAATATCTGAGGATGTGACGGCTCTAGGGATCATTCCATTTCCATGTTTCATCTCCCACGGTGTTTTGTTTTCCAGAAGCAGAGTAAGCCATAGCATCTGAACGGGGAAATATGCAATATAGGGAGTGATTTAGGGGGTCCGTGATGCCGGCTAAAGGGACTTGCGTTCGGACACAGGTCAACATGGCTCCTGAAGGCATTTATGAACAAATGATTGTTTACATATCTCTGTCTTTCAGTTTCCTTGTTTCCTCACAATGAAGGGGTCGATGTGTTACTGCGCTCTTAACGATCATAGGTTGGCTCTTAATGCAGAAATAAAGAAACTTTTAACTGAAAATGCACAAGAACATCCCGGGTCGTCTGCTCTGGACATTAGGCGTGAGTGAACGTGATCTAAATGAATATTAAAATCAGACGGCGTAACGTGTGTCTGAGAGTAAAGGAATTCTCTTATCGAAGGCAAACATGAACGCCTTTTTAGAAACGAGCCAAATAAAGATCCCTGCCGAAGCTTCGTTTGTTAGTTTGTTTACTTTCCCTCCATGTTTTCTGTCTTTGTTTATTATATTGAATCGAGGCCTTGCCATACATGTCAGTATCACTCGCCTGGTAGAGAGCAATCATGTCTTTTGATTTATTTTTGACCATAACCATTGATTGTAAGAGATGTTCCTATTGATGCATAATATTAAATCTCCATGAGTTCATTCCTGAGATTCTGTCTGTTTTTACACCTGAGCATCAGCAGGAGAGAACTCTTTAAAGTAGAGACACTACATACTGATATACACCTGAACATCAGCAGGAGAGGACTCTTTAAAGTAGAGACTCTACATACTGATATACACCTGAACATCAGCAGGAGAGGACTCTTTAAAGTAGAGACACTACATACTGATATACACCTGAACATCAGCAGGAGAGGACTCTTTAAAGTAGAGACTCTACATACTGATATACACCTGAACATCAGCAGGAGAGGACTCTTTAAAGTAGAGACACTACATACTGATATACACCTGAACATCAGCAGGAGAGAACTCTTTAAAGTAGAGACACTACATACTGATATACACCTGAACATCAGCAGGAGAGGACTCTTTAAAGTAGAGACACTACATACTGATATACACCTGAACATCAGCAGGAGAGAACTCTTTAAAGTAGAGACACTACATACTGATATACACCTGAACATCAGCAGGAGAGAACTCTTTAAAGTAGAGACACTACATACTGATATACACCTGGACATCAGCAGGAGAGAACTCTTTAAAGTAGAGACACTACATACTGATATACACCTGAACATCAGCAGGAGAGAACTCTTTAAAGTAGAGACACTACATACTGATATACACCTGGACATCAGCAGGAGAGAACTCTTTAAAGTAGAGACACTACATACTGATACACACCTGAACATCAGCAGGAGAGCACTCTTTAAAGTAGAGACACTACATACTGATATACACCTGAACATCATCAGGAGAGGACTCTTTAAAGTAGAGACACTACATACTGATATACACCTGAACATCAGCAGGAGAGGACTCTTTAAAGTTGAGACACTACATACTGATATACACCTGAACCTCAGCAGGAGAGGACTCTTTAAAGTAGAGACACTACATACTGATATACACCTGAACATCATCAGGAGAGGACTCTTTAAAGTAGAGACACTACATACTGATAAACACCTGAACATCAGCAGGAGAGGACTCTTTAAAGTAGAGACACTACATACTGATATACACCTGAACATCATCAGGAGAGCACTCTTTAAAGTAGAGACACTACATACTGATATACACCTGAACATCAGCAGGAGAGGACTCTTTAAAGTTGAGACACTACATACTGATATACACCTGAACATCAGCAGGAGAGGACTCTTTAAAGTAGAGACTACATACTGATATACACCTGAACCTCAGCAGGAGAGGACTCTTTAAAGTAGAGACACTACATACTGATATACACCTGAACATCAGCAGGAGAGGACTCTTTAAAGTTGAGACACTACATACTGATATACACCTGAACATCAGCAGGAGAGGACTCTTTAAAGTAGAGACACTACACACTGATATACACCTGAACATCAGCAGGAGAGGACTCTTTAAAGTAGAGACACTACATACTGATATACACCTGAACATCAGCAGGAGAGGACTCTTTAAAGTAGAGACACTACATACTGATATACACCTGAACATCAGCAGGAGAGGACTCTTTAAAGTAGAGACACTACATACTGATATACACCTGAACATCAGCAGGAGAGGACTCTTTAAAGTAGAGACACCACATACTGATATACACCTGAACATCAGCAGGAGAGGACTCTTTAAAGTAGAGACACTACATACTGATATACACCTGAACATCAGCAGGAGAGGACTCTTTAAAGTAGAGACACTACATACTGATATACACCTGAACATCAGCAGGAGAGGACTCTTTAAAGTAGAGACACTACATACTGATATACACCTGAACATCAGCAGGAGAGGACTCTTTAAAGTAGAGACACTACATACTGATATACACCTGAACATCAGCAGGAGAGGACTCTTTAAAGTAGAGATACTACATACTGAAATACACCTGAACATCAGCAGGAGAGGACTCTTTAATAATACAGTATCATTCCGAAGACTCTACATATTAGTTTAGGGTAAACAATTGAGTGACACATTTCCAGAAAAGACATCTGAAAACTTGAAGCCATGTTTAAAATGTATTTAGTTTAGTCAAAAGCTTTATTAGGATTTTTGAGCTACAATCAAATTTGTCATGCTTTTTCAACAACAGAGACAAAAAACTTTAAATGAGAATGTTAGGA
Organism: Notothenia rossii; assembly: GCF_949606895.1. Classification (NCBI taxonomy): domain Eukaryota; kingdom Metazoa; phylum Chordata; class Actinopteri; order Perciformes; family Nototheniidae; genus Notothenia; species Notothenia rossii. The sequence goes on from NC_136912.1 coordinate 95,206,709, forward strand.
GACAGGCAGGCTGTACTTGTGCTGTTTTCCTTCCCTCCTGCTTTTTCTATACTCCCTGAAGGCTTCGTAATTCTTTCATTCCCCCTCCTCGACTCCTCGGCTCCTCGGTCCTCCGGTAGTGACCCGGAAATGGATTTCAGCGCGCCATGTTGAAGGACATCTCATTTCTCTAAATGCACATCGAGGACCGAGCATCGAGGAGGCTCTCTGGAGGATCTCTAACCGAGGATACACTGATGAGTCCTCCACGGCTCCTCCACGGATCCTTCGTGGATGCATTTCCGGCAACAGTGATGTTTCAAAGAGTCGTGACGCACGGCCGGACCTCAGCCAATGACAGCTCTGCATGCCCCCAGTCTCTGATTGAGTTACGTTATTATGAGAGTGCTCTCATACTTGTTTGATTCTGAAATTGTATATATGTATATAAGTGTGTGTGTGTGTGTGTGTGTGTGTGTGTGTGTGTGTGTGTGTGTGTGTGTGTGTGTGTGTGTGTGTGTGTGAGCATCTGACACACACTGAGACACGCAGCGACACATACTTCAGCCATGATTTCAACAGAGAAAAATGAATTCCTCACCGAGTGGCACCTTTCAATTACAACATGAGAAGGTTATCATTTAAGCCGTGAGGCATGATGGGGTGTGTGTGTGTGTGTGTGTGTGTGTGTGTGTGTGTGTGTGTGTGTGTGTGTGTCATTAATGGACATCTCTTTAAAATGACCGCTCAGAGGAGAGGAGCTCTCATTTCTCTAACCGCCTGCTGCTTCCCCTCCTCTCTCCTCGGTTCCCCTCCTCGAGTCCTCCGCTCGCATCTCATGTGGAGACACGAGGATAGGAGTCGAGGAGGGGAAATTAGAGAATTGAGAAGCCTTCCCTGTCTTCTCTGCAGCTAATCAGCAGCTGATCAGTACCTGCCTGTGCACCTGACGGCTGATTGGATCCTCTCACCCTCAGCTGGCCTATCAGCAGCCAGCCCCGACCATAAAGGAGGCACCCAGGAAGCGTTCTCCCTCTCTCACCCCGGGCCTGCTGCTGACTGAAGAGCCTCTTGCTTGGCTGCTTTGTTTAGTTGCTGATTCTACTGTGTTTTTCTGTCCTTTGTGAAACTGTGTGTGTGTGAGGTGGGGGAGTTAGGTAAGTCTGGGGTACATCTCATCACGTAGGTAACTAATGTTAGACACACTAGGTTAGCGGATTGTTGCCACCCGTCTTTTGCCTTGTCCAGTTCTGAGTAGCTTAGTTAGTGAGGGTTTTAGTTTGAGTTTAGGTTTCAGAGAATAGATGTAGAGACAGGCCTGGTTTTGTTATACTTATTTATTTAGTTTGGCGCAATCTCCTTTGTCGTCTCCTCCTCCTCCTCCTCCTCCTCCTCCTCCTCCTCCTCACTTAAGAGTATTTATGATCAGTTATTTTTGTACAAGTTATACACTTTTGTTAACATTCACGCTGACTCCCTCATCGTATTGGTTGTTGCGTGTTATTGTCTCCAGGTCCCCTACGATATCCCATCCAACCTCCTCAATAAACTCCAACATATCCAGAACTCTGCTGCCCCCCTCCTCACCCACACCCGCTCCCGAGACCACATCACTCCCGTCCTCCAGAACCTCCAGAACCTCCACTGGCTCCCCGTCCTTCAAATAATCCACCTCAAAGTCCTCCTGATTACTCACAAAGCCCTCAACAACCAGGCCCCCGCCCCCTACCTCACAGACCTGCTGCACCACCACCACCCCTTCCCGCTACTTCAAAGACCTGCTGCACCACCACACCTCCCCCTACCTCACAGACCTGCTGCACCACCACACCCCCCCCTACCTCACAGACCTGCTGCACCACCACCACCCCCCCCTACTTTACCTCACAGACCTGCTGCACCACCACACCCCTTCCCGCTACTTCAAAGACCTGCTGCACCACCACCACCCCCCCTACCTCACAGACCTGCTGCACCACCACCACCCCCCCCCCTACTGTACCTCACAGACCTGCTGCACCACCCCTTCCCGCTACCTATATTTTTTTGTCAAATATGATACAATTCCAAATCAAAAATGTTATTTCAAAGACTCGGAAAAGTCCAAATTCATTCTTTGTCATTGCAAATCTATATCCTTATCCTCCTCCATTGATAACATGTCCTTACTCCTTGACTGAGAATGTGCTGGCGTCTGTAAACCATTTTCTTTCTACTTCTTTCTTTCCCATCTCCCACATTTGAGTCAGAATCCGAGTCCCATTTTTGGCTGCAACCATGAGATAGTTCTCGTTGTCTGGGTATTTTTTTAGATTGTACCGCCCATAAACCAGAGTCTGGCACAACGGACCGAGCACCAGCAGGTAGAGGCATTCCCTTTCGTCTTCATTGAGTACCATGATGCTCTCCCAACCTGTAAGTATTGCTCCACCTACATCCAATGGACTGGGGTTCTCCAGCATCATGTACGCGATTGTTCCTGCCAGTTCAAATACATAGCAATCGTTCATGAGGGAAGAAAAGTCCAGCACGCCTGACACCTCATGACGACCGTTGCCGACAGGTGTCACAATGATGTTTTTGTCGTTTGTGTCTCCATGTATTATTCCTATGAAAAACAAATAGAATAAACTTTGTGTCATTGAATTTAATGCTGTGGAGGAACGGTACACTCATTTGAACAAATGCACCTTTCCATAGAGGAAAACAAGCAATTGATATGTTACCATAGCGTAGAGGTACTGGCTCTGTTTATCTCTTTTGGATTCGCTCTGATCAATTCAACTTAAAGGTGGGGTAGGTCATTTTGGAGAAACCAGCTCGAGTGCGCTAGAATTTGAAAATACACAACTGGAACAAATCTGCCACTTCCTCACAGAGCCCCTCCTCCAACACACACGAGCGCGCACATGACCAATGAGGGCACGAGATCAGTGTGTGCACAGATGGAATGCTGACAGGCAGGTAGGCCATCCAGTTACTTTAGCCGGGCCTGGTCGTGCTTTTTACAGCGCCACGGCTTCCACAGATGATATTTATGTATTTTTTGTCAAAGCACTTCAGATATTCATTGCTATCGGGATGTTAAGAGCATTCCATGAATTCCATTCCTCGAGCCGGTTTCTCAAACTTACCTACCCCACCTTTAAGCAGACAAATTGGCCACCCTTATTGCCAATAGAAATTGTGAATTGATTATAATCAAGGTCCAAGGGGGACATAATTGTGTGAAACAAATTGCATGGTAATCCAACCAATGGCTGAGCAATTTCAATCACAACTGCAAATTTCAACTTTCTGGTGTTGCTAAAGATAAAACAGGAGACCCGAGACAGAAGGACTCATCCTTTGGGGATGTGTACAAAATAAGACCTTACCCTGTCGAGGAGTTGTGGAGATATTTCACTACTAATAAATGTTGTGGACCAATAGAGGAACATTAATACTCGATACAGCAGTTTTAAGGTAATGGGAAGATTGTGGTTAAAATAATGGTTAAATGGTGACAACATATAAACTATTGCACATGGCCCATAGACTGCACCTTGTTGTGGCTCCCTGTACAAAGGCCACACCGCTTCTAGCATTGTCGTTGTGTAATTGTCAAATACCGTTCTTTAGCATTCTCGACTGGATTAGCATGCACCCTGTTAACAATTACAAAATCACCTGCAGTCCATTTCCATCACTCGAATCCCTTCACTAACGAACTGTCACAAGGGCAAAGAAAATCATTTCTGACCCCTCCCACCCAGCTCACCATGTCTTCCACCTTCTGCCCTCAGGGAGGCGCTACAGGTCACTGTCCACCCGCTTCAAAAACAGCTTCTTCCCCTTTGCAATACGGACACTAAATGGACTCTAAATAAACCCAATGAACAATCACAACCCGCCACTCCTGGAACTGTATGTATGTCTGTCATGATGTATGTCTTTGCCCTGTGCTGTGTGTTGTACCTTTGATTGTCTGTTGAATTGTATGGAACAAGCTGTAACACACATTCCACCAGCCTGGCTGTGTGGTCATTAAAGATTCTAATATAATCATAATTTAACCAAACAAGCAGAATATTAAACAGAGTGAAATACTGAACCAAACCTTTTTGGAAAGAGCCGATTCTGGGCAGCACGCATGATTTAAACTGTTCGATGACCGCTTTGATCACTTCCTGCAGGGGTTCTCCATCCATCACTGATAGGCAGCGCTCTACAAGATGGACGTTGGATAAACTCCATTCTTCATCACAATTATTCTGTAAGACATCCAGGTTTGGAGATTCCAGCTTGGAGAAAAATGGTAATGTGTTCAATAGTGAGGCAAAGCAAGTGTACCTATACAGCACCTTTCAACACAAAGGGCTTTACAACAATTAAAAGATTAAGAGCATTAAGAAATGGTGCAGCAGAAACATATTATGAAGTGGCCTTTTAAAACACACATTTAAAAGCAAGGATAATAAAACATGAATAACACAGGTACATGAATAAAAGTACATAAAAAGTAGTAAATCATTTTGTATGCTTTTTTTAATCAAAACATTTCAATCAGCCTGACGTAAAAAAGATGAAGGACATTTTAGGTGGACATAGAGCTAGTGTGTTAGCTAATATGTGTCCTATAGCTCTACATCTGGGATGGGCAAATGAGGGCCCCCACCTCCTCTTTTTGCGGCCCTCAGATTATTTTACAAACAACGTAATTATTATTTTTTTTAAAGTGTAGTACTGATACCGTCCACTAGACTCCTAGTTACGTCGCGAGCTGCGTACATGATTTCAAATACCGCAAAATACTCTGTGACGCGTTTGTGTGTATTGTGTTTGTTTCCCGGGGAAACCCTCACAAGACACACCGGCTGTTGTTACGCCTGCCGTGACGTTAGGTTGCCTCTTGTAATTATGCCTTTACAAACTTCAAAGTTGTTTTTATCATCTGAATTTGGCGAAACAAGTTTAATATTCTTAAAACCAGGACTTTGTTTATTTGAAATCAGATGAAAACAAACTGTCACGGACCCTGCCGTGTTATCTATGATTGCTACGCTTTTCATTCATAATTTCAGCGGGAGGGAGGGGGGGCGGCACTGAGGAACAGCAGAGTGAGGGCTGACAGGAGTCTGTGTTGACACTCCCCTTATTGTGGAATATGGGGAATGCAGAGACTGGCTACAAGTGTTCAAGTTAGACAACTAATATCTGGGTTAGTGTTCATGACTTCATGTGTATGTCATCTTAATGGTTCATCTCAATACACACATATTTTCCGTGCTTTCCAATAGTTTAAAATCGTTTTATTCCACTGTTTAATAACCTGCTCAATACAAACATGCCACTTGTAAAAATGAAATAACATTTCTGTGAACTGATATTTGTTTACTGAGCTTATTAGAGGATGCTCCCATTTTTTGGGGATGTTCCCTTTGATTGTAAAATGTCAATGAAGATGTCAGACTTAGTATATTTGTTAATAATTACATACAACACATGGAATCTTTGTGTGTGTGTGTTCCAAGTGAATCTGCAGCCCCCTGGTGGCCAGTACATTAATTATGTGGCCCCCACCACCATCAAAGTTGCCCATCCCTGCTCTACCTCAACTACTGACAATATAATTCGGTCTTTAGCAGACAAAACTTGAAGACGCATAAAATACAGTTAGAACAGCTGCATGTGTATTAGAAATATGTGGTTTTACTTTTCTACTTACTTTTTGCAAAGTCTTGTCCATGAAAGCAATTAACCTGCCCACATGATAGAGATCCTGCATAGTGCCCGGAGATTCTGCAAGTGTTTTTCCAGGCAGATAAGTCATGAGCCTCACACAGTAGGTCTGAGCCCCATGTCCGCAGTCTGATAAGGCAAGGGAACACAAACAGAAAACATTTTGAGGATCACAGCATCATAACTTTAAGGATTCACATAACACTGTCTCATAATGGACAAAAGGCCGTGCCTGCATTGTCTCTCGGGTAATTAACACTGGGCAGAGCTTGAGATGTTTGTTTCATTAAATCATGATGAGTATAATTTGTGTTAAGCCAAAGATATAATACAACTAATATAAGAACTATAGAACAATACATTTCAGATAGCTAACCTGGTAGACTGGGCCGCTCATTCAACCCTTTCTCTACCTCTTTCCAGGCTATCTCTATCCCTCTAAAGGCAAAGGGCCAGAAGGAATAGTCTTTACAAAAAGGTTCTACACTTCCCACTCTAATAGAGAGGCGAAGTCCCGCCCATCTACTTCCGCTCCATGGGACCTTATTTCAGAAAAAGTATGTATTGAAGTCAATGGAGAGAGAAAGATTATCTTTCCATCCCATTTGAATTGTGCCACGAATTACACATATGATGTTTGTCAATCTTAACAAATAATTTCCATGTCGAAAAAGTCACACTTTGTCGTAAAACTGTTGAAATATAAGACTATAAAAAATACGCAACTAGAAAGACTACAAATCCCAGAGTCCCGGTCCCGCATGCTGGCTCTTAGGAACCGACTAACTCCCCTTGTGTGTGTGTACAGCTCTCAACATGCCCAGACTTGGAGTGATTTTCACTTCTTTCAATACTTTCCGCCTCGTTCTGAAAGAAAGAAGTGAAATGTTCCAACGTGACGGCCGTCTGGGTGTGTGGTGCGAGATGGGAGATGTAGTTCATTGAGCGCTTTCACACAAAATGTTACTTCACAGTTTTACCACACATTTAATTTTTTTGACTTTCAAAATTATCTTTTAAATTGACAAACATCATATATGTAATTCGTGGCGCAATTCAAACGGGATCAAAAGATAATCTTTCTCTCTCCATTGACTTCAATACATACTTTTTCAGAAATAAGGTCCCATGGAGCTCCCCCAGGAAGGGGAGGGACTTCACCTCTCTGTAGTCCTTTTACAGTCCAATGTTGTCAGTAAATGCATCTGATAAATAATGATTGAATATATTAGTATCTACATATATATTCAAACACAGTACATTCACACGGTTACAGTGTCCTGCTTTACATGTGTTGACTACGATTCATCCAAATGATTCATATTCAGGTATAAAAGTTTACTGCTTGTCCTGTTGAAGATAAATATAGAGAGAATGGCGATGCTTCAGAATATATGATGCAGCATGTTTCTTTGATCAAATGAACTTTTTAATAGTTCACTGTGGTGTTTTTCAACATTTGATTTGATCATTTGTGAACTTCTTTTTTTCTTTCAAGCCATCGTTTGACGTAATTTCTAAACCAACAGATATAGCTGGCAGTGAGCCTCCGGTAGCGGGAAATCAAGCAACAATGCACATGCCGCAAGCAAGTAGCTGCAAATATATTTTTAAAAATGGACACCTACCTACACTCATGAATGACGGGTGATTTAGACTCTAGTCTGTGGAAATGATTATAATTGTTTCAAGTTAATACAATCTATATTTGTTTAGGGAAATAGCCTAATTTAAGTAAGATGATACATACTTAATCACATTGTTAAAGGATTGGGCCCATTTTTGTATTCGTAAGGGCAAAGGCTCCTTCAGACATTAACCAACCACCTCTTGCAGCATGTGCTTGAGATTCACTCAGTTGTCTTTGTTTTTTATAACTTAAGCAAAGTTACATTTAATACAATTGGACTGTAGGGATGTTTTTGCTGTTACCTATTTCCTCCATACTCAACAGCTTCCCCGTGGTGGTGGGCAAGGCGGTTTGAGCAGGAACTCCATGCTGGCGTAGAAAGGACAAGGCAAAGGTCTGAACCTCCAGCTTAGTGGCATTTTTGCTGCCTTCTGAGTTCATGATCTTCAGGACATACTTGGTACCCTCGGTGTCCACAATGAGGAAGTTCTGGTCAATATAACTAGGCAGGGTGGAGATCTTAGTTATGGTCACTCCATAAAGTTTCACTGTCAGTTCAGTTGCCTGCTGCGGGGTGAGCGTTGGCCTTCTTTCTGCACATAAGAGTAAAATAGCAACACAATTTTGTACATGCTTTTGATGACCTGCAAATCTGCCAACGTTCACACCAGAAACATTTGTTTGAGTTCGTCATAAGAGGTTCCAGCAGGGCCGCCCCTCCCGACACGCAGAGGACGCAGACTGTGTGGGGCCTCATCTTGTGGAGGGGGCCTCATCGTATGCGGCAACAGTAATACAAATAGCTGAAGATGTAATAAACTAATAATTCTTATTCTTGAAATCAATGTGGTGCATGTCTTTGACGTGCCTTTAAAAACGGTGGCGGCCTTTAGATGCTCCTCCAGCCCAGTGTGCAGGGAGGAAACAAAATTCGCCAATCCCCTGAATGTGCCAGGGTTGGCTGAAGAGCCAGCCTCGTCACGCCCACTCAAAGCCAACAAAGCCCCACAAAACTTCATTATTTTGGATAAATTATGCCTGTTTTATCCACCTCCTCATTGTGTTTCCCCGCAATCCTGTGGCCGTCGTCCAGCTGCGTAGCAGTTGCGTACTTGGGGTGATATAATATCGCCACTCCGGGAGCAGTTTTGAGGACGCTGATTGGCTATATTTTATGACACACGTTCATATCTTGAATCAGCAATTGGCTAACCTGCTACAAAGACCCGCCTCCGTGGGGCAACTTTTCCATCGCCCCAGCACAGTACCTCAGTCATACAGTGTACTAGGAATTTGGAAAAGCATATATTTTGCGCAATTTTTTTAAAATCATATTTTACACATTTCTGGGTGTATTCCATATTTTAAACACACAAATATTGACAATTTATATAATTAATGAGTATTATTATTATTAATAATGTTTATGTGTGTGGTTTAGGGAGGGTGAAGCCCTATCGAAAGGCTTTGAGCAAGACTGACAGGTCCCCCCCCCCCTCCCAGAGTTGTGTAAAGGCTGACGCGTAATACTGGATTTTGCCAGGAATTTTACGATCCTGTCCGTCCTGTCTGACGAGTAGTGAAAAAGTCTAGTGCAACCCTTACACATATATTTCAAAGGGAAATGAGAACACTTTTGATGAAGTTAATGTTTCACTGCTATACCTTTTCCAGGTTGAATGTTTAGCTTTCCAAAAATCCTTGTTCTTACTCAAAACACTCTCGTTCTGTTCTTTTCCTGGTAATGTGTTCAATAGTGAGGCAAAGCAAGTGTACCTATACAGCACCTTTCAACACAAAGGGCTTTACAACAATTAAAAGATTAAGAGCATTAAGAAATGGTGCAGCAGAAACATATTATGAAGTGGCCTATTAAAACACACATTTAAAAGCAAGGATAATAAAACATGAATAAAAGTACATAAAAAGTAGTAAATCATTTTTAATGCTTTTTTTAATCAAAACATTTCAATCAGCCTGACGTAAAAAAGATGAAGGACATTTTAAGTGGACATAGAGTAGCTAGCGTGTTAGCTAATATGTGTCCTATAGCTCTACATCAGGGATGGGCAAAGAATAATTCTTCCTTACTCCTAAGATATTTAACCTTATTCTGTGTGTTGACGTTTACGACCAACCCTAAGTCTGTTATGTGTGTTAAGGAATGGGAAGTCTCAGCTATTGATGACATTACCAGTTTTATAACCGGTCAACTCTCAGTCACAGAGCCTAAGAGTTAGATAAGTGATTCAGTGTCTCCAGGTGTTAACGCCCCAATATGTAGTTTACTCTCAGTGAACTAGTTAAAAGGTCTATCGAGAGATAGGCTGGGGAGAATTGACATGGCAACCCACCCGTGCAGTCAGAACCTTTTGCTGCTGTGACTTGTGATATGAATTCTCTGGCCGTTGACTTGTAATAAACATCATTGTTTGACATCAAAGCTCCAACTCTCCTCGTGTCTGTCTGAGTCCTGACTCTCCATTGCTGCAGAACTTTCCCTTACAATAGATAGTAGATAGTTGATAGATAGATGGCTGCACTTTGGTTAACAGACTAACATTGATTTCCTCAATTTATAAACGGACAGGCTCTGTAATTATACCATAACCTTTTCTCCTCTATCACTTAACTCGTCTTCCTATACAGATTTACTTACTATCTACTCTAGTCATGTCAGGATTAAAGAACAATTATTTTCAGGATTGAATGTTCAAACCAAGGCCTAAAACCTGGCGTTTCATAAGAAAGTGACTAATATATAAACAAATGTAATATTGGATAAAACACTTCACCAAATGGACAGAGTAAACATACAAATAAAGTCCCCTGGTTTGTCTCTAGAGTCCAACTGCCATGAGAAAAATCAAAGTTCCAAAATCCATCACTAGATGTCGCTATTGTACCAATACGGTTTATATAATACATTACATATTATTATTATTATAGTAAAAGGGCTCGCTTTGGCAAAATCCTGATCCATACAGGCAGCCCTAAATAATAAAAAGTAACCATCATGTGTGGTGCTATCTGTAGCAGTCTGTCTTATTAGTTGATTTCATATTGTTTTCACAGAGCTGTGCAAATGAATGTCCCCCTGGGCACAATACATCTAAACTAATTGAATATTCAATCCCACACATGACGATTGAGAACATACATTCGTAACTTACCTCGTTTAAAGCACTTTTATTGTAATACTATGGATTTAGTTGACACTATTAGCCGAGTTTCTTTTGTCCAATATTTCGTGGGCAGTTACATTGAAGAAGAAGTAGTAGAAGAAATACGCTAATATATGGAGAACAAAAGGCACAACACTGTTACTGTTTTTACTGACATGTAACTATTTATTCGACCTTGCTCTGTTTAACGCACATTCAAAAACGGGAACATTTTCTGGAGTTTCAACCGGGTACCAGCCACCAAAGACGGGGACTTTTCCCGGAAACCGGGGACGTTTTGGTCACCCATCCCACTGTGTTTACAGCCAAGCACACACGCGAACATTAATTAAGACTACAAGCTCACTTGCGGTTGAGGCTTTTTTACACGTTGCTTGACTGCCTGCCCACATATCTGAGCCAAACATAGTAACGTGTTTTGGGGAAGATAATTATTTAAAGTTATTATCTAATAACTGTGACAATTATTGTACTTGATGGATGAATGATGCTCAAGGTGAGGGGGCAAAGAATACAACTTTTGCCCCCTCGTGGAGCCGGGACCGCTTTGGTGTCCCCATCAGAATCACTCAGTCATCATGAAAATGTAGCAGAATAATGAAACTGAGGTCTTATTATAAATGGCAGAACATTTACACACATGCGTTTGATCTACTATAACTACCAGTCATTTAACAGAAAACATATCCACTTACCCATTGTCTTTCAGCAGATAATGTAGGAGATGAGGGACAGTAGAGAATGTGGCTCTCACAAGCAATTGAACACGACTTGTGACTTTGAGGAGGAGTCAACCAGAGCAGCTTGGTACAGCCCCTCAAACTATTGGAACAGCGAGGCCAATTGCTTTATTTTTGCTGTACACTGAAAACAATTGGGTTTGAAATAAAAAAATGTATACGAGACAAACGGTCACTATTTCAGCATTTCATATCTACATATGTAGCAGCTCATTTCGGACGCCCCTACCGTGGTGGGTCCATGACCGGCACGGGGTTGGCCCTTGCTGAAAGGAAAACCCCCCGCATGACTTGATACGCCCCCTTGATAAATAAATTAAATTATTATGAAACCAGCTGCAATGGATCCACCAGGGGGAGCAGTGATTAAAACCTGCCACACTGGAACTCAAAATAATGTTGTTTAATCCACGTTGGCGTACTACAACTATACAAAAAACATCGGTTTGTTTTTTCATCAGAAAATGCAGCCCGGCTCAAACAAACTATTTGTAATCATCATCCTCACGATCATTTAATGTATCATATGTACACCGAATTGACATGAAAGCACTAACAAATGTGAATATACTGTAGTCAACTTAATATATTTTATAGACATTCCTAACAAGTCAATTATTAAATTCATAAAATGCTGAGAGTAGACTTCCTGTAATGCATTTAGTATAAACTATGCCTAACGATAAACCTTTATTTTGAAGGAAAGCTCCATCATGTGTAGTCTCTTTTTGGAGTCAGAATCCCTCATTAGTCCCAGAGGGGAAATATAGTTACAGCTAAGAGACACTGAAACTTAGTGAAGAGGACTCAATCAAAAGTCATTACAGTTCAGTTATAAAAAAGGTAGCATCATCATTAAAGTATCTGTCGGATGATGTAATGAGAATTATAAAACGGACAAGTCAAATCAAGCAATCTGATTGGTTCTTAGCCGTGATATACTGAGCGTATACCAGGGGTAGAATTGTAAGTTACTTTTCACAACAAGTCAGTATCCCTCCGCGTCTGACAAAAACAGTATACCGTTGGGTTTTCATACTGCAACAAGAAAGCAGCGGAGAAGTAACGGGGCAGAAGCCCTCCTTTTTGACGCAGCGGTCCAGACATAGACATCAAACGGCAAAAGATATTCAGTGTGCAGTTCCTTTGGCATTAGGGCAGGGATATCTAGATACTTTTGAAGGTTTAACATAATGAATTGTGCTACTTTTAAAGCAAGCAACGATGTTTTCAAATCTGTAATCAAAGAGGTCCGCAAAAACGCTATCGACCAATCAGATTGCTTGATTTGACTTGTCAGTTTTATAAATATATTTAAATTTCTTCCGTTACGAAACAAACTTACAAAGCATAAAATGGAAACATTTAAGATTAACTTCGAACTCCGGGGGGGTCTTACTATAGTATGGAGGAGTGGATTGAGCAGTGCCTATCTCCAGAAAAAAAAGCACCTAAACTACGACATGCAGAGTTAAGTGAAGAGCAGGTAGACCAACTGGAAAAGTACCACCATTCAAAAGCTTTCTGATGCGGGTCTTGAAACAAAGCAGAGAAATGATGACCGTTAGTGGCCACAGGTGTGAAAGCTCTCTCCAGAGCTACTGGAAGCCCAATCTCGGGGACCGGAGAAAGTTGAGCAATATTCTCGCCACGCCAAGCAACAGCCTCGACCAACCTCAACCTATACAAGTGACCTCGTAAGCCATGCTACTGATGCTGGACAGTTTTTCAGTGGATGCACAATAAACAGCAACATACACATTAATGTAAATAAACAGCCAAATAATGGATCAACGCTCTCTGTCTAATATGTTCGCTTGCTGTTAGTGTTGTTGCATAGCAACCACCTTTTGTGCAGAAGGCAACGGAGGGACTATTTTATTTTAAACATCATCATTTACTAATAAAAACTATTTAAATTAGAGTGTGTATTTTTCTTTCATATTGCCACACTTGGTAACCGTTTTATAAAAGCAATAGCTCACGACAGGCCGTGGTATATGCTCATTATATCACAGCTAAGGGGCGTGGTTCGGCCCGACGCGAAGCGGAGGGTTGTCGACCGCTATTGCTTAAGTATAGCTCGTTAACCAATCAGAGCACATCCTGCATGTTTTGGGCACAGGGTCTCTACACATGTTAATAAAAGACAACAGGCACAGGATTCAGTTCACTCTTTATTTCCACAAACACAGCCTTGATGTCTCTGAAGCTCAGCACCTGAGAAGAGAAGAGAGCAGTTAGAAGCAGCCTTCCTCCAGAGCACAGATCAGAGAGTCTGCTCTGTATCAGAAAACAGTTCTCTTTCACTCTGACTCAGAGAGATTCCCAATGTTTCAACAGATCATCAGCTACAGCTTTCAGAGACGTGCAGGTATCAGAGAGCTTCACCTGGAGAGGCTGATCCCAGAGAAGATCCTGGTCCTGAAGGGGAGGGGCTTCACCTGGAGAGGCTGAACCCAGAGCAGATCCTGGTCCTGAAGGGGCAGGGCTTCACCTGATGAGGCTGATCCCAGAGCAGATCCTGGTCCTGAAGGGGTGGGGCTTCACCTGATGAGACTGATCCCAGAGCAGATCCTGGTCCTGAAGGGGCTTGGCTTCACCTGATGAGAGGCTGATCCCTGAGCAGATCCTGGTCCTGAAGGGGCAGGGCTTCACCTGATGACGCTGATCCCCGAGCAGATCCTGGTCCTGAAGGGGCAGGGCTTCACCTGATGAGGCTGATCCCAGAGCAGATCCTGGTCCTGAAGGGGCAGGGCTTCACCTGATGAGGCTGATCCCAGAGCAGATCCTGGTCCTGAAGGGGCAGGGCTTCACCTGATGAGGCTGATCCCAGAGCAGATCCTGGTCCTGAAGGGGCAGGGCTTCACCTGATGAGGCTGATCCCAGAGCAGATCCTGGTCCTGAAGGGGTGGGGCTTCACCTGATGAGAGGCTGATCCCTGAGCAGATCCTGGTCCTGAAGGGGAAGGGCTTCACCTGATGACGCTGATCCCAGAGCAGATATTGGTCCTGAAGGGGCGGGGCTTCACCTGATGACGCTGATCCCCGAGCAGATCCTGGTCCTGAAGGGGAGGGGCTTTACCTGATGACGCTGATCCCAGAGCAGATGCTGGTCCTGAAGGGGCTTGGCTTCACCTGATGAGAGGCTGATCCTAGAGCAGATCCTGGTCCTGAAGGGGCAGGGCTTCACCTGATGAGGCTGATCCCAGAGCAGATCCTGGTCCTGAAGGGGTGGGGCTTCACCTGATGAGAGACTGATCCCAGAGCAGATCCTGGTCCTGAAGGGGCTTGGCTTCACCTGATGAGAGGCTGATCCCTGAGCAGATCCTGGTCCTGAAGGGGCAGGGCTTCACCTGATGACGCTGATCCCCGAGCAGATCCTGGTCCTGAAGGGGCAGGGCTTCACCTGATGAGGCTGATCCCAGAGCAGATGCTGGTCCTGAAGGGGCAGGGCTTCACCTGATGAGGCTGATCCCAGAGCAGATCCTGGTCCTGAAGGGGCAGGGCTTCACCTGATGAGGCTGATCCCAGAGCAGATCCTGGTCCTGAAGGGGCAGGGCTTCACCTGATGAGGCTGATCCCAGAGCAGATCCTGGTCCTGAAGGGGTGGGGCTTCACCTGATGAGAGGCTGATCCCTGAGCAGATCCTGGTCCTGAAGGGGAAGGGCTTCACCTGATGACGCTGATCCCCGAGCAGATCCTGGTCCTGAAGGGGAGGGGCTTTACCTGATGACGCTGATCCCAGAGCAGATGCTGGTCCTGAAGGGGCTTGGCTTCACCTGATGAGAGGCTGATCCTAGAGCAGATCCTGGTCCTGAAGGGGCGGGGCTTCACCTGATGAGAGGCTGATCCCAGAGCAGATCCTGGTCCTGAAGGGGAGGGGCTTCACCTGATGAGAGGCTGATCCCAGAGCAGATCCTAGTCCTGAAGGGGCGGGGCTTCACCTGATGAGAGGCTGATCCCAGAGCAGATCCTGGAGGGGCTTCTTTGGACAGAAACACAAACTCTCATTAGAACTAAAGGTAGAGACTCAGCAGAGGCGTTGGGAGCGCACACAGCCTCAGAACATAATGGAACGGTAGGGGTATAATCACGAGAGATCATTTGGCAGAATCTTTTCATCACAGGTAGTGTTTCATTAACACCACACACACACTCTGATAACACACTCCTGATGAGACCCACCTTCATGTCCTCAAGTGTCCCATGTTCAGTCTGACAGGCTCTTTCCTGAGGAGAAGGACATCACATCTTATTAGTCAGCAACAGGTTGATTGGGTTAATATATTAATTGGAATAGTAATTCAAAGTGATTGTGGTTCTCTCCTCTGGGTTCTCAGTCACAGATTGTTCCACATTGTAGTTCAGGTCAGACATTTGTAAACATCACTGAACCCTCAGTCTTTCTGAAGTCTCAGGAGAGGATCAGATTCTCACCTGAAGTCCCTCTGAACAGCTGATCGATCCTCAGTTGATCGATCCTCACAGCTGATCGATCCTCACAGCTGATCGATCCTCACAGCTGATTGATCTGAAAACAGAAGAGTTGTGTAAGTTAACCCAGAATAAAAAGCCCGTTTGTTTCCCTGAAGCGAACTCAGATCAGATTAAATGCTAATTTTCCTCAACAGGATCAGAGACCTGATTCATGTTCATCACATCTGAGTCATGTTAGCGGCTAAATACTAATCTGTGATGCTCACCAGGAACACAGGAGGCCTGAAGGTGGGAGTCCTGGACAGCAGGGGGTCTTCATGTCTGAATTAAACAGAGAGGGGTCTCATTATCACAGAGAGAGAAACACCTGAGGCTCAGCAGAACTACAGCTGATACATCAGCTAGGAGCGAAAGACAAATGCTCTTGTTCTTCATGTTTCATCTGCTGAACTATGCTCTCATCACGGTGTCAGACATCTTTCAACTCTGCTGTTCCTCCATTTAACTCACCTTCACATGGAGTGCTGCCTCCGTCTGCTTTCTGTCAATCAAGAGAGAGGAAGTGTTAGCAAGTGCTTCAGGAGTCCAGTGTCCTCCATGTCTTCCAGGCCGACACTCAGCTAGGAGCGAAAGACAAATGCTCTTGTTCTTCATGTTTCATCTGCTGAACTATGCTCTCATCACGGTGTCAGAGAGCTTTATTAATGCTGCTTCAAGCACAATATCTAACTCACCTGTCACTGAGTCCAGGGTCATGAGACTTCTTCTTCCACCTGAACAACATCAAGAACTCGGATTAAAAACACATCTGGAAAAACTGCTTCACTTTAGTGATCAGTGAAATAGCACACTGCTAACGTTAGCATGCCATCAGTTAAACTTCAGCCATTAAGTTTCAGAAATCACTTCTGTCCACTACTCTTATATAATGAAACATCACCAGTTTAACAATCAGAGCAGAGGTGGAGAAGTACTCTGATCTAGTACTGAGTAAAAGTACTCTGATCTTGGTAACTTTCCACCTCTGATCAAAATGAAGTCATTTCCATTTCCTCACCATTTAATGTCCAGATCCATTCTGCAGAGATCCTGTCCTGAGGCCTGCACCCAGAAGAGGGAGATATTAAAATCATGCATTTAGTTTAACCTGCAACACATCTAAGTCTGTTAACTCCTGCACACGCAGCAGCTAGTTAGCTCATGCTCTGAGCAGCTAGCTCTAAACAGAAAGTTTAAGTTTTTCCCGTGCAGTCAGAGCGGTTGGCATTCTACACAAATATTCAGTTGTCCCTACCAACATTTAAATCATCATATATACACGGGAAAGCTGCAGAGAGGAGACTACAAGTGGATACACAGAGATGATAGCAATACATTTCACCCTCACTGACATGAAGGTATACAAAACATTACATTCTGAGTGACCAGTTCATAATGCCCTCAGTTTTGAATTAATGTAATGAACCATGATGTTCATGTTCCTTTTTAACGATGTATTGGAATAATTGTCCATGAAAGCTAAAACAAAAAAGTGTATTCTAATTATTTATCCAGAATCTGCACATTAAGGCATTAAATAAACGTATTGGAGTTAAAGTACAGTATTTACCTCTGAGCTAGTGGGGTGTAAGTATGAAGTAGCAACATTGTAAATACTCAAAGTACAAGTAGCTCAAAGTGTACTTCAGTACATCTGGTTATAATGAAACGACGCTGAAGTTGGCTTCCGATTCGGCAGTTAAGGGGAAAGTTAAGGGACATTTAGTTTACAGCGCTGAGCGAACAATCCTCCGTGTTTGTACCTCATCGCTGCATAGCCGATTTATCTGGATTGGATTAACCCAGAGAGGCTAAAGATTCTTTACAACACCGTTTTAGATTTAGGAAACCTTAATTCTATTTGTGAAAATACAAAAAAAAGGGGAGATTTCAGTGCTTTTTTTTTTTACATCTAGACCACATTAGACCAGGTCCTGATCTAAAACCACTAGACCTAGACTCATCAAATCTGGACTGCATTATCCCAGAGGATAAACATTCTTTATAACACAGTTTGAGATTTGTGAAACCTTAATTCTATTTGTGAAAATACAAAAAAAAAGGGAGATTTCGCTGCTTTTTTTTTATCTAGACCACAGTGGACCAGGTCCTGATATGTAGTCGTGTCTTCCCCTGTGCTCCATGTCTGTTCGTCGTCGTTTCTCGTCTATGATACATGTTAGTCTCTATGCTCTTGTCCATGCTACCTGTCACGCTCCATGTTTGTTCCTGAGTTTTTTTTGTCCTGATCCTTCCTCGTACTCCCCCGGTTTTAGTATGTTAAGTTGTTCCTCGTTTTCTTTTGTCATTCAGCTTTGGGAAATAAAGCTCGCTTTTTGTCACCTGATCTTTTACTGCATTTGGGTCCTATTTTTCCCCAACCCTGCTGAGTCTGCTTCAAATTAACTTATTATCCTCACAGGATCATTTTATTAAAGTTAAAGCAAAACTTACCAACGCATTATAACCATACTTGTCAACCCTCCCGATTTTCGCGGGAGACTCCCGATTTCATTGCCCTCTCCCGGTTTCCTCCCGGGGTCATATTTCTCCCGATTTCTGACAAAATCAGATTTACTCAGGACTGTTTCCACTCGGACCTTAATACAGCTTCACCATTGTTTGGTTTCCATGGTAACACGTCTCTTTAGTAGCGGGCGCAACTGAAAGTCTGAGAGGGTGAGGCAGATAGTCACAGAAAACAGAATCGACAACTACTCTACTCTCTGCTCACTCCTGCTCCTTTCCAGCCCACACATATGCTCCATCAAGCATGGTGCTACAGGCCGCAAGGCATTGCACGTACAACTACAATAAGCATGTTAATGTTAATCTAACAGCTCCGGCGATCCACTAGCACCCCCCCCCTATTTTGCATTTTGAAATGCTCCCGATTTCTGAGGTCTCAAGGTTGGCAAGTATGATTATAACTGTTTATGCTTTAACAGCAATTAATAAATGATCCAGTCATACATAATTTGCACCGCGTTGCTATGAGACCCCACAGCGTGTTCTCAGTGTTCTGCTCATGCTGCTTTGCTTTTGGCTAACTGTTGTTGTTGTTCTACTTTATGATTGTAATGCATGAATGTGCCAACATGAGTCTCCTCCTCCCTGCTCATGTTTGTAGGCTGCACCTGCTTTTCAGTAGACCAGGCCTTGCAATTATGTTCTTTCTGCCAGTGCATCAGCGGTAAGAGTCCATCACAAACTGCAGGGTCTGTCACCCAGCAGGAGCTAGGCTAACATGCTAACAGGCACAGAGCCTTAGAACACCACATACTCCAAAAGACAGACTATGTAGCTCACATCAGGGCACAGAGCTGCTGCAGCCTTTGTATTTTGACAAATAGAATAAAAGGTTTCACAAATCTCAAACTGTTATAAAGAATGTTTCGCCTCTCTGGGTTAATCCAGTCCAGATAAATCGGCTATGCAGCGATGAGGTACAAACACGGAGGATTGTTCGCTCAGCGCTGTAAATGAAATGTCTCTTAACTTTCCCCTTAACTGCCGAATCGGAAGCCAACTTCAGCGTCGTTATAACAAAGTCATTTCTGTTTCCTCACCATTTAATGTTCAGCTCCATTTTGTAGAGATCCTTTCGCAAGGCCTGCAACCAGAGAAGGAGATAAACATTAATATACATCTGTAAAAAATACAAAATAAATCATGCATTTAGTTACAAACTCCTGTACATGCAGCAGCTAGTAAGCAGAGAGGTTGGCATTCTACACAAATATTCAGATGTCCCTACCAACATTTTAATCATATATACACGGGAAAGCTGTAGAGAGGAGACTTTAAGGGGATAAATACATTAGTATTATGAGCTAATCAACAACATTAGCTCATATGCTAATTAGCATCGAACACGTGGGAGACAGAGGCCTGCCTGAAAAAACAAGACATCAATATATTTCTTAATTATAACGAGTATTAAGATTTTAAAAAATCAGTGTTTCTCACCTCCTGTTGGCTCCTCTCTGGCTCTGGTTCTCTCTCAGCTCAGATATTATTGTGATGTCTTCTTCTACAGTTATATGGCGGTTAGGAAACAGCTTTCAGGAGCATTTACCGCCACCTTCTGAAATGGAGTGGATCAGCAGCTCGGTGTTAATCCAAATTCTTAATATAATTCCTGTCCTTTCTAAAAAACCTAAACACTGCCCTGTATGCTACATCACCTGAACTCCTTCTCAACATCTCTACTACTATATTTAATTCGGTTTGCTTCCTTTAGTAATAAACCTTCTTCATGGTATTTGAGACATTGCAAAGAAATGTGCTCTACTGTTTCATAATGACCACAATACTCACATTTACCTGTTGCATGTTCTTTCGTAACAAATAATGTGTTACTTAGCCCTGTGTGACAAACAAAAACACATGATCTACTCTAACCTATTGTTAGATTATTTTTGACCTACCCCAGTTTCACTCAGAAAGGTAAACAGTGCCTTTCTGGTAGCTCTTACTCCTTCTCCTTCTGTTCCCAGAATACTAATATATTCCCTGTCCTTTTTAAAAACCTAAATACCTAAAGGCCTCCTTCAGACCAGCTGATAAATCACAGCTCGACCAGCTGATGGTCAGGAGGGCGGGGTCTCTCCTCACCTGTAGAGAGCAACCAAAAAACATAATAATTAACCACCTGTTAGATTCAGTTTCCTTCACCAATGTTCTATCGTTTTTACACTTTACAATTAAATAATCAGATAATTAACTCATCATTTTGGCTGTTTTATATTTTATCAGGCAACTTAAATTCATTTTCTTCAGATGGTGCAGCCGTACATCATTTCTGGTTCTGCTTGGATGTGCTCAACAAACAGATGTATTTAATCAAGAATGAGATAAAATATTCATATATTATTTACACACACAAAACGTGAACAGAAGGGGTACACAGGTACAGATAGAGAAAAAAGGAAAAGATAAAGGAAATTCTAATTAAAAAACAAAAATATTTTCCATTTTGGTTTTAATCGCCTTTTTATTTATAGTAATTTTTTTAATTGGTGCCATATTAAAATATGGAAAATATGGTTTGGAGTCAGCCCATTTCTTCCTAAAGAATGGAAAATTTTCCAGAATATAACATTTTATAACATCGGTATCAATCCCACTTTTAAAATATATAAAAATCTTCATCTTGAAGTTCGTCCCGTTTTTCTGCAGACCAAAAAACTATCATGCAAAATGCACAAAATGCACTTGTGTACGTCTTGTATACATGAATATGTGTTCCAGGGAACTCACCAAGTGTCAGAAAACACAACCCTCAGAGCTGCAACGGATCTGATACAAATTTGAAATTGTTCTGACGTCAGAAACAGGGCACTCCGCCTATATGGGCAACTCTCCACCTATCAGGGGAATGAGAGGTTGCCGTGGCATGGTAACAGCATGGTGACAGCATGGTAACATGACGCTCTTGCCTCGCCCCCCTCCTTTGCAGCTGCAGCTCATTTGCCACAGAATCAGCCCTTGTGAAAACAGGGCTGGAAAATAGCAAATAGAGCGAAATGAGGCATGGCTAAAATGCAGGATCATTTATTTCTGTCTGGAGGCCGTTGTTGTGAGTGAGGACGGTCGGAGCATATACTGCGTCAGCTTAGCTGATCTCCATTCAGACAACACGCATTTTAAAGGTGTTTCGCCTGCCGTCTGTCTGCAGACTGGTCAAAGCATTAATTCATGGTTTGTACTAACCGGTATTAGTATGTTGTTACTTCGGCATCATTTAGAAACGTGTATTACAATTTAATCACGGTCAAATATGTTCATCTTGTTGTAGTTGTAGCCCCCTTGCCAGCGATTCTCTCTCTAGTTTAGCAAACTCAGCCCGACTCAGCCCGGTTGTTGGCCCGCTAAGAACCTCGATTTTATGGGGCCAGAAAAACTGTGAAATAGTACCCGCTAGCCGGTACTACGCCGAGTGGAAACACAAATAAAAACGGGCCGGGTACGGCACGCTTAAACTGCGAAATGCGCCTTAAGTGTATCGGCCTTAAAAAGCAACCATAGTAAATCCGAATAAAGGCAAGTAGGAACCAGACAGTTTAATTCTGCAGGTAGCGACTCCGTTTCTCCTCAACGCTGCTGCCTCACCTGCATGATATCAGGAGAAATGAGAAAACCCGAAGATAATGAAATCTTGAAAGGTATTCCCAGAACAAACACACGGCTGCTTCTTATCTTATTATTTGAAGGAACAAATAGCAACAGACTTCCAGCATTTATCAATAAAACAGTTTAAGCAGTGTTATCAAATAAGTCTGTCTGCAGCTCATAGAGTCCTGAACCTGGACATGTTGAGAGCCCAAAGTGTTCTGATAGAAATGTAGAGTAGGGTCTCCAGCACAGAGAAACTGCTGGATGCTAACCTGCTGGGACACTTACACACTTCGCAGTCCATTTCTGACATTTTCAGGATCATAAATATCAGTTTGAACCAGAAAGAGGCCATATCTGTACTCTCTGTGGACTGATTCTGATGCATTGTGGGTCCATTTGAAAGACTTAGGGGACTCTGGATCATTTGGATTGCACAGATTGCTTATTTATTTGAATATAAATTGTCCAAAGTAGGTGATGCTAATTAACACAACATATGCAGGTTAGCACTCAGCAGCTTCTGGAGGGTTAAGGCTGCTGACCCCTGCCTTACATGAAGTGTGTCATACTTGTGTACTTGATAATACTTTATCTTCGTCATGTTAAACCTTTTGTATCAAACATTGAATCAAGAAGGATTTGCCAAACAGGTTGAATTCATGACATCATGGACGCAGTTTTCTGTCTATAAATCTTTATTAAACGTAATGACGATCACTACGGTCTTCAGTATCAGCTTTAATACGTTGCTTCAAAAAAACGTTATTACATTGAAAACCAACAAAGTGTGTCGGACACGGCGAGCTGCAGGAGGTCTCATCTAATCTGAACATTTTAAGAAAGACAAAAACACACTTCTGACAGTAAAGACACAATCTGTGAGACACATGTTAACCAATGAGAAGCCTCGATTTAAAACACCAACATTTAAACCCTAGGACAGGAAGTGGTCTCCTCCGACAGAGGACACAGAGACACTGAGGAGTCATCGGACCAGACCCCAAACCCAGCGTGGAGAGGTTCAGTGAATGTGGTTCTGAGGGAGTGGAGGTGGATCAGTGTGTCAGAGGAGACTTCGTAGAAGGAGAGAGAGCCAGCAGGATGATCCAGATACACTGCTACTCTACCAGAGGAGGAGGAGGAGGAGGACGAGGAGGACGAGTCTATTGCCATCGTACAGTACCAGAGAGAGTAACCATAATAAGAGTAGCCCAGACTCCAGGACTCATCACTCCCTCCAAACAAACAGTCCCTATTCTTTCCCCTCCTCTTGATTCCTCTTGAAGTCACTGATATAGATACCTCTCCTCTCCTCTCGACCTCCCAGTAACAGCGACCAGTCAGAGCTTCTCTACACATCAGCTGAGGAAGGACATCAAACCTCTCTGGATGATCAGGATATGGCTGCTCCTCTCCCACACGTGTCACCTTCCTGTTGTCCTCAGACACTTTGAGTTTTCTGTGTGCTGTGTTTGAGTCCAGGGTGAGTTCACAGGAATCTGATGAGAGACAGACAGCAGTTTATCATCAGACCCACCTGAAGGCTTTACTCTCTGTTACGGCCCGTCTACACTACAGGCATCAAAAAATCTTGAAGCTGGGCGTGTCTGAAGCTTGGCGATGTTTTGCGAGCAACGTGACCAACAACCAATCACATGAATCTCCCGCCCCCGACATACAAAGCAATAGCAATGTTAAAACGAAGTAAACTGGATATAAACTCTCCAAACAGGCGAAAACCTACCAGTTTCACCCACTGTCTCTGCCACCTCCCTCCATGCCTGGTTCCTCCGGTTTGTATCCCGGTAAATAGTTCCGGTCGTAAAGAACCGGGTGATTTGCTACCGTAATATCTCGTTTGGAATATGAGGAAATGAACTGCGGTCTGGCTCTCCCAGCTTGCACGCGGTTTGATTGGCTGCGCTTGCACTGGCGGGATTTGCATAAACGGGATTTGATTGGCTGATGCCGATAGATGCTCGTGATGCAAAGCCATGCCATGCTCCCCACAATGCAGTTCGGCGAACATTAAAAATCTTCTACGTCACCCCATTCAAGTGAATGGACGAAGCGTTGAAAGCATTTTTCGATGCCTGTAGTGTAGACGGGCCGTTAGAGTTCCTTTCTATAAAGCTTCAAGATGTCATGTTTTAATGAATAAATACCACCTCCATCATCTGTGTCTCTAGAGAGAAGCTGACTGATCCACACTTACACTTCCTCAGACCTGGTTTTAGCCTCTGCTCTCCACCATGGTCCAGCCTGGAGGAAGAAACACAGTCAGTGTCACAAACGAGCTGAGAACCAAAATGCAAAACACGGGAAACCAGGGATAGTCGGTAACCAGCTTTATTATAAACAAAGGGCTGGTCGGGGACAGGCGAGGGTTCCAGGAGTAAGCAAGGTGGGAGTCGTAGGTACAGGCAGGGTCAGGGAGCAGACAGGGTCGAGACCGGGAGAGCAATCTGGAAGATAATGCGGGAAAGACTGGCATGCTGCAAAGTACGATCTGGCACTGAGGTGAGAGTGAAGTGGGCCGATACACTAATGGAGCTGATGGGTGTAACAGAGTGAAAGAGAGACAGGGTGTGACTACCAGGTGACTAAGGAATGTTAATGCAGAAAATAGGTGAGTGAAGGAGCAGACGTTGACAGTCAGGATGATTGTCTATCCAACACGAGTCCTAGCTGCTGTTCAGCCTGAAGCAGAGCTCAGTCTGTCCGTGGGACAGAGAGACGTGGAGGAAGAAGAAGAAGAAGAAGAAGAAGAAGAAGAAGAAGAAGAAGAAGAAGAAGAAGAAGAAGAAGAAGAAGTAAAGATAATCAGAGAGTCTTTATCAATTCAATCATATTTCACGGTGGTGCAGGTGGAAATGTCAGGATCAACCCTCTAGGGATCGAAAAACAGAATCTCATCTGAACACATTTAGAGCCAGGAACCAGTGGTTCTGATGTTTGGACTGAACGGCTGTTTCCATGTAATAAGACTTCAAGGTTAACACACCGCTGTGAACATAATGAAGGGAAATGAGATGTCCTTCATGATGGAAGACCAGAGATGAAGGAGATTACACTTGAAAAATATGAGGAAGTCAGTCTGTCCATACCTGAGAGTGTCCAGTCTCCAGAGGGGGTCCTCCAGGCCAGCAGACAGCAGCTTCTTTCCTGAGTCTCCTGGATGATTGTAGCTCAGGTCCAGCTCTCTCAGATGGGAGGGGCTGGAGCTCAGAGCTGAAGCCAGAGAAACACAGCCTTCCTCTGAGACCAGACAGCCTGACAGACTGGAACCAGGGAATACAGTAAACTCAGGGCTTTAAAAAGTCACATGAGCAGGACAAATCATACAGAGGTGGACCGTCTTCATCAACATGAACAAAAAGATGGATGAAAAGAATTGAACTGCTTGAAAATAAAAGGTGAACTCTGACCTGAGAGTCTCCAGCTCACAGTGTGGACTCTCCAGTCCAGCAGACAGCAGCTTCACTCCTGAATCCTGCAGGTCGTTGTTACTCAGGTCCAGCTCTCTCAGACCAGAGGACTGGGAGCTGAGGACTGAGGACAGAGCTGCACAGCTTCTCTCTGACAGCTTGCACCTACTTAACCTTAAAAGAGAAAATGTTGATCTTAATATTGAATGTGATGAAGAACTATGTTTAGAATGACCTAATATTTTATAATTTTGCAAGCTATTAATAGCATACTTTACATCTGTCTGTGCATATTTATGTTTGGCAGTCAGTCGTTAGAGAGATTCATATGAAACCAGTTGTTTCAACATGTCATGTGACCAGAGATGGGGTCGTTACTAAAAAAAAGTAATATATTACATATTACTTTAAAAAAAAAGTAATGTATTACACTACTTCGTTACTGTCTACATAAAGCAACTCGTTACTTTACTCGTTACTTTACTCGCAGGGCCGCCCCGCCCCTCCCTACAGGCAGATCACGCAGACTGCGGCGCACCTACAGTGTAAGCGCGCCACAGTTTTGCCTCTGCGAGACTCCACTTGCACCCCTAATTACTATTGCCTTAAGGAAGACATAACACAAGTCTTTCTTTTGATATGCTCTTTAATAAAATAGGCTACCAGCCTACCACAACAAGCTAACAGTCTGTGAAACGTAAAGACACTAATTAATGAAACCAGTTCAAGACGCATTATTCTTATTCTTATCATTCTTTATGAGCGCAGTGACGGTAAGGTATCTAATTACTTATTTATTTAGTTTTCCATAACTTAGTAACAGAGATGGTCAAACTAAAGTGGTAGAGACATGGCAGAATTCCTACAATGAAGCGGGACATTGAACTGTTCACCCGTGAGAGGGCAATCAAGAAAAGAGAGCGAGCGGCTCCGTTGAGGAAGTTTACAGATGAAAAGACTCAGCCAGTTTATGCAGCACTGCACGTGGAGATGTGGACGCGCAAATCGCGCAGATTACGTAGGCCTACATGGATACAAACCTGCGGCGGAAACCCCTCTTGTCTGTCAGCGAGTGTGATTATTTTATAAAAGTAACGAAGTAACGCGTGTCGGGGCAATGTTAGTAACTGTAGTGTGATTACTGAATTATAACGCGTTACACTACTCCGTTACCGCCAAAATTACAACTCTGCATGTGACTCCCTGATGATTGCCTTCAGGGAGAAGGTTCCGCAGTCTGAGGTCGAGCTCCACCCGAGTGAAAAAGAGCTTTTTCCACCAGGCTGTCAGGAGGCTGAACTCTCTCCCCTCCCTCCCACCTCTCCCCCTGCCCCCATTGGACCTGGACTTTAACACCCCACACACACCACCCGACACTCTACGCTGCTATGGACCGTTTTTTTACACTAATGTACATTTTGTACTGTAATATATTCATCCACATTCATTTGGAAGTTACTATTATTTTGTAGATATTGACTGTTGTGTTTTCTTTTTATATATATATTTGTATTTTTTAATCCTCTGGATTGTGGGAAACAGTAATTCGATATCTCAGTCTGTGCACTCAAACTGGAAGGTTGACAATAAAGTTGCCTTTGATTATTATCTGCATCTAATTGTAATGAAAAAAACTAAGAAAACTCACATGGAATTAAGACTACTTCAGTGTAGATTAAACTGGTGGGTAATGGGAGAGCCAGTGTGACACGATCAATATCAGGTGAACTCTGACCTGAGAGTCTTCAGTTCACAGTGTGGACTCTCCAGTCCAGCAGACAGCAGCTTCACTCCTGAATCCTGCAGGTCGTTGTTACTCAGGTCCAGCTCTCTCAGACCAGAGGACTGGGAGCTGAGGACTGAGGACAGAGCTGCACAGCTTCTCTCTGACAGCTTGCAGTCTCTCAGCCTGGGGAAAGATCAGCAGTGAACACAAAGAGTTATATTCTCATGTCTCAAACCGTTCCTAGTTAATGTGGCTTTATCTCCACTTACAGAGCTTTCCTGGAGGCTTTGACCACTGGCAGCAGCCTCAGAAGAGCCTCCTCTGGAGCAGAGTAGTTCTTCAGGTCAAACACGTTCAGATCTTCTCCTGATGAAAGTAAGATGAAGACCAGAGCTGTCCAATGAGCAGGAGACAGTTTATTTGTGGAGTAACCGCAACGTGGGTCCCAATTCAGGTACTTCTGCATCTCCTGCACTAGAGAACGATCATTCAGCTCATTCAGACAGTGGAACAGGTTGATGCTTTTTTCCGGAGACGGGTTCTTTCTTATCTTTTTCTTGATATATTCAACTGTTTTCTGGTTGGTCTGTGAGCCACTTCCTTTCTGTGTCAGCAGGTTCTTTAATAAGGTCCGATTGGTCTCCAATGAAAGACCCAGGAGGAAGCGGAGGAACAAGTCCAGGTGTCCGTTTGGACTCTGTAAGGCCTGGTCCACAGCACTCTGGTGGAGATGTGTGAGTTTGGCTCTGAAGACTTTAGGCAGGCAGGAGGTTGTTGGTTCTTCTGCCAGCAGGTTGACCCCAGAGGTGATGAAGGTCAGATGGACATGAAGAGCAGCCAGAAACTCCTGAACGCTCAGATGGACGAAGCAGAACACCTTGTCCCTCTGGTACAGTCCTCTCTCCTCTCTAAAGACCTGTGTGAACACTCCTGAGTACACTGAGGCTGCTCTGATATCGATGCCACACTCTGTCAGGTCGGACTCATAGAAGATCAGGTTGCCTTTCTGCAGCTGCTCAAAAGCCAGTTTCCCCAGAGCCTCCATCATCTTCCTGCTCTCTGGACTCCAGTGGGAATGTGTTGCACTTTTTTCCTGGTACTTCACGTTCACTTTGGACTGAACCACCAGGAAGTGGATGTACATCTCAGTCAGGGTCTTGGGCAGCTCTCCCCCCTCTCTGGTTTTCAACACCTCCTCCAGAACTGAAGCAGAGATCCAGCAGAAGACTGGGATGTGGCACATGATGTGGAGGCTTCGTGAGGTCTTGATGTGGGAGATGATGGTGCCGGCCTGCTCCTGATCTCTGAATCTCTTCCTGAAGTACTCCTCCTTCTGTGGGTCAGTGAACCCTCGGACCTCTGTCACCATGTCCACACACTCAGGAGGGATCTGATTGGCTGCTGCAGGTCGTGTGGTTATCCAGAGGCGAGCAGAGGGAAGCAGCTTCCCCCTGATGAGGTTTGTCAGCAGCACATCCACTGAGGTGGACTCTGTGACATCAGTCAGGATCTCAGTGTTGAGGAAGTCCAGAGGAAGTCGACTCTCATCCAGACCGTCAAAGATGAACACAACCGGGAACTGATCAAAGCTGCAGATTCCTGCGTCTCTGGTTTCAGAGAAGAAGTGATGAACAAGTTCCACCAAGCTGTACTTGTTCTCTCTCACCACATTCAGCTCTCTGAAGGTGAATGGAAATATGAACTGGATGTCCTGGTTGGCTTTGCCTTCAGCCCAGTCCAGAGTGAACTTCTGTGTTAAGACTGTTTTCCCAATGCCAGCCACGCCCTTTGTCATCACTGCTCTGATTGGTTTGCCTCTTTCAGGTGGGGCTTTAAAGAGGTCTTCTTGTGTGATGGCTGTTTCTAGTCTGTCTGGTTTACTGGATGCTTGTTCGATCCGTCTGATCTCATGTTCCTTGATGACCTCTGTGTTGTCTCCCCTGGTGATGTAGATCTCCGTGTAGATTTCATGTAGGAGTTCAGATTTTTCCATACATTTGAAAAGTTCAATTCTTTCCTTCAGGTTTGATTTGAGTTCACCTTGGCACTTAGTGAGAATCTCTGAATGAATAAGAAAGACATTTACATGAAAGAAACATCTAGGCCTGTCGCGATAAGTAATTGATTTATCGTACGATGAATAAAAATGAACTCGATAACTTTTCTGACCTCGATAAATTGCTGTTCACATGCGTGTTTGTTTACATAAGGATGTGACCAGCATTTTAGCCAGGCGTGCTGTGTCTGCCGGCCCGGCGCACTGTGAGGGGCGGGGCTCACACTCAGCCAGTTACGCTGTGAGGGGCGGGGCTCACACAGAGCCAGGTCAAGACACTTTGCGTGCAGCAGCGTAGCAGCCAAATGAATAATATAGAGACAAGCAGGGGACAACGTGTGACTTACTCGAAATTTGAAGTTAAATGGAATTGGTTGCAAAACCTAATTCCACATCTCCGGTGTGGGAATATTTTGGATTCAAGCCAAATCAACGGGGCGAACCTACAGACTTGAATGAGCCGGTATGTCGTATTTGTTTTAAAAAGGTAGCAGCAAAAGCTAGCAATACGACCAACCTTAAACTGCACCTGAAGCACAACCACCCCGTTCAGTTTTCCCAGCTGGGAGCAAACACGGCAGCTAGAGATGGAGAGCCCACACCTTCCCGATTTACTTTATTAAAAAATAAAAATGTTACTACTGCATTTTCACAAATGCAATTGCGTGTTTTGGACACAAGAGAGCTCTGTTTTCCAGTCTATTTAATTTATTGTTTTGGTTGTGTGTGATTTATTTAATTAATTTGTTATAATTCTATTTATTTGTTTTATTTATTATATATAATTTAAATATTATTTCACATTTCATTTGCAATGTTGAATGTTCAATAAAAAAGGATGTACTTATAGTTATTATTATATATTATCATTATGTCAGTGGTCTAAAATGGTCTTACAACGGTGCCGACAATATTATCGTTTATCGCAATCATTTCCGGGAAAATGTATCGTCCAACAAAATTAATTATCGTGACAGGCCTAGACACATCAAAAATATTTCCTTCTAATTGGACCCATCTCTGACAAAATAGCAGGTTATTTTCCTTATATCAAGTCACTGGATCTTGTTGCATAATTATCTGTACATTGTCCAGTATAAGTTCCACCCCACTGAGAACCATCTGTTTCCCCACAGAGAACCATGGCCCTAAACCTGACTGACTCTTATTCCTGCGGCTGGGAGATGAGGCACGATACCAGCAGATCCCAACACCCACTGAGGGTGTGGACACAGCTCTCTCTCCAGTTATACAGGAAGTGGATGGCTCTTACTGAGTCTCAGTATACTCCTGCAGTAGCCTACCATCTACAAGACACCCTGGGGGATCCCAGTAATAACCCGTCCCTTCCTCACCAAGTCATGTTGGACGGCAAATGATACCTCCTTCCACCTGTAGGGGGCTGGGCCTTTAGTAATGACTAGGTCCCAGTGAGGCTGAGCAATGTGCTCCTCTGATGTCTAGAGCTAACCCTACAGACGAATGACACTGTCTGCCTCCATGCAACATTGAACAGGAATTTCAATCACAGCTGTCCAATGTTATGTCAGGACAAACCTCCACAGTGTGTCCCTGTGGCCCCTTCAGACCACCTGAACAGCTGTTCTCCAAGTCCCCAGCTCTGCCTCCTGAACTCAGTGTGCATCAGTCCCATTCAACATCCTGAGACTGAGTCAGCAGCTGCACTGTGGAAAACAGCCGGGGTTTATCCATGACTCCCTCTCCTGAGATATCTGACAGTTTGGCAGGACAAACCTCATTCCAAACATAATCTTTCTATTTTTTTTTTCCAGCTGTATCATGGAACAAAATGGAATGTACCTGGGAACACGTAGCACTCAAGGACTCACTGCCATTTCAGAGCACACTGATGACTTTCTGGTCAATCCTCTGATCCATCCCATCCCCAACACTGGCTTTTAGAATCACCCACTTGTATTACATATCTCCAATGTCCCACCAGGAGAAACTCGTTAATATAGCATTGGTGGTTCAGTGGTAGAATTCTCGCCTGGACCCCGGGTCCGATTCCCAGCCAATGCAGCAGAGTGTTTTAGTGCCGCAGTCCGTAGGAATTTGTCTTGGGAACCGAAGGGTGGGCGATCGTACCAAAATAACACGGCGTGTAGACTGGTTCCTGGAGAGGTGCCAGTTCACCTCCTGCCCTTGAGCAAGGCACAGAGCCCCAAACTGCTCCCTTGCGCCAGACAGACTGGCCGCCTGTTTTGCTCAGACATCTCTCACCTGTCCTGTGCATGTGTGTGTATTGTACTGTGTGTTACCACAACCGAGTGAACAACTGAGGATTTGGGATCAAATAAAGTGTCTTCTCCTTCTTAATAACAGGTGATGGTTCTCTGAGGGGTATATCAGGAGTGGAGTGCATCAGCTGGGCGTCAAAAGGTAGGTCTTAACTCTAACGTCGGGCTTAGCTACGTCCGACTTAGTGATTTGAATTTACACTGAGTGCACCAAGCCTGACTAGTCACGGTCGCAGCTGCGCCTAGTCTAACGATGCGCGTCCACATAAATACACGCAAAACAGTAATTGTTGCCAAGCAACACACGTCTACATAATAACACTCGAACTTCTCCATTCAAAAGCAAGCTGTACACTTTTAAGAAAGGCCCCGTTAGCGTAAAGTCTGAGTGTAATCAGCACCTGCAAGGTAGGGGAGAGCGCAGCGTTCCTTTCTGATCCGTGCTGGAGTTTAGGGGAGATCTCCTCGGTTAATTCAAAAAGGGCTTGTCTGCCGAAACGAAACCTCTCTATCAGCTCACTGTCCGAATAGATGTCCAGTGGGTTTGTTCGATCACGGACGACTCTCTCATCTTTATGCCTTTCGTTGTTAAACAAGACGCCCTGCCATCATTATTTTCCTTCTTGCCTGTTTTTACGTTACTATGGATACTAGTCTGTCTTTCCGATTTACACCTGCTCCATACTAGGTGTAAAAGTTACACCCGGGCGCAACGCATAGCGGGCTTAAGTCTAAGTGGTGCACTAGTCATACATTTAGTTTGGTCTTAATCTTCGGTTCTACGTCGGACGTAGAGTTACACCCAGCTGGTGCTAAAAACATAAAAAGTTATCTTTTGGCACACTCCCTTTTTTAAATACCTACCTTTAGGGTCTGATGGGATTTTTGATAATTTCTCTTCTAGATAATTCTGATTTATCTCCCTCAAAACTTCTCTGGTCACTTTAATGGTGTTCACGCAGTTGTACAGAAACATCAGATCCACTGTGTCCGTCCGGTCTGCTTTCTCTAGTTGGCTCTTTGGGAGTCCTGGGAATCCTAGGACCTCCTCCTGCAGGCACCACTTGAATTCTTTAAAGTCCTTTTCCCCCAAACTTTGTACGATTCTTAATAGGACTTTTCTAGGTGTCTCCATCTGTTCTCCCTGCAGAGCAAAGATACCAAGATAGAACATCTTTATCTTACAGAACATTATGTTGTTTTATGGTATTTTCTACTTTTGAAAACCATAACAGGACTTCGGGATCCAAAGAACAGCTGCCATGTGACTTTGGATTGCTTCAATTCAGATGTCGAGTTAGTAAATGCCCTAATCGGTTCTAAACTTGTTTTAATACCTTTGACTTCATGACTTCACGAAAGATATTCAGGAAGTCAATCCTGAACTTGAAGACAGTCAATTCTGTCTTTTCCTTTAATGTCTTGGTTTGGTAACCTGTCTTTAAAGAGCAGAAACTGTCTCAGTCAGATCATAAAGTGGTCTAGCAGACTGATTGGTGAGTCACAGCTAAACCTGGAGCCCCTGCTCATCAGACAGAGGCTTTCTAACTCCATTTGTAATGAAGACTCCCTCCCCCTGCAACCTGAACTTCAGCTTCTTCCTTCGGGCCAGAGGTTCATCTTCCTAAAGGTGTAGAACCATGAGGTTTAAAAACAGCTTTCTGCAAACCAAGTCTACCCACTGGTACAAAGAAATAACCTGGACCTGAACTGGACAGATGGGATATTGTGACAGTGGGATACAGTTAGGGCTGATGGTAGAGAGAGACTCACACACCTGGTTCTGGTCTCTTGCAGTAAGCTGGTTACTGGTCATAGGTCCAGGTTCAGGTCCAGCAGAATGCAGTGTTTGCTCTGGGCTGGAACACAAAACACAGAGCTTTGAGTGAATAATGAGTGCTGAGCTGCGACATGGAGAAGAGTCCTGGACAGTTGGAGATCTCACCTCTGAGCTTTGGTCAGGCTGTCATGTTCCCCAGAGCTTTTAGAGGGGGAGGCTTCCTCCTCTCTGTCCTCACACTGATCCATAGCAGAGCCCCCACCTTCACACAAACACAACAACATGCTCATTCATTACCACAAGCGTTACATCACAGGTAGTGCTCCTCCTCTCAGATATTTAGGAACCTTGTTGGAGCCTCAACAGGACCTGATCAGCCCAGAATGTTCCCCACAGCCCCAGAACCACACAGAAACCCATAAATATGTGTTAGTGTGTCACAGCACTCACAAACAGTCATTTCAATGTACATTTACAGCCCTGCCCCCACACAACTGTACTGCGCTGAGTAACCATTTAACAAAACTTCAACAAAACTTCTTTAAGATTAAATTGTTTGGCTTAAAATATTTAAGTTAATACATTTTCCGGACTTTAATTAAAAAAGGTATTTTGTGAACTGATAAGAAATGTATTTTTTATATATCATTGACATATGAAAAATACGTCCTCATAACTAAGTTACAATGCAGTTCAAATGTATGGGAAGAGCATTTGTAATGTTTGATATAATACTTCATTTACTTTTCATGCTAATGTCTCTTCAGGTGTTCTCACAGAAACAGTGCTCATCTCTTCCTC
The DNA here is from genome assembly GCF_949606895.1 of Notothenia rossii. Taxonomy (NCBI): domain Eukaryota; kingdom Metazoa; phylum Chordata; class Actinopteri; order Perciformes; family Nototheniidae; genus Notothenia; species Notothenia rossii. The sequence goes on from NC_136912.1 coordinate 95,240,614, forward strand.
TTCAGTCCTGAGTCTGTCTGCATTTCCACTATCTTTGCTTTTTACGCAACCGTTTAAAACACCAACTGTCGTGAAAGGGTGCTCTTCTGTCCGTTGCGTGCGTAGGGCAGGATTAGGAGGGAATTCCGTCTCGTAGCGTGTGTGCACCGTTTTGAAATGCCGCTCTAAATTACCCTTCTTCGATAAAGCCACGCTCGCATCGCAGATGACCCAGATGGACTTTGAATTGGAATAAACCAAAAAATAATCATCCTCCCACTCGGAGTGAACATTATATATTTTGGGCTTTTTTGCTTCTGCCATAATTGCGGTCTTGTGTGTGTGCGGACTGTCACTCCTGTTGACACGGACAACGTCAGCTAACTAATGCCCACTGCCCACCAGCCACGCCCCGACACATGGGGTCACGCCAATCACAAAGCTTTGATGCGTTCAAGTGCATTATTCTGGCACAGGAAGATTAGGACATTAACGATAAAACAGAATATTGTTGTTCTATCTTTAAACACATCTCGCGATCGACTGGGAATCTCGACACACACAGAATCTTTAGTTTAGACTCACACAGAATCTTTAGTTTAGACTCACACAGAATCTTAGACTCACACAGAATCTTAGACTCACACTGAATCTTAGACTCACACAGAATCTTTAGTTTAGACTCACACAGAATCTTTAGTTTAGACTCACAGAATCTCAGACTCGCACAGACTTACAGCACACCCAAAAAATAAACTCAGCGTGTTGACCCATGAATTTATTTGTTTTTGTGTTAGAGGTTATTGAAATACCCAAAACTGAATTTCATCTTTTCCACAATACATTTTAGAATGTATCATTTCCTGATAACGATCGCGCCATAGCGCCGCCTCTCCCCACCTCTGCTGCTCACCCCCCCATTGCTGATGTGTTTCGCCAACAACAACAACAACAACAACAACAACAATGGCGGATAACAGAGTTGCTTTCGTGCTCCAGACGCTACTGACCATGATACAGATAGTGCAAAATCTACAGCTCCTCGACCACAACCAACAACCAGCAACAAGTGGACATGGAGAACTACATGTTGCTAAATCCACCACGGAGAATAAACAGAAGGGCAACCATGGCAACCATGCTCGGGGGTGTTATTCGCTGCTTTTGGTGTATTTTGTGGCGGATTTACAGCGCCACAGGCCCGGCATATGTACTACAGCGTATCCAGCGGTTCGAGCGGTCTCGTGTGGACGGACACGTTTCTTGAGCCGATTCCGTGTGGACGGAAGACTTTTTTGATATCGAATTCGTTTCGTTTTCGTCTCCGTGTAGCTGCAGCCTTAAAGTCCCAACAGTCCGTACTCGGGAAGACTCTTTAAAGTAAAGACAATACATACTGATATACACCTGAACAGGGACGTGCACAGACATTTTGGGGGGGCAGGAGCTCAAGTGAGAAAAAGGGCACTTCCCATAATGATTTATAAAAGACTTACTGACAAATGCATTTTAATACCCTCACACTCACGCGATTGTTTAATACTCAACAGAATTCTACTAATACTACGCACAAGAGCAGACAACAATCAAAATGATGAAGTTACTGTTTAAAGCAGGACAGTACAGGAAAAAATATCGTTTTTTCTTGTACTTTTGGTCTATTTTGCTTCCATGTTTTCTTTCACTCTGATGGAAAGAAAACTTCCAAAAACCACATAAATGGTGTTCGTTTTTGTCTGAATTCATCTATAGATTTTGTAACGGAGGTGATCTCTGGGCCCATAGATCTCGGCCTCCGTTACGGGTAATATAGCACTAAAAACATTGCACAGGAAGCAGGGGAATATATGTAATTTATGTAACTAGTTTGTCTGTCTTTGCTTCCTGGTTTCATTCTGAAAAGTGTTCCCCTTCCCCCATGTCTGTTGCTGATTGTGTGCACCTGGTGCCCTGTGTTGTCTCCTCCCCCCCCTCACCTGTGTCTTGTTGGTTGATTAAGGTGTGTGTATATTTAGGCCAGTGGTTCTCAAACTTTTTTTGTCAGGCCCCCCCTTTGGAGAAAAAAAAAAGTCGGGCCCCCCCCAACACAAATAGTCAGGCTCAGTAGCAGAGCCAGAGATTTATTTTGGGGGTGCTGTGGGGTAGCTTGACGTTTCATTGAGGGTGCTCAATCAATGTACCGGTCGCTACAGTGGAATTTTCTACTGCAACACTCCTCACGCAAATACACAGTGCACCCGCAACTGTTACAATGAAGGCTTTATAATCAGCTCACGGCATATAGGTATAAGCAGGGGTAAAGTGCTATTTTTATAGGTGGTGTGTGGACCTCACATAGGGGGGTCCAGGGGCAAGCTCCCCCGGGCAGATTTTTAAATATTGAAGTTAAAAGCATCAATCTGGTGCACTTTGAGAGCAACATGAAGAGATCTATGGATACCTCTCTCAACACCCATTTGAAACAGAACTGTAAACAGATTTACTTTTTCTTTATGGATATTTTACAAATCACCCTTTTTTTTTTACTTTTTTTTTTTTTTACTGTCATATAGTATTTCATACCTGTTTTAAATGTATTCTCTTATTTTTTTATAACTATAATGATCATATAAACGTGTGCCTCGGAAATAATTGTTTACATTAATGGTGACCAAACCGTTTGAGACCCACTGAGGTAACACTGAGAGAGTCCTTTAGCTCACTGAGCCTCTCAGCCTGACAGGAGAGGACTCTCCTCCACTTTGTTGTTGAAAAAACTCCTTATATCCGTTAGCGTAGCTCGCTAGCACAATAAGCTAACAACAACGATCTCCGGTACCGGTGCGCTCTCTCTTTCGCTCGCGCACACACACACACAAAATGGCTTGTTCCACACACACACACACAGAGCCAAGCTTTAATGAAACACCGCTGGTCCAAACAAAGAAGGAACAGCATCGTTCTTCAGTGCCCTACGCTGTACATATCCGGCATGAATCGCTGAAAGGTTTGTGAAGCTTTGTTTCGTGAAATGCTGGCAGAGGGTGTGGCCTCTGGGTATTCACACGTCACAGTACCCAGGAAGTAAACTATGGAAAATGAAAAATCTCCAACGAGGCGTTTTCAGAAAAACCTTCATAACACACAAGGGGACGGGTAATAACCGGAAAAGCATGACATGGGACCTCTAAGTACAGTAGGCTACATTAGCCTGTATGCCCATGATAAATTGCCTTAGCTAAACCTTGAGCTAACTTATCCATTAGCCACCACCTTAGTATTTGTTTTTGTTTTTGTCTTTTGGCTAAGCTCTGTAAACTCGAGCCACTGGCAGCTTAGTCATTTGTTCATCTCCACTTTCAAACAAGCCAAGAAAAGCCGGCATAACATGGGACAGTAAAGTGGGAGGTGCTGCTACCTGTCTGTCTGAAGTGACTGTAAGGTGGGAGGTGCTGCTACCTGTCTTTTAGATATATATATATATATACATACATACATACACACAGTGCAATAAGCTTCTTATTGCAATAAGAAGCTACAGGGACGTTAATCTACGTTGGTAATATTAACTTTATTTAATACAACATTTACGGTACAAGATTTACATCATACAGCCCATGTAGTATAATATTTTACAAATGATGAATTACAGCAAACATGTGCAATATATCCATTATTACAGCTCCGTGGGATGGCAGTAAGGCGATATGGTCCGTTCTTATCGTGCATCCATGGGTAAAGATAAACTAATTTAGTACTGAACACGTAACATGCACGTGCCGGGCGGCGCGGTCCCATGGGTTAGATGCGCGTTCATAATGCCAAGGGAAATAACTCTCAGAATAATGTTATTAGCACATTTTACAACTTGAGGACCGAATGTTTTTAATAAGGGCTATACAAACGTTCAAAAAATTATCCAACGATTTACAGACCATTCTTTCCCAATGTTAGTCAATGGGAAAAAGTGTTTCCGGGCCCAGCAACCTAACGGAAGTGTAGTACCGCCCTTTGGCCACTACGAATATTCTCATCAGAGTCCGGCGCACTTCCTGGGGGCTTGGGGCAAACGGCTCCGGGTTTACGCCTATACGATCATTTCCTGATAACGTTGAAGCAATAGCCCTGCCTCTCCTGCTCAGAGATCAGCTGCTGGGCTGTCAGAAGAGGGGGAGGAAAAGAGAGGCTCCCTTTTTTATTATTATATTATTATATAGAGTTGTTATCAATTTGTTTTGAAGCTCAATAAATAACAAAGATGATCTTTGACCGGCACTTTTCTAATTTTGTCCGGAAGATTTCAACTTTAACGGACATGTTGACCAGCGAAAAAAGATCTCTGCTGCACGGCGCCCTCGTCCCTTGGAAGAGGCGGAGAGGTGGTTGTTTGTCATCTGCTGGTGGACTACTGGAGACTGCAGCAGGAGCAAACGCTTGCCTCGGGGAGGGAGAAAAAGAGCCAGAGCGTCCACAGCGGAGAATAAACAACATGAAGTCTTCTTCGCTGCTTTTGTGGCAGGACTACAGCGCCACTTACAGGCCTGGCCAGTGGCGGCTGGTGGAAAATATTTGTGGGTGGGCTATGAAAATGGTGACCAAACCATACTTGGGGGGTCCGTGGGGATGCTCCCTCGGAAGAACATTTTGAGAAATGACCCCTTAAATTATGACTTCTGGTGATGTTAGAGGGAGGGAGGACAAATTGAGGCTTAAAAATATGAGACTATCCATAATCTTCAGTGTGGTTAGCTATGAATCTTCCAAAACTTCCAAATACCTTGTCCTGGGCATAGTTTCAGTATAAACTGCGCAATAGTACAGTAGGCCCACACAAACTGCAGAACACTGGTGCTTTGGGAACACTCAAATGATTGAATTCCCATTTTAAATCAGGAGACTAAATACGAACATTATGTGTGTGTGTGTGTGTGTGTGTGTGTGTGTGTGTGTGTGTGTGTGTGTGTGTGTGTGTGTGTGTGTGTGTGTGTGTGTGTGTGTGTGTGTGTGTGTGTGTGTGTGTGTGAGTGTGTGTGTGTGTGTGTCATACTTGCCAATCCTCCCGATTTTCACGGGAGACTCCCGATTTCATTGCCCTCTCCCGGTTTCCTCCCGGGGTCATATTTCTCCTGCATTTCTCCCGATTTCTGACAAAATCAGATTTACTCACAACTTTTTCCACTCGGACTTTAATACAGCTACACCATTGTTTGGTTTCCATGGTAGCGCGTCTCTTTAGCAGCGAGCGCAACTGAAAGTCTGAGAGGGTGAGGAGGAGTCACAGAAAACTGAACAAGAATCAACAACTCGACCCTCTGCTCACTCCTTTCCTGTAAAATACAGGTCCAGCCCACACATATGCTCCATGGTGCTACAGGCAGTGCCTTTACAACTACAATAAGCATGTAAATGTTAATCTACAGCTCCGGCGATCCACTAGCACCGGAGTCTCCACCTGCAGACTCAGCCATCCTCATCAACTACTGTAGCGTCACCTTGGATACGAGTCCAAACAACTCACAGACTGCACCGAGCGCTGAAATTGCCGCCCTTTGAGCATCAGATCTGACGACGCTGATTGGCTGAAATTATGTTTCGGCGGCATAGTTTACAGATAGCAACAGTCAGCTTGTTGGCTGCAGCTGCTCTGGCTGAGGGCTCCTTTCTTAGCGCCCAGACGAGAGAGGGTAATGATACACGCTGCGGCCAGGCAGGAAACATGTGACTTATCAGTAACTTTAGACATCGTAAAACAATTTTAAAAGAGATTTAATTGTAGATTATACATTTGACTGATACCAACTATATAATATTTACCTCGTTCATTAAAAATAAAAATAATATATATTTTTTTAAATATCTTTTAATTTTATTTATTTTTTTAATGACAATCCAACATGTGCGAAGAGGGGGGGGTAGCGCCCCGAGCGCCCCTATGGGCCTGGCATATGCATTACAGCGTCTCCAGCGCTCTCGAGCGGTCTCTGTTGCGTGTGGGCGGAATACTTTTTGATAACGATTGCGGTCCGTTTGCGTTATCGTCCTCGTGTGGCCGGGGCTTTAATCATCGGTGTTAATCTAAATTCTTAATATAATTCCTGTCCTTTTTAAAAACCTAAACACTGACCTGTATGCTACATCCCTGTCAGCATCAGCCTGTAGATGGTATTTTAAACTCGATGCGCTTCTTCACCTTCACCAACCTTCTTCATAGTATTTGAGACATTGCAAATAAATGTGCTCCACTGTTTTCAAAATTACCACAATACACACATTTACCTGTTGCATGTTTTTTCATAACGGATAATGTGTTATTTAGCCCTCCTGTGTGACCACATCTCCTTCTTGAAATGATGTCCTCCTCTTTTTTTTACTTCTGTTGACTTCTCTTGTTTCTCCAACTTGAACCCGCCCTTAACTCCTCTGTCTCCTCCGTCCTGCCATTTCTTTTTTAGTTGGTATTTGATGTTTCTTTGATTTCCTCCTCTCCTCCAGACTCCTTTCTTCAGGGTTCTTGTTCTCCAGGTGAAGTGGTCTCACCTAGTGATGGCAGTTTGACACTGAAGCTTCGATACGTGCTTCAAACCCTGGACTTCCTATTCTTTAGAGGCAGTGGTTCGATGCTTGCTTCAAATCACGTGACATATGACGTCCGAAGCAAAAACTGCTTCAAATCACGTGACATGGGACGTCCGAATCATCCAAGCAGCAACTGCTTCATTTCATGAATGAATCAACTCTCGTCTCGATTCTGACCACAAGCCCGGTTATGGCTAGAAAGGATTCGTCTAGTGTAAATATGACGTCACGTTCTCGTTGTAACTCTCGTTGTAATCGGAGCGGCTCGGAAACACATCTACAGCAGTAACATGATGCAACATACACATTAATGCAGCAGCAATATTAATAGAGAAACATCTGACATAATAGTAAAACACTGCAAGGGAACATTTTATTGCACCAGGAGCTATCTTGTGACTTTTACTGCGACAACGTTGACTTGCCTGTGAATAAAAAATAAACCATAGTGTTGGTGATCTACAGTGTTGTCATTCTTCTTTGAACACCAGCAAGACCGCTAACACCCTATTTCAACCATCACACTCCCTGTCATTGACATAATTAATAGATAGTTTAGCTTCTCATCATCAGTTGCTGTGGCCAACTGATGTTAACGAACTGAAAGGCTGCCTGCCAAACGTAAACATTCAGCCATGTGACATTCAGCCAAACTCTCGCGAGAGTTTTACACAAGACGGATCCTTTCTAGCCATAACCCACAAGCCCTCCGAGACTTCCGTGCGTCCGGTGTCTCAGTCTGAAGAACGCTGCGGTGCTGCTGGTGTGAGCTAACGTGAGTACTTCTTGAACACGTATTGGTTTAGAAAGCCTTAAAGATAACTCCCGCTATTGGCGAGTGAACAATTAACTTGTATATTCTGTGAGCTAGTTATGTGACTGCTTTAAAAAGCCACACTAAAGTGCAAACACAAGCACGTGAGTTAAATAAGGACTGCTGTTGGCTCCACGTTACAACATGAACACGTGTTCCAGTCAAACACGAGCTTTATTTTAATGGTAGCCGAAAACAGCTTGTTTTGTTTCCATTTTGAATTGCTCTTTAAGCACACGTCGTAAAAATCGGTCAGTTCTGTGGATTAATTAGTTTTTCTCAAAAGTATGGAGGTAATTATATGCATAGTAGCCTAACTAGTTTCTCAGCACATTAAACCTTTTTTCTTTTTAAATGTAAGGTTTAATTATTTGAGGAAAGCATAGGCCTACATGTGTTCTGTATGTCTATAAAAAAAATGGCATACTATGGAAGTTATTTGGGCACTGTGGTAAAAACTGAAGTCTGGGAGAGCCGTTTGCCGGTGATTGCGCCCTCTGGTGTCGAGTTTCAGTGTGGAGCAAGTTCCAATTCACATCATTAGGGTAGATCAATGCTGCAGTTTCAGTGAGTGGAGAGTAAAGTAGCTGAACATGTTATACTGCCTTTATCTTGTGTACTATGTGTTTAATCTGTTTTCTCATTATAGGCATATTGACGATGGAAATCACATGACAGCGCTCACTCCGTGGGCTCAAAGCAGGTGTGTATGCCTTGAACTTCACCATGCTCTGCAAATGTTCCGATTAAATGGAAATGCATTGAGTGTGCATCGTGTTTATGCTAAAGCATCATCAGTAATATTGAAATGTGGTAAAGCAGGCTAATCCTTTAATTGTGTTAATGTGGAGACCATGTCTTATTATTTATATACACGTTAATTTTTTTTAGTTGGTTTAAAAACTGAACACGCCTTAGCTTAACGGACATATCTATGCATAAAACACAGCCGTGTGTAGTCGGGACTTGCAGCTCTGCTCATTTGCCATCGGCATATGCTTCCAGAAATCATACTAACTCTAAACTCAGACTCCTTTCTTAGAACGAAAGTAATGAGCTGCTATCATCTCTCCACTAATGTGGCCTTCTTCATTGGGCACCAAGTGACACTGATGTTTCCCTTGCAGACATGCCCACATCCTGACCTACAACCATGTCTGAGTGGCAGCTCTTGGAAGGAGCTGCTGCCTCTGGGACTGCAGGTAAACACTGATACATCATCCCTTCTGAAGCAGGACCCCCGTGGTGCCTCCCCCTCCCCCTTCACCCCCCAGCACTCAGTCAGCTGACAGGCTGTGTGTCTGCTTCGGTGTTACAGTGCTGGCAGAGAAAGGCTCTGTGCTGCTCTGTGTGCAGACTCTGTTTTAGAGGCTGTTGCTGCTGAGCGGCTGCAGAGCCGGGCCCCACGAGAGTGGCCTGTCCTGCACCCACGCAGGGCCGGCCTAGTGCGGGGCCGCACACCCTCATACTGACACGCCACTCTGGTGCTGTTCAAGTCCCATTTTAAAAGTAAACTATGCAGATATAACAACTCTAAATTGCAGTAAACACGGCTCAAAGGTCACGCTGCAGCACACTGTACTTCGCACGCTTTATATTTTAATTGGATAAATTGATCTTTGTGAACTAATTTCCATCGTTAGTTAAAGACTTGTTTCCTTTGTGTTGCTGGTGGAGCCAGCAGAGGACAGCACTGAGCTGCTTTGACTAACACTCGTCTTCTCTGAGGAGCAGCAGGACCTGACTTGGACTGGACGAAGCCTGGATAGTAAGTGCAGCTCTGCGTGTGTGTGTGTGTGTGTGTACTGTAAACCAGTGTGTACTCTCATGGCAGAGCCTTCATCTCTGCTGTCGAATTTTAACATTGGAAGAGAAAGATCCGGACTTTGGCACAGACTCAGTGAAAACCATTTACTAGAGCCTGACTTAAGACCTGATACAAACTTTTGTAATGTTTTACATTCAACTATTTCTGCAGGCTGTCTGCTGATACTGTGCTTTGTTTCAGTGTGATGGCGTCAGTCCACCTGCCGCCCCCCATGGTCCAGCACTGAGGCTGTGAACAGGACTTAAACATTGGGTTTAAATGTCCTAAAGGAATTGCCTACCTTATCTACAGGAGATGATTGTCCCGTATAAACAACTGAAATGTCTATGAATGTTTTTATCCTGTACACATATTCAAATAAATGCTCTAGCATCCACTCTGTTGTCCGGTCTGATTTGTGAGTCTAAAAGTTGAGTGTCTTAAAGGAGGTGCTACATCTAAACAGGTCCTGGTACCTTCTGGACTGTTGTTCCACATCTGGTACTGATGGTGTTAGTGGCAGCAGTGCGTGGGACATGGTAAACCTGTATTGATGGTTCTGAAGGAAGCTGTCTTCTGGTGCAGCAGGTACATCAGGCTGTGGTGCTCAAGGTCTATAATTGCTTCAGTCTTTTCATTGTGTCAAGTGTAGAACTACATACACTTGGTAGGCTGACTTTTCTTTGCATTTTCAAAGCTAATTGTTTGTAATGTGGCTAGCCAAAACAGCCCTGATGTCCCATTCTCAAAATCAGCTGGAGAACTACATCTTAAAATGCATAAAACTACTCTTAAGCAAATACCTGTACAGAAGTACACAAAAGTCAATACGTGACACAAATGGTGTGAAATGTTGTGTAGTCCGAACATAGCTATACGTATAACCTCTATACTTGCTAGAATGTTCACCACGAGCCATCAGAACAGCTGCAGGTCACTAACGGGCCTGGCAGTTCTTGGACAGTTGCAAGACTTCATTGTCCTTTATGGATCAAATGGGATCTAAAACACTTGACTTCAAATGATCTACCACCTCACTGAGATGCTAGACAATATAAATATTTCACTGGTGTGTTCAGGGATATATTTTGTGGTTACCTCACAGGTCAGAGTGCAACATCAGTCACATCGACCTTAGCCGTGTTCAGACCTTTGGAGATTATTTAGTCCTAGTGGGCCCTTATCAAGGAAACCATACCGTTCTGGGTCTCAACATGGATGTTAGAATGAGCAACAACCTAATGGTCAATACACAATACAGACAGCAATTAGTCATTTCTTAAGGTCCCATGTCATGGCCATTTCTACTGATCATGATTCCATTGTTGAGGTCTACTAGAATAGATTCACGTTGTCCAATGTTCCAGACTCTCATTGGTTTCTCAAACAGCATCTCTGTATAGTATGTGTATTCACTCTCAGGGAAATAGGGTCTGCATATGAAACATGTTGTGCCTCTGAAACAAATCCAGTAGGCTTACTAGCTTCTACACGCTAAAGCAACTCAAATCTCTCACCAGCAAAACACCTCGTCAGTTAAATGCCATTTTACATTTCTTTACTATACCATACAGTATTTATTATCATTATAGTATTACTATTTCAGCGATTAGCTAAAATATAAATTATATTTGATGCAACTTTAGTTACATTTCCATGACTTTTCCAAAACTTTTGGAAAAATATAGTTTTCCATAACTTTTCCAGGGCCTGGAATTAGCATTTTTTATTTCCATGACTCTTCCAGGTTTTTAATGACCGTAAGAACCCTGAGTGTTAGAGTTTTACTCACTACAGGGTGTACTTTGAGGGTTTGTCACTCTGCAGACCGTTTACATGCAGAAAAACCTTCATAACACACAAGGGGACGGTGATAACCGGAAAAGCATGACATGGGCCCTGGACAAAGGTGCACAGCATTTGTGGAGTCTGTAGATATTTAGGAACCCAGCTCAAGGGGCGGAATAGAGTGGTGGTTAAATCATATTTAAAACCTTTTTTTTTTATCATATTAAAGACTTTTTAAGGCCTTACATTCTGATTATCAAATGTAAGACTTAAGACCCCGTGGGAACCCTGTAAATAACATTTAGAGACCTTATGCTAAATGGTTTCCCACTAGCTCTATATCCCACATCTCTGCCATGAAGGTTCACTTGAATGGATGATGTGTGCACCGACACCGAGTTAATATAAAGCCCCTTAGAGAAGTGCGAACACACTATCTAATTAAACTTTTATTTTAAGTCAATTATTAAATTCATAAAATGCTGAGGAGACTTTCTGTAATGCATTTAGTATAAACGATGCAACCTTCATTTTGAAGGAAAACTCCATCATGTGAAGTCTCTTTTTGGAGAATCAGTATCCCTCATTAGTCCCAGAGGGGAAATATAGTGACAGCTAAGAGACACTGGAACTTAGTGAAGTGGACTCAGTCAAAAGCATAGCCGTGGGAACATGTTTCAAATGGGGGGTGCGGTGGGGATGACACCAGGGCCGGGTTTGACCAATTTGCTGCCCTATAGGCAAGATTTTAGCTGGCAATGGAAAACCTCTCCAAAAGCTACAAACAGAGAAACATATTGACATGGTGGACAGCTTATATAAAAAGGCTTCAAATGTATACTATTTAGTATTGCATGAACATTGAACATGTTTTAATTGGGGGGTGGACTTCACATCCTCTAGGGGGGTCCGGGGTGCCCCCCCGGGAAGATTGTTTTTAACATTTTAAAGTAAAATGCTTCAATCTGGTGCACTTTGAGCGCCCAATTACTAGAGACTGATCGAGGGGATACAACTCTAAACACCCATGTGAAAAAGATCGGTTTGTATGTGAACATAACCGATAACCTACCATAGCCAATAACAAATAAATGTAGGCTAACTTGTTTTATTTTTGTGGTTCATTTATATCTTATCAGTTAACATTTATTTATTTATGCATATTTTTAAATCTCTCCAGTTTTAAACAATATTTCTGGTTTACTGTCCTATAGTATACATTGGAATGATTTCAAACCTGTTTTTATTTATCCTAATAATTATAAAGGTGTGCCTTGGAAATATTTGTTTACATAAATTGTGATCAAAACGTTTGAGAACCACTGAGATAACTTAGACTAAAGTGAACTAAACACTCAGAGTCCTTTACCTCACTGAGCCTCTCAGTCTGACAGGACAGAACTCTCCCTCCACATTATTGTAGAAACAGCTTCTTATATCCGTTAGCGCAGCAGAAGCTAACAACATTCCCCGCCGGTAGTGCACCCCCTCTCTCTATCTATCTATCTCTCTCTCACGCTAGCTGTGAGCTGCGGGCGCCTGATAAGCCAACATTCCCCACTTTCATCCATCGTACGGGGCAAATGGAAAATATAACTGGGGTGAAAAGGGTGTTATCTTTACTTAATTATGAATGTTGTTACGTCAAGGCTGAAAATTCATTTTTTTTTTTAAATTATATTTGTATTTAATCTTGTGGAAGTGCAGATCCCCTGTCCTCCACCAGGGGGTGCTGCAGCACACTCAGCATCCCTACTTCCCACGGCCCTGGTCAAAAGTCATTACAGTCCAGGTATAAAAAAAGGTAGCATCAGAAGTATACCACATTAACCAATCAGAGCACATAGGCCTACTGCATGCAGGGTTCGCCAACTCAATTTTAAGACTTTTTAAGACCACTTTGAATAGAATTTAAGACCTATTTCACGGCAAGAAAGTATGAAGGATAATTGCTATGAAAGAAGAAATACATCCCATAATTACTAATTTAATGTGTTCATGTTCAACATAAGAACAATGACTGAACATAACAGCACAGAACTGTGTTAACCCAAAAGTGTGGCTTGTGTGTGTTAGGGCTGTGCAATTAATCGTATTTTAATCGCAATTACGATTTTGGCCTGCCACAATTACAAAAACATAATTGACATTTTTTTTGTTTAGCTTTGCTAGGTTGTGACAGTGCACTACAAGCTATATTCAGAGCTCTGCTACAATCTTTCATCGTTGCTGTTCAACTACGGTATTTAGTGTCAACAGCACCTCCGCTTTTAGGGTTGGCGTCGTAGACCCAAACGTCGCCCGGTGTTGTTGAGGGAGCTGCTACATTAGCTAAAGCTGCATTAGCAAAACAAACGCTAATTTATTTTTGCAAAAGTTGCAGCGGGCTTCCAACACTTTCCCCTCCACTGGTTTCAACCAAGCACTAAATTCGATGTTTTCCAACCCAATTCGAGTGAACTTACACTTCCCCATATTTATTTGTAAGTAGATGCGAAGAGACATGAGTTTGTGACTGCCTAGCTGAAGCTTGGTTGCTAGGTTACTAGCTGGGTGTTCTCCGATAAGGGAACGGGGGAAACAAACTTAGTGATTACTGGTTCCATGTTGATTTATTTCAGTACAAATTGTTAGTGGGAACTGAAAAACGATTACCGTACTGGTTACTTTGCAGCCTGGCAATTTCCCCAAAACACATTTTAGACGCACAACACAGAAGTACCTTTCAAATCCGATCTTAAGACCTTCTAAATCATATTTACAGGGTTCGCCAACTCAAATTTAAGATTTTTTAAGATCACTTTGAATATAATTTAAGACCTATTTCACGGCAAGAAAGTATGAAGGAAAATTGCTATGAAAGAAGAAATACATCCCATAATTACTTACAAAGTAAATTAATTCATGTTCAACATAAGAACAATGACTGAACATAACAGCACAGAACTGTGCCAAAAAGTGTGTGTGTCTCTGGGTGCGTGTTAGGGCTGTGCAATTAATCATATTTTAAAATCGCAATTACGATTTTGACCTGCCACAATTACAAAAACATAATCGAAGAAAAATTATTATTTAGCTTTGCTAGGTTGTGACAGTGCACTAAGACACATTTGATCTAATTCATTTTAGTCTCATTTATTTTTATCATATTTATTTATTTTTAGTAGCTTGTGGAAGTGCGCTCCAAAACATTTGTTGATCTTGTTTATTGGTATTTATTATTTTGATATTTATTTAAATATGTAAGTTATTTAATTTAGTATTGGTTTCAGTTTTACATTCAGGGTAAACAGTTAAGATACTGTTCAAATTTAATAATCGTGATATCAATTATTGACCAAATATAATCGCGAATATGTTTTGCCATAATCGAGCAGCCCGTGTGTGTGAGTAACAATAGCTATATTCAGAGCTCTGCTGCCTTGGCTACAATCTTTCATTGTTGCCGTTGTATGATTGGTGTTTAACTACTGTATTTAGCATCACCTCCGCTTTTAGGGTTGACGACGTAGACCCAAACGTTGCCGGAGGTCCCCCGGTGTTGTTGCGGGAGCTGCTGCACTAGCTAACGCTGCACTAGCCAACACTACATTAGCAAAACACACGCTAATTTATTTTGCAAAAGGTGCAGCGGGCTTCAAACACGTTCCCCTCCACTGGTTTCAACCAAACACTAAATTAGATGTTTTCCAACCAAATACGGTTGAACTTACACTTCCCCATATTTATTTGTAAGTAGATTCGAAGAGACATGAGTTTGTGACTGCCTAGCTGAAGCTTGGTTGCTAGGTTACTAGCTGGGTGTTCTCCGATAAGGGGCCGGGGGAAACAAAGTCAGTGATTACTGGTTCCATGTTGATTTATTTCAATAGAAATTGTTGGGGGGAACTGAAAGGCTATTACCGTACTGGTTACTACATTTTCCCAAAACACATTTTAGACGAGATAGCAACACAGAAGTACCTTTCAAATCCCATCATTTTTAAGACCTTCTAAATCATATTTAAGACCTCTCTTATTTTTTTGGGTCATATTTGAGACCTTAAATTCAGATTAACAAATTTAAGACCCCGCATGTTTTGGGCACAGGGTCTCTACACGTGTTAATAAAAGACAACAGGCACAGGATTCAGTTCACTCTTTATTTCCACAAACACAGCCTTGATGTCTCTGAAGCTCAGCACCTGAGAAGAGAAGAGAGCAGTTAGAAGCAGCCTTCCTCCAGAGCACAGATCAGAGAGTCTGCTCTGTATCAGAAAACAGTTCTCTTTCACTCTGACTCAGAGAGATTCCCAATGTTTCAACAGATCATCAGCTACAGCTTTCAGAGACGTGCAGGTATCAGAGAGAGCTTCACCTGGAGAGGCTGATCCCAGAGCAGATCCTGGTCCTGAAGGGGAGGGGCTTCACCTGATGAGAGGCTGATCCCAGAGCAGATCCTGGAGGGGCTTCTTTGGACAGAAACACAAATTCTCATTAGAACTAAAGGTAGAGACTCAGCAGAGGCGTTGGAGCGCACACAGCCTCAGAACATAATGGAACGGTAGGGGTATAATCACGAGAGATCATTTGGCAGAATCTTTTCATCACAGGTAGTGTTCATAGAAACTCTGATCACTCCTGATGAGACGCACCTTAGCTTCAAGTCCTCAAACGTCCCGTGTTCAGTCTGACAGAGGAGGGTCTTTCCTGGAGGAGAAGGGACACAGTCTTATTTAAAAACTACATTTATATGAGAGCAGTGACAGAAAAGCAGCTACAACTAAATGTTCAGTGCGCACACAGCCTCAGAAAATAATGGAACGGTAGGGGTATAATCACGAGAGATCATTTGGCAGAATCTTTTCATCACAGGTAGTGTTTCATTAACACCACACACACACTCTGATAACACACTCCTGATGAGACCCACCTTCATGTCCTCAAGTGTCCCATGTTCAGTCTGACAGGCTCTTTCCTGAGGAGAAGGACATCACATCTTATTAGTCAGCAACATTCAAAGTGATTGTGGTTCTCTCCTCTGGGTTCTCAGTCACAGATTGTTCCACATTGTAATTCAGGTCAGACATTTGTAAACATCACTGAACCCTCAGTCTTTCTAAAGTCTCAGGAGAGGATCAGATTCTCACCTGAAGTCCCTCTGACCAGCTGATCGATCCTCACAGCTGATCGATCCTCACAGCTGATCGATCCTCACAGCTGATCAATCCTCACAGCTGATCAATCCTCACAGCTGATCAATCCTCACAGCTGATCAATCCTCACAGCTGATCGATCCTCAGTTGATCGATCCTCACAGCTGATCGATCCTCACAGCTGATCGATCCTCACAGCTGATTGATCTGAAAACAGAAGAGTTGTGTAAGTTAACCCAGAATAAAAAGCCCGTTTGTTTCCCTGAAGCAAACTCAGATCAGATTAAATGCTAATTTTCCTCAACAGGATCAGAGACCTGATTCATGTTCATCACATCTGAGTCATGTTAGCGGCTAAATGCTAATCTGTGATGCTCACCAGGAACACAGGAGGCCTGAAGGTGGGAGTCCTGGACAGCAGGGGGTCTTCATGTCTGAATTAAACAGAGAGGGGTCTCATTATCACAGAGAGAGAAACACCTGAGGCTCAGCAGAACTACAGCTGATACATCAGCTAGGAGCGAAAGACAAATGCTCTTGTTCTTCATGTTTCATCTGCTGAACTATGCTCTCATCACGGTGTCAGACATCTTTCAACTCTGCTGTTCCTCCATTTAACTCACCTTCACATGGAGTGTTGCCTCCGTCTGCTTTCTGTCAATCAAGAGAGAGGAAGTGTTAGCAAGTGCTTCAGGAGTCCAGTGTCCTCCATGTCTTCCAGGCCGACACTCAGCTAGGAGCGAAAGACAAATGCTCTTGTTCTTCATGTTTCATCTGCTGAACTATGCTCTCATCACGGTGTCAGACATTACAGCTTTATTTCAGTCTCTAGCTCACCTTAGTTGCTCCTTTTGTCCTCCCAGTACTTCATGCATCATCACGACTTCCTGCTCCTGGAAAATGAGACTTGTATTAGAAGAAGCTCTAGAAACTAAGAGTCCTTGATGAGCAGAGAGGCCGACACTCAGCTAGGAGCGAAAGACAAATGCTCTTGTTCTTCATGTTTCATCTGCTGAACTATGCTCTCATCACGGTGTCAGAGAGCTTTATTAATGCTGCTTCAAGCACAATATCTAACTCACCTGTCACTGAGTCCAGGGTCATGAGGAGAGGAGGGTCAGAGGACCAGCTGCAAGAGAGAGGACTCACTTTAGAAAAGGCATGTTTCAATAAAGAGGCGTCTGTTCATCTGCACGCATCAGATACAAGTCTTCTTTCACTCTGACTCAGAGAGATTCCCAATGTTTTGTTACAAGATCATCATTTACAGATTCATTTCAAGGATGCTAGAGACATGATGGATGCCTCACCTGATCTGGAGGTCACCTGGAGGTCAGAGGTCACCTGGAGGTCATCTCCTGCAGGAACACAGAGTCAAATGAGCTCCACCTCTAATATTCAGAGTGTTTTATTCTGGCTGTGTGAGCCTCAGATAAATCAACTGGTGGGTTGGAGGTATCGTCATCCAGGTAGTCGAGAGTAGCAAATGCTGTCATCACAGACGAGAGAGAGGAAGGCTTTAAGAAACTCTGAGGCTCACCTTGTTTCAGCTTCACATGTTGCTTCGTGTAACGTCAGAGGTCCAACTCGGTGTCCTGCAGCCATGCCCTCTCTGGCCCTAAGTCCAAGAGGCCGGTCTATATGAAGGGCCGGCGGCGAGTATGTGTTGGGCAGTCTGTTCAGCTTCACATGTTGCTTCATGTCTCTGAGACCTGTGGACACAAACCCTCGTTAGCTCCACAACATGGAGACAAAGACACTATATAGCTTTAAATGGAAGTGTCAGCGTATGGTTTCTCAGATATCACATCTGTCCACTACTCTTATACTAAATCATCACAAACTTCCACTTCAAATCTGTAGTTTCTTCATTCAGCAGATAGAGTAACTCACAGCAGAGGATCTGAGGAGGGTCCCAGCTCAGACTCTTCTTCTTCCACCTGAACAACATCAAGAACTCAGATTAAAAACACATCTGGAAAAACTGCTTCACTTTAGTGATCAGTGAAATAGCACACTGCTAACGTTAGCATGCCATCAGTTAAACTTCAGCCATTAAGTTTCAGAAATCACTTCTGTCCACTACTCTTATATAATGAAACATCACCAGTTTAACAATCAGAGCAGAGGTGGAGAAGTACTCTGATCTAGGTAACTTTCCACCTCTGATCAAAATGAAGTCATTTCTGTTTCCTCACCATTTAATGTCCAGATCCATTCTGCAGAGATCCTGTCCTGAGGCCTGCAACCAGAAGAGGGAGATATTAAAATCATGCATTTAGTTTAACCTGCAACACATCTAAGTCTGTTAACTCCTTCACACGCAGCAGCTAGCTCTAAACAGAAAGTTTAAGTTGTTCCCGTGCAGTCAGAGCGGTTGGCATTCTACACAAATATTCAGTTGTCCCTACCAACATTTTAAATCATCATATATACACGGGAAAGCTGCAGAGGTGACTACAAGTGGATACACAGAGATGATATAAATACGTTTCACCCTAGCTGACATGAAGGTATACAAAACCTTACATTCTGAGTGAACAGTTCAGTTCATAATGCCCTCAGTTTTGAAATGAACCATGGGGTTCATGTGCCTTTTCAACGATGTATAGGAATAATTGTCCATGAAAGTAAAAAAAGAGAAGAAGTTTATTCTGATTATTTATCCATAATCTGTACATTTAGGCATTAAATAAACCTATTGGACTTAAAGTACAGTAGGCTATTTACCCCAGAACTAGTGGGGTTTAGGTATGAAGTAGCAAAAATGTGAATACTCAAGTACAAGTAGCTCAAAGTGTACTTCAGAACATCTCGTTATAATGAAGTCATTGCCGTTTCCTCACCATTTAATGATCAGCTCCATTTTGTAGAGATCCTGTTGCAAGGCCTGCAACCAGAGGAAATAAACATTAATACATCTTAAAAATCATGCATTTAGTTACAAACTGGCTGCAACACCTCCAAGCATGTTAACTCCTGCACACGCAGCAGCTATTAGCACATGTAGCAGCTAGCTCTAAAACAGAATAGTTTAACTTGTTCCCGTGCAGTCAGAGAGGTTGGCATTCTACACAAATATTCAGTTGTCCCTACCAACATTTTAAATCATCATATATACACGGGAAAGCTGCAGAGAGGTGACTTCAAGTGGATTAAAAGTCAAGATTAGCTCATATGCTAATTAGCTCCTTACACGTGGGAGAGGCCTAGCTGCTTGTAAAAGGCGAATTATTCCCATATAGGAGACATTTTACCGACATATAAAACATCAAATCAATAATACATTGAAATAGTTTGTCTATATCTGTTCAAGTAGATAAATATCAATACAAAAAGTGAGCTAAAAAACCGAATGAAATATATTTCTAGGCTGTAGATGTAGTTACCTTGTCAGTAGCGGAGGAATGAGGACTGACTGAGGGCGCGGACTGATTTTATAGGGAGATGTCGCAGTGGCTGATGGGAAAAACAGTTCAAACTGCTAGCGCCCCTACTGGCCGTTGGTGTCATTGAGTGTATTTGTATAAGGAGCTGAGTGATATGGAAAACATCAAATATTTAATATATTGAATTAAATACTCGATATTAATATTGTATTGTTGACTATAGGTGCTTTTATCAAATATGTACTCAATAAGATGATTGATAAATTATATAACTAGTGTGATCATATAATAACTTATTGGGTAAAGACCAGAGTTTAAAAACAAATAATACAAATGATAAAATGACATCGCTTGCTTGTAAGCTGCCTTAAATCGAGTAAAAGACAATTATGCAATACAATGATATTCTAAGACGATATCTAATCGTATTTCCCATCATAGATAATATCGCCCAGCTCTTTAAAAATAAATCAAACTAAGGCGAGAAACTAAAGGTGAAAGATTGTGTGATAAGTGTAAATTATACATATATTTAGAGGCTCTTTTCCCCTAAAAGCATGATTTTTAACACGTTATAATTAACATGGCTGTTAATCGTTTTCAGTTGAGGATGCACGATTTGGAAAAAATGCATTTATGTTGCCTGATAAAATATAAAGGAGCCAAAATGATGAGTTTAATATTTAATTATTTCATATTTCATACTTCTTCTTCTTCTTCTTCTTCTTCTTCTTCTTCTTCTTCTTCTTCTTCTTCTGGTTTAATGGCGGTTGGCAAACAGCTATAAGGTGCATTTACCGCCACAAACGATAGAACATTGGTGAAGGAAACTGAATAACAGGTGGTTAATTGATTGCTCTCTCCAGATGAGGGTTAGAGACCCCGCCCTCCTGACCATCAGCTGATCGATGCTGTGATTGATCAGCTGGTCTGAAGGAGTCCTTTAAAGTTTAGTCCAGCTCCCTCTACCTGGTCCAGAACAAGAACCCTGAAGAAAGGAGTCTGAAGGAAATGAACTAGCAAACAAATATGCAAAGTGTGGGTAAACTCCCATCGTGCATCTGCTCTCTGAGCACACAGACAGTTGCAGGTAGCTATTGCCTGAGATCACATGATGTGGTTTTATTACATGTGCCAAGTGCAAGGACTGACTTGGGTACGAAAGCTATTATGTGTGCAGCTCCTCTAACTTGGAACAGTCTTCAAAACGATTTGAAACTGAGCAAATTGGATCCACTGCATGTTGTTAAAGCTCGGATAGGAGCAATGATACTTGATACTGTTGGTAGGCCTACTTGTCAATGTCGCTAGGTATGTAAATGTAGCCCTGTAAATACGATGTCCTTTTGTGTTATCTGTTGTTTTATGTTCATGTTGTACTTGCTGCCATGTTGGACATCTCCCTCGATGATCTCAATGGGACCACCTGGTTAACTAAAGGTTTGAATGAGTCCTCAGGTGAGACCACTTCACCTGGAGAACAAAAACCCTGAAGGAGAGGAGGAAATCAAAGAAACATCAAATCCCAATTTAAACACAAATGGCAGGACGAATGGGACCGAGGAGTTCAGGGCAGACATCTTTATAATGTTCAAAAGAAAGTTGGAGAAACAAGAGAAGTAAAGGAGAGGAGGACGACATTTCCAGAATGAGATTTGGTCACACAGGGCTAAATATTAAATAACACTTTATTAGTTATGAAAGAACATGCAACAGGTAAATGTGAGCATTGTGGTCATTTTGAAACAGTGGAGCACATTTTTCTGCAATGTCTCAAATATCATCAAGAACGTGTATTAGGCTACTAAAGGAAGCACTGAACATAATTAAATATAGTTGAGAAGGAGTTCAGGGGATGTAGCATACATGGCAGTGTTTAGGCTTTTAAAAAAGGAATTATATTAAGAATTTTTAGATTAACACCGAGCTGACCCACTCCATTTCAGAAGGTGGCGGTAAATGCTCCTGAAAGCTGTTTCCCATCTGCTATAAAACTATAGAAGAAGAAACAATCACGATAATATCTGAGATGAGAGAGAACCAGAGCCAGAGAGGAGCCAACAGGAGGTGAGAAATACTGCTCTCTTTGATCTTAATCCTCGTTATAATTAAGAAATATATTCATGTTTTATTTTTCAGGCAGGCCTCTGTCTCCCACGTGTTTGATGCTAATTAGCATATGAGCTAATGTTGTTGATTAGCTCATATGCTAATGTCTCTTAAAGTCCCCTTGCTACAGGTTTCCCGTGTATGATGATTTAAAATGTTGGTAGGGACAACTGAATATTTGTGGAGAATGCCAACCGCTCTGACTGCACGGGAACAAGTTAAACTATTCTGTTTTAGAGCTAGCTCTAAGCTGCTACATGTGCTAACTAGCTGCTGCGTGTGCAGGAGTTTACATGCTTGGAGGTGTTTCAGCCAGTTTGTAACTAAATGCATGATTTTAAGATCAATATTAAAATGTGTATCTCCTCTGGTTGCAGGCCTTGCGACAGGATCTCTACAAAATGGAGCTGAACATTATGGTGAGGAAACAGAAAGGCCTTCATTATAACCAGATGTACTGAAGTACACTTTGAGCTACTTGTACTTTGAGTATTTACAATGTTGCTACTTCAAACTTACACCCCACTAGTTCAGAGGTAAATACTGTACTTTAACTCCAACACGTTTATTTAATGCCTTAATGTGCAGATTCTGGATAAATAATTAGAACAAACTTTTTTGTTTTAGCTTTCATGGACAATTATTCCAATACATCGTTAAAAAGGAACATGAACATCATGGTTCATTTCATTAATTCAAAACTGAGGGCATTATGAACTGGTCACTCAGAATGTAATGTTTTGTATACCTTCATGTCAGTGAGGGTGAAATGTATTGCTATCATCTCTGTGTATCCACTTGTAGTCTCCTCTCTGCAGCTTTCCCGTGTATATATGATGATTTAAATGTTGGTAGGGACAACTGAATATTTGTGTAGAATGCCAACCGCTCTGACTGCACGGGAACAACTTAAACTTTCTGTTTTAGAGCTAGCTGCTCAGAGCATGAGCTAACTAGCTGCTGCATGTGCAGGAGTTAACAGACTTAGATGTGTTGCAGGTTAAACTAAATGCATGATTTTAATATCTCCCTCTTCTGGGTGCAGGCCTCAGGACAGGATCTCTGCAGAATGGATCTGGGCATTAAATGGTGAGGAAATGGAAATGACTTCATTTTGATCAGAGGTGGAAAGTTACCAAGATCAGAGTACTTTTACTTTTACTCAAGTACACGGTCTGAGTACTTCTACTTCTACTCAGTACTAGATCAGAGTACTTCTCCTCAGTACTAGATCAGAGTACTTCTACTTTTACTCAAGTACTAGATCAGAGTACTTCTACTCAGTACTAGATCAGAGTACTTCTCCACCTCTGCTCTGATTGTTAAACTGGTGATGTTTCATTATATAAGAGTAGTGGACAGAAGTGATTTCTGAAACTTAATGGCTGAAGTTTAACTGATGGCATGCTAACGTTAGCAGTGTGCTATTTCACTGATCACTAAAGTGAAGCAGTTTTTCCAGATGTGTTTTTAATGCTAGTTCTTGATGTTGTTCAGGTGGAAGAAGAAGACTCTGAGCTGGGACCCTCCTCAGATCCTCTGCTGTGAGTTACTCTATCTGCTGAATGAAGAAACTACAGATTTGAAGTGGAAGTTTGTGATGATTTAGTATAAGAGTAGTGGACAGATGTGATATCTGAGAAACCATACGCTGACACTTCCATTTAAAGCTATATAGTGTCTTTGTCTCCATGTTGTGGAGCTAACGAGGGTTTGTGTCCACAGGTCTCAGAGACATGAAGCAACATGTGAAGCTGAACGGACTGCCCAACACATACTCGCCGCCGGCCCTTCATATAGACCGGCCTCTTGGACTTAGGGCCAGAGAGGGCATGGCTGCAGGACACCGAGTTGGACCTCTGACGTTACACGAAGCAACATGTGAAGCTGAAACAAGGTGAGCCTCAGAGTTTCTTAAAGCCTTCCTCTCTCTCTCGTCTGTGATGACAGCATTTGCTACTCTCGACTACCTGGATGACGATACCTCCAACCCACCAGTTGATTTATCTGAGGCTCACACAGCCAGAATAAAACACTCTGAATATTAGAGGTGGAGCTCATTTGACTCTGTGTTCCTGCAGGAGATGACCTCCAGGTGACCTCTGACCTCCAGGTGACCTCCAGATCAGGTGAGGCATCCATCATGTCTCTAGCATCCTTGAAATGAATCTGTAAATGATGATCTTGTAACAAAACATTGGGAATCTCTCTGAGTCAGAGTGAAAGAAGACTTGTATCTGATGCGTGCAGATGAACAGACGCCTCTTTATTGAAACATGCCTTTTCTAAAGTGAGTCCTCTCTCTTGCAGCTGGTCCTCTGACCCTCCTCTCCTCATGACCCTGGACTCAGTGACAGGTGAGTTAGATATTCTGCTTGAAGCAGCATTAATAAAGCTCTGACACCGTGATGAGAGCATAGTTCAGCAGATGAAACATGAAGAACAAGAGCATTTGTCTTTCGCTCCTAGCTGAGTGTCGGCCTCTCTGCTCATCAAGGACTCTCAGTTTCTAGATCTTCTTCTAATACAAGTCTCATTTTCCAGGAGCAGGAAGTCGTGATGATGCATGAAGTACTGGGAGGACAAAAGGAGCAACTAAGGTGAGCTAGAGACTGAAATAAAGCTGTAATGTCTGACACCGTGATGAGAGCATAGTTCAGCAGATGAAACATGAAGAACAAGAGCATTTGTCTTTCGCTCCTAGCTGAGTGTCGGCCTGGAAGACATGGAGGACACTGGACTCCTGAAGCACTTGCTAACACTTCCTCTCTCTTGATTGACAGAAAGCAGACGGAGGCAGCACTCCATGTGAAGGTGAGTTAAGTGGAGGAACAGCAGAGTTGAAAGATGTCTGACACCGTGATGAGAGCATAGTTCAGCAGATGAAACATGAAGAACAAGAGCATTTGTCTTTCGCTCCTAGCTGATGTATCAGCTGTAGTTCTGCTGAGCCTCAGGTGTTTCTCTCTCTGTGATAATGAGACCCCTCTCTGTTTAATTCAGACATGAAGACCCCCTGCTGTCCAGGACTCCCACCTTCAGGCCTCCTGTGTTCCTGGTGAGCATCACAGATTAGCATTTAGCCGCTAACATGACTCAGATGTGATGAACATGAATCAGGTCTCTGATCCTGTTGAGGAAAATTAGCATTTAATCTGATCTGAGTTCGCTTCAGGGAAACAAACGGGCTTTTTATTCTGGGTTAACTTACACAACTCTTCTGTTTTCAGATCAATCAGCTGTGAGGATCGATCAGCTGTGAGGATCGATCAGCTGTGAGGATCGATCAGCTGTGAGGATCGATCAGCTGTGAGGATTGATCAACTGAGGATCGATCAGTTGTTCAGAGGGACTTCAGGTGAGAATCTGATCCTCTCCTGAGACTTTAGAAAGACTGAGGGTTCAGTGATGTTTACAAATGTCTGACCTGAACTACAATGTGGAACAATCTGACTGAGAACCCAGAGGAGAGAACCACAATCACTTTGAATTACTCTATTCAAATTAATATATTAACCCAATCAACCTGTTGCTGACTAATAAGATGTGATGTCCTTCTCCTCAGGAAAGAGCCTGTCAGACTGAACATGGGACACTTGAGGACATGAAGGTGGGTCTCATCAGGAGAGTGTTATCAGAGAGTGTGTGTGGTGTTAATGAAACACTACCTGTGATGAAAAGATTCTGCCAAATGATCTCTAATGATTATACCCCTACCGTTCCATTATGTTCTGAGGCTGTGTGCTCACTGAACATTTAGTTGTAGCTGCTTTTCTGTCACTGCTCTCATATAAATGTAGTTTTTAAATAAGACTGTGTCCCTTCTCCTCCAGGAAAGACCCTCCTCTGTCAGACTGAACACGGGACGTTTGAGGACTTGAAGCTAAGGTGCGTCTCATCAGGAGTGATCAGAGTTTCTATGAACACTACCTGTGATGAAAAGATTCTGCCAAATGATCTCTCGTGATTATACCCCTACCGTTCCATTATGTTCTGAGGCTGTGTGCGCTCCCAACGCCTCTGCTGAGTCTCTACCTTTAGTTCTAATGAGAGTTTGTGTTTCTGTCCAAAGAAGCCCCTCCAGGATCTGCTCTGGGATCAGCCTCTCATCAGGTGAAGCCCCTCCCCTTCAGGACCAGGATCTGCTCTGGGATCAGCCTCTCATCAGGTGAAGCCCCTCCCCTCCAGGATCTGCTCTGGGATCAGCCTCTCATCAGGTGAAGCCCCTCCCCTTCAGGATCTGCTCTGGGGTCAGCCTCACATCAGTTGAAGCCACTCCCCTTCAGGATCTGCTCTGGGATCAGCCTCATCAGTTGAAGCCCCGCCCCTTCAGGACCAGGATCTGCTCTGGGTTCAGCCTCATCAGGTGAAGCCCTGCCCCTTCAGGATCTGCTCTGGGATCAGCCTCTCATCAGGTGAAGCCCCTCCCCTTCAGGACCAGGATCTGCTCTGGGATCAGCCTCTCCAGGTGAAGCTCTCTGATACCTGCACGTCTCTGAAAGCTGTAGCTGATGATCTGTTGAAACATTGGGAATCTCTCTGAGTCAGAGTGAAAGAGAACTGTTTTCTGATACAGAGCAGACTCTCTGATCTGTGCTCTGGAGGAAGGCTGCTTCTAACTGCTCTCTTCTCTTCTCAGGTGCTGAGCTTCAGAGACATCAAGGCTGTGTTTGTGGAAATAAAGAGTGAACTGAATCCTGTGCCTGGTGTCTTTTATTAACATGTGTAGAGACCCTGTGCCCAAAACATGCAGGATGTGCTCTGATTGGTTAACGAGCTATACTTCTCATTACATCATCCTACAGATACTTTAATGATGATGCTACCTTTTTTTTTATACCTGGACTCTAATGACTTTTTACTGAGTCTACTTTACTAAGTTTCAGTGTCTCTTAGCTGCAACTATATTTCCCCTCTGGGACTAATGAGGGAATTCTGATTCTTTAAATTGTGCATTGTTTATAGGAAATGCATTACAGTCTCCTCTCAGCATTTTGTGAATTTAATAAATGACTGGTTAGGAACGTGTCATTAGATCACCTGTGTATTCTCAATTCTCTAAGGGGCTTTATATTATTGAGACATTATGAAAAGTATCCAAAATATTCTTTGCCCTTCCAAAAACATGCAATATTTACTTCAACTAAAATAATTCTATAACAAAAATGGCTAGATGATGGTTATAACATAAACCAATATTTAGCTCCAACACAGACCTTAGAGGTGTTATAAACACATTTAATATCTACTCTATCTTGAGATTTCTATATTGCTTATTCTACTTTTCTATTTATAATGATGTGCACTACTTGTTAACGTGCTGCTGCAAAGAAAGCATTTCCCAATTTAAGTATGAATATTGGACTTAAAAAACGGGACGAGCTTTAAGACATGGTTGTTTACTCCGTGTACCTGTGTTTCTAAAGTGTTTGTGTTTATATATGTTCATGATTCAAAAAATACATACAATCCGTTTTTGTTGAGCGAATGTTACCGGAAGTGACGTTCAATCGAGTACCGGAAAATACGTAATAATCACCTCCTTTGCTTCTTTTTTTTACTCTAATTACGTGATTAAAAAATAAAGCAGGAAAGAGAAAAGTGTGCCACGACACCAAGTATGTATCAAATAATAAACTGGAATTACATTCAAAGTCGCATATCTTTACCAACATTGAAAGCAAACAAATCGCCGGAAGTCCTGACAGGCGCATGCGCAGAACACAAAATGAAGCAACCATCCCTCCCTAATACATTTCTAATGTTAAATAAATGAAAACCAGTCACAGTTAAGAATTATAAATGAATTATTAATGCCATAAATGATTGAATACTTTTACTTTTTCTTATTCCAGTATGATAGCTGTCAATACATTTGTATTTAGTGATATCGGAGTCACAAGACAAGTGCATACAAGTACAGTGTCACAGAAGACAGTACGGTGAATTTACAAGTAAAGACAAATAACATGACAAAATATACTTGGAGACAGAAAAGAAAAACTGTGTGAGGGATTAGACAAAAAGAGAGTAATATATGACACAATTATTATTACAATTATATGAGTAACAATATAGCCTAATGATCATGTGTCCTAGGAGGGGGGGAGGGGGCATGTACAGGTGGCTGATTTCAGAATGAGGATTATGAATTAAATGTATCAATGATTAGATTGCATCAATATCAGTGATTTGCTCACTTATATGTACTTTATTTACTTTCTTCTCAAATAATCGGGAAATTGCGTTGTAACAACTCCCCTCCCTCGTTCAGATGGTCGGTTTTTTTTTTCTTCAATGCGAAACGTGTCAGATGTCCTATTTGGGTTGCCGTACGTAGCTGTCAAATATGGGAAACCAACTCGCGCTTGCGTAGTGCAAATCAGGTAGTCAAACCTCCTGCTGTACAATGGGGGAGGAATAAGGGGGGAGGAGGGTTAATGTGCCGCACCGTGCACAGCTGTGCCCCCCCGGAGAGGAGAACCAGACCCCCCCGTGTCTCGGCGCTGTTCCCCCGGAGAGGAGAACCAGAAACCCCCGGTGTCTCGGCGCTGTTCCCCCGGAGAGGAGAACCAGACCCCCCCCGGTGCCTCGGTGCTGTTCCCCCGGAGAGGAGAACCAGACCCCCCCCCGGTGTCTCGGGGCTGTTCCTGCTGCCTCGCAGCCTCCTCTTTCCGGATGCTGCTCATCTGGATCCTCGCTGCGCTCTGCGCTTCCTCCGCAGAGGCCGACTTCTTCCCTCTGGACAGCATCTCCAACGTGTCCAGCTACTACTTCAACTACATCTATTGCAATATCTGGGAGGGGGAGTGCCAGCCCCACCAGGACGATGCTGCACAGCAGGGTGAGCTTCATTTAGATGTATGGTTTATCATCAGACCATAATAACCTCGTGAGGCTGTCCAACAGCATCCTCTGTGACCCAAAGCATGCTCTGAACAGAGAATCTGAACTGCTACCATCTAATGGAGATCTCTAAAGTCAGCCTGAAGCATCCTCTGTGCTCCAGTCAGTCCTCTCAGTGAACACAGAGCTGACTCCAGATCAGATGCACGCTGAAGGCTCTTTGAGCATCTCTCACTGATCCTGCTGTTATGTTCAATGTTTGTTGTTTGTTTCTCATGTATTGTGTCTTGATATTTGTTTATGTTGGACCCCGAACCTGCAGTTCTCAAACAGGGCTGGAATGGAGGGATATGAGGGATGTCTAAAATGCATGATCTGTTGAGCAAAACACATCATAGACATGTTTTTTTATATATTTGTATATATCTGAGACCCGGCAGTGGCTCAGTCAGTAGAGGCTTGGACTGTGAGCCGTAGGGTTGCTGGTTCAAGCCTGAACAGACCTAAGTGTGGACTGCTACTTGGAGAGGTCCCAGTTCACCTCCTGCCCTGCCGTGGTGCCCTTGAGCAAGGCACCGGACAACCCCCTTCCCCCCCCACTCCCATTGCTCCCCGGGCGCTTTACAATAGCTGCCCACTGCTCCTAGTGCTAGACTCCTGGCACTAGGATGGGTTAAAAGCAGAGAACACATTTCCACTGTGTGCTCTGCATGTGAGACCATTACAGAGACGTTCATCCTCCCATTCTATCTATTTTATAATATATTCCTAAAAATAACATAATAGGAGCACTTTGATATAGTCTGTTGCATTGCTGGAAGAGCACAGGACTTCAGATCCAAAACTAAGCTGTATTGTGACAATTACAGCCTCTTGATTTGAATCTGAGTATTGTGTTCTCTCTCTCTCTCTCTCTCTCTCTCTCTCTCTCTCTCTCTCTCTCTCTCTCTCTCTCTCTCTCTCTCTCTCTCTCTCTCTCTCTCTCTCTCTCTCTCTCTCTCCAGTTCCGACCCGCGACCTGTGGGCTAGCTTCCCTCAGGACTACATGAGTCTGGTGCACCAGTGGTACTGCAGCCTGGGCCAGTGCTGCGACTCTGGAGACTGCCGGGTCACCAACAACATCACAGGTACCCCAAGGATCTGCTTTTATAATGACACTGAATCGAGCTGACGCTGAATAGGTCTGTTTCTGTTCGGGAGCATTTTCCATACGGAGAAGGACCAAAGCATGGAGGAGGAAGAAGAAGTTATTATTTAGTTTTCAGGGCATCCATTAGATTTTGTAGGAAAGACATGTAAAACAAACAGCTCTGACAGCAATATTTCTACACATTCTTTCGCTATTTCTTTACTTAAGTTGAAGATTTGATCCCTTTTGTCGACCGTTGCTTAAATATAACAACACAGCTGTTTTTTAAGCATCGCTGTAAATATCTAAAACGGTGCTTTTAAGTATTCTACTGTACGCTTTTTTGTTGAATAAGGTGCATTATGTTGATCTATTTGTGTAAATATTCCACACTATCTTTTGATTGGTTGGGGGTGTTTGAAATGTCCCTTAGCTTCAGACTCAAACACACGTTTTAACTTCTTATTTTTCTGTTCCTTTAATAATTTCAGTGATTTTTGAAACAGCGTATCGTCTCCTCCTTGGTGTTTCTTTAATATCTCTCTCTCTCTCTCTCTCTCTCTCTCTCTCTCTCTCTCTCTCTCTCTCTCTCTCTCTCTCTCTCTCTCTCTCTCTCTCTCTCTCTCAGGTCTGGCGCTGGACCTCAGGACGAGGCTCCACGGGCAGCACCTGGTCCAGTCCGTGGTTCTGAAGGCGGTGCAGGGCTTCCTCAGCAGCCCCGAGTCCAACAAGCCGCTCACGCTCTCCTTCCACGGCTGGTCCGGCACCGGGAAGAACTACGTGGCCCGGATCATCGCCGACAACCTGTACCGAGACGGAGTGAAGAGCGAGTGCGTCCGTCTCTTCATCGCCCCGTTCCACTTCCCCCACGCACGACTGGTGGACACTTACAAGGTGAGACACGAGGCTGTTTAGACTCAAAGGTTCAAAGGTTTTATTGTCCTATGCAAAAATTATAACAATAATGAAATGAAACAAGATAATTATGATGCTGTTCAAACGTAAGCAGTGTCCAATTGATAAACAAAAATATGATTGACTTACAAATTATACATAAACAAATGATCTACTTAATTACACATCTGAAAAGGGGTGGGAAGAAGTTTACACTTATCTAATCCCACCCCTTCTCCCAAAAACTACATTATTAAAACACTTCAGAGCGATTAAATCTACTTTAAAGCAATCTTTTTGAGTAAGTATGTTAAATTAGCATAAGCTGCAAAGTGGCAGTGGGAAAGGATGCATGGTTAGACAGGGATACGAATCCAGATACCGGTACCATCACTGCAGAACTGGGTTAAGGAGAGGAGTGAAAACACACCTTCAGTTCAGTGAGGAATACATCTCTCATCTCTTACGCCGGAAGTGTCCGTGAAAAGTTGGGTTTAATACGATTATAAAGGGTTTAACACAATCAATAATGTAGTCTCACAGATGAGTGAGGGGATCTTATAAAACCAGCTCAAGGAGGACACGAGGCGAAACAGAGGACGTGGTAGTGTTGATTAGGAGACAGCGACTGTCTTGAACTGTTCAATAAAGATATTCTTGAGACATAACACCGGAGACTGTACTGGACACGTTCATGTCTAAAGCACACCGAAGCATAAACTAGTTCCGGTCATTACCCCAAACAGGACTGCCGTCACACACGTATCCCTACGCCCTGTACATTGTAAAAGTACCATTACAACACAGACGTTATTGAGTCTGTTCCAGTCTCATCTTGTTTCCGTTAACAGCTGAGTTGTTCATCACTTCAAATGTTGCAGCTGCAAGGAATTGTGGGACGGCATCATCTCCTTCCCTTTCATTAAGGATGCTCCGATGTATCCTAAAGGAGATGACAAAGGAAGCCTTAGGGACCTTCGTGAGGGAAATATAGGTGTGTGTGTGTGTGTGTGTGTGTGTGTGTGTGTGTGTGTGTGTGTGTGTGTGTGTGTGTGTGTGTGTGTGTGTGTGTGTGTGTGTGTGTGTGTGTGTGTGTGTGTGTGTGTGTGTGTGTGTGTGTGTGTGTGTGTGTGTGTGTGTGTGTACTCAGTATGAATGATAAGAGTCTGATAACAGGTTGTACCGTTGCTTCAAATCAAACATCGGGGTTTCGTCCAACCGGTTCTGACCTGGTCGGTTTTTTGGAACATGGCGTTCCTCCAACTAAACCACGGGTTCCTCTACACACACTTTACCCTCATGTAGTAATAATTCAAGCTTATATCTGTCAGTGCGTGTGGGATGCAGCTACACCGTCTCTGGACTTTACTGTAAATTACATTATTGCTTTATTACATTTGTTTTCAGCAGACCATTGACATGCACCTATATATAACCAGAGATTGTAAAAGTACTCACGTCCTTTCCTCAAGTAGAAGTACAGATACTCGTGTTTAAAAATACTCTGGTAAAAGTAGAAGTACTGACTAAACTTCTTTACTCAAGTCAAAGTAAAGAGGCTTTGAAATGTACTTCAGTAAAAAGTACCCATAACTAGCAGCTGTTTTAAAGAGTACCTGACCTCCCTTTATATTAATAGAACAATAATGTCATTGTTAGCTAATGAATGTTTCCATGGTGACCAACGGCAACATGACAACGTTTTCATTGGTCCCTCTTCTTTAGAGAAGACCAGGAAATGATGGATACACGGATCGTGTTCAAATCAATAGGCACGCAATGACTCTAAATAATAATGATCACGCCACCAAACACACATTCAGACTAAAGGAACCAGCCTGTTTGGAAAATGAGAGAAGTAGAAAGTACAGGTATTTGAGTTCAACATGTAAGAAGTAGAAAGTACAGGTATTTGAGTTCAACATGTAAGAAGTAGAAAGTACAGGTATTTGAGTTCTACATGTAAGAAGTAGAAAGTACAGGTATTTGAGTTCAACATGTAAGAAGTAGAAAGTACAGGTATTTGTGTTCAACATGTAAGAAGTAGAAAGTACAGGTATTTGAGTTCTACATGTAAGAAGTAGAAAGTACAGGTATTTGAGTTCTACATGTAAGAAGTAGAAAGTACAGGTATTTGAGTTCAACATGTAAGAAGTAGAAAGTACAGGTATTTGTGTTCAACATGTAAGAAGTAGAAAGTACAGGTATTTGAGTTCAACATGTAAGAAGTAGAAAGTACAGGTATTTGAGTTCAACATGTAAGAAGTAGAAAGTACAGGTATTTGAGTTCAACATGTGAGAAGTAGAAAGTACAGGTATTTGAGTTCAACATGTAAGAAGTAGAAAGTACAGGTATTTGAGTTCAACATGTGAGAAGTAGAAAGTACAGCTATTTGGGTTCAACATGTAAGAAGTAGAAAGTACAGGTATTTGAGTTCAACATGTGAGAAGTAGAAAGTACAGGTATTTGAGTTCAACATGTGAGAAGTAGAAAGTACAGGTATTTGAGTTCAACATGTAAGAAGTAGAAAGTACAGGTATTTGAGTTCAACATGTAAGAAGTAGAAAGTACAGGTATTTGAGTTCAACATGTAAGAAGTAGAAAGTACAGGTATTTGTGTTCAACATGTAAGAAGTAGAAAGTACAGGTATTTGTGTTCAACATGTAAGAAGTAGAAAGTACAGGTATTTGTGTTCAACATGTAAGAAGTAGAAAGTACAGGTATTTGTGTTCAACATGTAAGAAGTAGAAAGTACAGGTATTTGAGTTCAACATGTAAGAAGTAGAAAGTACAGGTATTTGAGTTCAACATGTAAGAAGTAGAAAGTACAGGTATTTGTGTTCAACATGTAAGAAGTAGAAAGTACAGGTATTTGTGTTCAACATGTGAGAAGTAGAAAGTACAGGTATTTGTGTTCAACATGTAAGAAGTAGAAAGTACAGGTATTTGAGTTCAACATGTAAGAAGTAGAAAGTACAGGTATTTGTGTTCAACATGTAAGAAGTAGAAAGTACAGGTATTTGAGTTCAACATGTAAGAAGTAGAAAGTACAGGTATTTGAGTTCAACATGTAAGAAGTAGAAAGTACAGGTATTTGAGTTCAACATGTAAGAAGTAGAAAGTTCAGGTATTTGAGTTCCAAATGTAAGAAGTCAAAGTAAAAAGTCTTCAGAAAAATAAGTAGTGGAGTAAAGTACTGACACCAGAAACATGTACTGAAGTACAGTAAGGAAGTATTTGTACTCCACTACTTCCCACCTCTGGTCAGAGCACACTACAGGAGAGGGAAGAGCCCTAAAAGCAGAATAGGGCCTCTTTAAAACAAACACATACTGAGTAATATCTCCATAAATCTGGTCCAACTTCTGTTTCAATCTGATGTCTCTGTGTTTGCAGTGTATCAGAACACACAGATGCCAGCGTGGAGCCTCCTCACACATATTTACACACATATTTACACAACCACTGCTTCACATGTCATCATGATGTTGACTCTGTTACACAATGAATCCAGATGTTACAGAGGGTCGTACGCGGGGTCACCCTTAAACTCTCATGCTGCCAAATCTGCAGGATCTGAAGGTCTTAATAAATGAGACTTAGACGATGAAACATACGAATAAATTACCAATTTGTCCCACAGGATTGAATGTGGTTTTGTTATTTAAAAAGATTACACAATACATTTATTTATAATATACACTTTTACATAATGGTAAGGTTTTCATTTGAATGAGTATTTTATGTAGATGGTTGAATAGTATATTTAAAGTCTGCACCTTAGGATTGATTATGTACTTCTGCTTGAACTTAATATCAGAGCAGTACATCGAATACATATGTTCAGAAACAGCACTTTTAATTATTTACAGTAACCCTCAACATTTTTGTCAAGTAAGATGCAGTGTTTATTATTCAACATATTGTTTCTTGTTGGGGTGTTTTTATTGGTTAAACACCAATAAAGAAATACATAACTAATATCAGAGCATAAATCGACTTTAAATCTAATTTCTTTGTCTGTTTTAATATTATTTGACTGTCTGCACTTCTGTTGAATAAGGTGTGGTGGATCATGTGGATCAGTTTGTTTAAATATTCCACATTTCATTTGATCATTTCTCTTTTCTTGTTGTTCTCAGTTGAAATGTTGATTCTTGTTTGTGGGAAACGGTATTTGATCTCTCTGTCTGTGAACTGGAAGAGTAAACACCGTGATATGTCCTCTTGATTTCCTCTCTGAGACCTTGAGGAGGTGTTAGAGATTCTGACCCTGTGTTTGACTTCCTAAAGGGCCAGCTTCGAGAGTCCATCAGAGACCTGGTCCTCCGCTGCCCTCAGACTCTGTTCATCTTCGACGAGGCGGAGAAGCTTCACCCCGGCCTCATCGACGCCATCAAGCCCTTCATGGATCATTACGACAACGTGGACGGGGTCAACTACCGCAGAGCGCTCTTCCTCTTCCTCAGGTCCTCTATCTCTTATTGTTTATCACACACTTCAAACTACATTTCCTTTACCAATGACCTGTCTAACAGTCAGTGTCATATCTCCACACACACCGCTATTACATACAGTCGATATGATCAATCTAACCTTTTTATCTACAAAGAAAACACAAACCAAGTCTAAGACGTTCACACAACCAAACACAATATAACAAAAATACAAAATACTGTTCCTTACATTTTGAATCTGTGCCTCCCTCCCTCCCTGCTGCTGCTGCTGCTGCTCTGACACATTTCTCACGTGTCCGTTGTCTCCACAGTAACATCGGGGGGGCGACCATCAACGACGTGGCGCTGGACTTCTGGCACTCGGGTCAGAACCGAGAGGACATCGGGATGGAAGACCTGGAGCATCGACTGAGAGCAGAAACCATGGAGTCTCACGGTACGTTGAAGAGCTTCATCCTGATATACAGCTGAACTTCAGCAGGAGAGGACTCTTTAAAGTAGAGACACTACATACTGATATACAGCTGAACATCAGCAGGAGAGGACTCTTTAAAGTAGAGACACTACATACTGATATACACCTGAACATCAGCAGGAGAGGACTCTTTAAAGTAGAGACACTACATACTGATATACAGCTGAACATCAGCAAGAGAGAACTCTTTAAAGTAGAGACACTACATACTGATATACACCTGAACATCAGCAGGAGAGGACTCTTTAAAGTAGAGACACTACATACTGATATACACCTGAACATCAGCAGGAGAGGACTCTTTAAAGTAGAGACACTACATACTGATATACACCTGAACATCAGCAGGAGAGAACTCTTTAAAGTAGAGACACGACATACTGATATACACCTGAACATCAGCAGGAGAGGACTCTTTAAAGTAGAGACACTACATACTGATATACACCTGAACATCAGCAGGAGAGGACTCTTTAAAGTAGAGACACTACATACTGATACACACCTGAACATCAGCAGGAGAGGACTCTTTAAAGTAGAGACACTACATACTGATATACAGCTGAACATCAGCAGGAGAGGACTCTTTAAAGTAGAGACACTACATACTGATACACACCTGAACATCAGCAGGAGAGGACTCTTTAAAGTAGAGACACTACATACTGATATACACCTGAACATCAGCAGGAGAGGACTCTTTAAAGTAGAGACACTACATACTGATACACACCTGAACATCAGCAGGAGAGGACTCTTTAAAGTAGAGACACTGCATACTGATATACACCTGAACATCAGCAGGAGAGGACTCTTTAAAGTAGAGACACTACATACTGATATACAGCTGAACATCAGCAGGAGAGGACTCTTTAAAGTAGAGACACTACATACTGATACACACCTGAACATCAGCAGGAGAGGACTCTTTAAAGTAGAGACACTGCATACTGATATACACCTGAACATCAGCAGGAGAGGACTCTTTAAAGTAGAGACACTACATACTGATATACACCTGAACATCAGCAGGAGAGGACTCTTTAAAGTAGAGACACTGCATACTGATATACACCTGAACATCAGCAGGAGAGGACTCTTTAAAGTAGAGACACTACATACTGATATACAGCTGAACATCAGCAGGAGAGGACTCTTTAAAGTAGAGACACTACATACTGATACACACCTGAACATCAGCAGGAGAGGACTCTTTAAAGTAGAGACACTACATACTGATATACACCTGAACATCAGCAGGAGAGAACTCTTTAAAGTAGAGACACTACATACTGATATACAGCTGAACATCAGCAGGAGAGGACTCTTTAAAGTAGAGACACTACATACTGATATACACCTGAACATCAGCAGGAGAGAACTCTTTAAAGTAGAGACACTACATACTGATATACACCTGAACATCAGCAGGAGAGGACTCTTTAAAGTAGAGACACTACATACTGATATACACCTGAACATCAGCAGGAGAGGACTCTTTAAAGTAGAGACACTACATACTGATATACACCTGAACATCAGCAGGAGAGAACTCTTTAAAGTAGAGACACTACATACTGATATACAGCTGAACATCAGCAGGAGAGGACTCTTTAAAGTAGAGACACTACATACTGATATACACCTGAACATCAGCAGGAGAGAACTCTTTAAAGTAGAGACACTACATACTGATATACAGCTGAACATCAGCAGGAGAGGACTCTTTAAAGTAGAGACACTGCATACTGATATACACCTGAACATCAGCAGGAGAGAACTCTTTAAAGTAGAGACACTACATACTGATATACACCTGAACATCAGCAGGAGAGGACTCTTTAAAGTAGAGACACTACATACTGATATACACCTGAACATCAGCAGGAGAGGACTCTTTAAAGTAGAGACACTACATACTGATATACACCTGAACATCAGCAGGAGAGGACTCTTTAAAGTAGAGACACTACATACTGATATACACCTGAACATCAGCAGGAGAGGACTCTTTAAAGTAGAGACACTACATACTGATATACACCTGAACATCAGCAGGAGAGGACTCTTTAAAGTAGAGACACTACATACTGATATACACCTGAACATCAGCAGGAGAGGACTCTTTAAAGTAGAGACACTACATACTGATATACACCTGAACATCAGCAGGAGAGGACTCTTTAAATTAGAGACACTACATACTGATATACACCTGAGCATCAGCAGGAGAGGACTCTTTAAAGTAGAGACACTACATGCTGATATACACCTGAACATCAGCAGGAGAGGACTCTTTAAAGTAGAGACACTACATACTGATATACACCTGAACATCAGCAGGAGAGAACTCTTTAAAGGACAAGTGGCAAAACAGCAAGTCTTTCTCATCAAAGTTAGAAACATTGATGATGAGTGGATTTTTAACCCTTTTCTCTGCACGGTTCTGTTTCTCAGGTGGGTTTGCTCAGAGCGAGCTGATGTCCGGTCACCTGATCGACTTCTTCGTGCCCTTCCTGCCTCTGGAGTACCGGCACGTGAAGCTGTGTGCGAGGGACGCGTTCACGGCTCGAGGCCTGCAGGCGGACGAGGCCACGCTGGACGAGGTGGCCAAGGCCATGCTGTACGTGCCCAAAGAGGAGAGACTGTTCTCCGCTCAGGGCTGCAAGTCCATCCCCCAGAGGATCAACTTCTTCATGCCCTAGGGGGTGAGACGCACAGACCTGGAAGTGGAGCCCAGAGTAGAGTACTACCCCTTCACAGGTACAACAGGTGTCCGTCAGAGAGGGACGGATCCACAGGGGGAACACAGGATCCTGCAGACGTGAGGAGATCCAGACATGTGGCTGCTCTTCTTCAGCATCATCCATGGGTGGGACTTTGATATAAAAAGTGACGAGGACACAGATTTAAAGAAACATTACTGCAATAAGCACCCCCCAAAAACAATACATACATACAGACAATACTTTTGACAACTAGTGCAGTAACTACGCTGCTGCTAAGCTGTTCTCTATTCAGTCATTACTAATATTAAACGTTTCTCTTGGGTTACTTCTGAAATACAGCCAGAAAGTGTGAACAGTCCCCTAGATTGTAAATGTTCTCAAAAAGTTCAATCATTTGTGCTATTTCCAGAACATTTATTAACATCTTATCCCTTTGTGTGATGGGGACACAGATTTAAAAAACACTACTGCAATAAGCGCCCCCTGCAAACAATAATATTAATAATAATAACTCATTACATTTTTATTAGAGCACTTTTCCAGGTGCTCAAAGCGCTTTACACGACGTATACATATTAGACATGTAACAGTCATTACTGGGGACAATGCCCACAGGAGCAAATCAGGGTGAAGTGTCTTTCCCAAGGACACAACATACATATTTGTGTTCTTTGTATTGTTTCTGTTCTAATTTTATGTAACGCGTCTTTGAGCATTAGGAAAAGTGCTATGCAAATCCCATGTATTATTATTATTATTATTATTATTATTATATATACAGACATGCTTTGACAACTAGCGCAGTAGCTGTGCTGCTGCAAAGCTGTTCTCTATTCAGTCATTACTAATATTAAACGTGGGGTTTCCAGAAATACAGCCAGAAAGTGAGAACAGTCCTCCAGAGTGTACATGTTCTCAAAGTGGACAATTCTTTGTGCACGCTATTTTCAGAAAACTTCTGACAGATTATCCAAATGCAAAAGGTCGGGTACAAAATGGGCCATTTCCAAAAGTAGTGGAGACATATTCCCAAAGTGTCCCCAGAATAAATGGTGTTCAGTGTTTTTCATATTCTCATTATGTCTGTTCGTCTCGGCCAACGTCTTAGTTGCTCTGTTTTTAAAAGTTAAGACCATATGTTGCATGCAGGACATTGCACTTATAAAGAGTGGTGCAGGAATGAGCCGTAACACCTGGAAATGAGTCAGCATTTCATCACTTCCTGTCCCCTGGTCTGGAGGTCAATGGTTTTCTGAATGTGTTTTTGGTTGTTATCCTGAAATAAGGTCTGTGGCTAACACAAGAGACTTTAACGTTTTGTTCTACGATATCAAATACGTCAGTAAATACCCCACTGGTGAAAAAAAAAATGTAGTGAGTTCAATACGTTTGAGTGTATGTAAATGGTCTGCGGCTAAAATACACACACACACACACACACACACACACACACACACACACACACACACACACACACACACACACACCCACACACACACACACACACACACACACACGGTCTGTGGTTAACACGAGCTGTAGAGATGTTGACGTTTTGTTTGTAGCCCAACATTAGCCGCCTTTAGCTTAGCGGAGAAATCCCATTGGACCAGGGAGATGATGCCTTCAGGGACCAACACAGAAATACGACATCCCTGCACCACTAGAGTGTCACTGATTATTTATTGACGTCATTTTTGGGCTGGGCAATAAATCAATATGTCTATGAAATTTATGATATGAGACTAGATTTAAAATGTGTGATTCATTAATTGAAAAAACGTTTCTAGCTATTTTATTTTGTTTTCTTTACCCTATATAAGCCATTAAATTCACTAGTTATCCAAATTCCCATTGTGTTAATGGGTCCTGAAAGCCTCCTCCTTACAAAAGCGTGTCAATATGAATATTAGGTTAAATCTTTATATGTGAATCTCCTTATATCTTGCCCCGCCCTACATAGTTTGTGCCATATTTAAACATGTTCACTGTATTGTCTGTAGAGTGGTTTGAATACACATGTAGGTGGTTCTTTAAGGCATTATTAAATATGAGATGGCACTGCAATGTGAACAGCTGTGATGCAAATGTGAGTTGAAGTTGTTACTGGGAAATGTGAGAGTTTAAAAGGCAATGAATCTGTTTGAAAGTTGTCTTTTTCTGTGTAAATATGCTTTTATTAACTCAGTATTTCATTGTTTATGTGTTTTAATTATCTTAAATCTATCATTTAATTCACTGTCTTGCATTATCTCACCGTCACACAGTTCTGCTTTAAGGATGTTATTCTCTAAAGAGTCACATTTGGAGAAAAGCGTGAAGAGAAATGTCAGAAATGGTTTTAAGAAAATAAACATTCACAATAAACAGAAGTTGTTTTTCTTTAATGCAATGACATTTTAAGAGTTTCAGTATTCAATCAGAAATACGATTAATATATCAATCAATCCATTTGGTTGTATTTGAGTAAAAGTAGAAGTACTTGTATCTTAGATAGATAGATGGATAGATGGATAGATAGATAGATGGATAGATAGATAGATGGATAGATGGAGAGATAGATGGATAGATGGAGAGATAGATAGAGAAATATATAGATGGATAGAGAGAGAGATAGAGAGATGGATAGATAGATAGAGAGATATAGAGATAGATAGATAGATAGATGGATAGATAGATAGAGAGATAGATGGATAGAGAGAGAG
This sequence comes from Notothenia rossii, assembly GCF_949606895.1. Taxonomy (NCBI): domain Eukaryota; kingdom Metazoa; phylum Chordata; class Actinopteri; order Perciformes; family Nototheniidae; genus Notothenia; species Notothenia rossii. The sequence goes on from NC_136912.1 coordinate 95,281,427, forward strand.
ATAGATGGATAGATAGAGAGATAGATAGATGGATAGATAGATGGATATATAGATAGATAGAGAGATAGATAGATGGATGGATATATAGATAGATAGATGGATAGAGAGATAGAGAGAGAGATGGATAGATAGATAGAGAGATATAGAGATAGATAGATAGATAGATGGATAGAGAGATAGAGAGATAGATGGATAGAGAGAGAGATAGATGGATAGATAGAGAGATAGATAGATGGATAGATAGATGGATATATAGATAGATAGAGAGATAGATAGATGGATGGATATATAGATAGATAGATGGATAGAGAGATAGAGAGAGAGATGGATAGATAGATAGATAGAGAGAGATAGAGATAGATAGATAGATAGATGGATAGATAGATAGAGAGATAGATGGATAGAGAGAGAGATAGATGGATAGATAGAGAGATAGATAGATGGATAGATAGATGGATATATAGATAGATAGATAGATGGATAGAGAGATAGAGAGAGAGATGGATAGATAGATAGAGAGATATAGAGATATAGAGATAGATGGATAGATAGATAGAGAGATAGATGGATAGAGAGATAGAGAGAGAGATGGATAGATAGATGGATGGATAGGTACTTTATTGACCCCAATCTGGAAAATGTTTTCCAAATTGTTACCATCTCAAAATACAATCATATATATTCTATATCATCTGTTTCATATCTGTTAATGTACATGAATACAATACTGCACTATTAACCATTTGAAATAACATTTACTGATAATACTAACTTAAGTTCAGTTCTACATGCAGGATATGTATTTGTATTGGTTATTTGAACAAACTGTATTGATGTGTTCTTTTACTTCAAGTACTTTGTTGTGCTTGTTTTGAGCTACATGTCTGTTCCTGTCTTCCTGTAATATGTTCTCCTGTGTAACTTGATCGAAGGGAGCTGCAAACAGGAAGGGACCTCGAAAGTGAAAGTAAGTAAGAAAGAGACAGACTCCATTTGACACTGCGACAGAGCAGCAGAAAGAGAACAGGGTGAGTGTTAAAACCAGGCTCTGCTGGGGTTTCCTAAACAATTCATGTTTACTCTGTTTGGCTTTATCTCAGAAAAACACCGTCTCGATAAAAAAGCAACGTCTTAGAGTCCGATGTGGCATTTTGAAATGTTGTAGGCCTAAACTTCCCCTTTCACTTCCGTGTGTCTGCGCCATCATGGTTACACAACTATACAGACGTATGTGTTGTTGTTAGTGGTGTTAGTTGATTTAAATTTATTTCTTTATTAAACAAGTAAACTGAAGAGCGTCTGAGAGGACTTTTTGCTTTTTACCTTACTAAATGGGTCATTCCAGAATTGGAGGACATTTCATGTCCCCCATATAAAAAAACTGTAAATCAGATGACACAGTGGAAGTGACATCAGCAAGCCATGCAATGTGTGGCACTCAACCCTGTTACTGATATTATCAGAATAAAGCATATTAATTTCAAAGTTATCTTTCTTGAATAGATATCCAAGTTTGTCCTTGCCTTGAAAGTAGCACTACATGCTACATCTAGCAATAATTCCTGAGGTTAAAGCTCAAATTAGCATTGATTTTCAACCCTGTTACTATAATTAGAGAAACAGGGGTAATTCTTCATTGGAAAATATACATTTGATGCCTATCTGGGCAAATCACTTTTTTTGATGGTTTATTATCTGTTTTTCCTAAATACATAAAAAAATATTATAAAATAAAAGGTTCATTTTTCCAAAATGTTGGTGTCTAAATTGTCCTCCAATTCTGGAATGACCCAATTGTCAAACGGTCCTTGGAGCGAGGGGCGGGGCGGAAGTCACGGAAGTGATTTCAAAACAAAAGCACTCGTTTGCTAAAATCACACTTGAATCACTACACTACAGCATCCTGCTGAAGGAACGGTGATTATTATAAACAAGGGGAATTTAGCGATCACAATGAAAACGGCCAAGACACATATTGAGCCCAGAAAATGAATGTTATTAAGGGCTGTACATATAATAAGCCTCTGTCTAAAATGGACAACATTGTTAGGAGATTTAAACTACACAGCGATTCTGCACTGCGGTCACTCAGCCGTCTCTCAACTTTGTTTTTTCAAATCAGCTGCTCTTCATTATTCTTGCTATATTTGACGAGTGATACAAATATTTGTTACCACAAGTTCTTAAGGAACTTGACACTGTTGGACTCGGTTCTAGTTTGGCTTCTACCAAAAATAAAAGGAAGTACTTTTACTGTGTACTTTGTGAGTAGGCCTAATCCTCTGTCAAAGTCCCCTCCATAATGCATGTTTTTCATGCGCCCGCTGTACGAGGCCATCAAGGACAAGTCCCCCGGCCAGGCCATAGACTGGACGGCTGAAAGGGAGGTCGCTTTATGGCTAGAAAGGATCCGTCTAGTGTAAATATGACGTCACGTTCTCGTTGTAACTCTCGTTGTAATCGGAGCGGCTCGGAAACACATCTACAGCAGTAACATGATGCAACATACACATTAATGCAGCAGCAATATTAATAGAGAAACATCAGACATAATAGTAAAACACTGCAAGGGAACATTTTATTGCACCAGGAGCTATCTTGGGACTTTTACTGCGACAACGTTGACTTGCCTGTGAATAAAAAATAAACCATAGTGTTGGTGATCTACAGTGTTGTCATTCTTCTTTGAACACCAGCAAGACCGCTAACACCCTATTTCAACAATTACACTCCCTGTAATTGACATAATTAATAGATAGTTTAGCTTCTCATCATCAGTTGCTGTGGCCCACTGATGTTAACGATCGTAACTGAAAGGCTGCCTGCCAAACGTAAACATTCAGCCATGTGACATTCAGCCAAACTCTCGCGAGAGTTTTACACAAGACGGATCCTTTCTAGCCATAACCGTGTTCGGGGTCCGTCTCTTACCAGTGACGTCACGACGTACGACGTAATGACGTCAATGATGTCACGCATTGTGATTGGCTGTACGGTAATTTACCCACGAGTTTTTTTTTTATCATTACATTACATTGCCTTTAGCTGAGGCTTAAGTGCATTCGACCAACAACATAAAAACTTGAAGAAATACAATACAAACTTGAAGAAAAACAAAGACGAATGAGGAGAAGAATATGAGAAATCGAAGGTAATAAGTATATAACGTAATATGGTAGGTAATATGTAATATGTTCAGTGCCGTTGGTACGTTAGTTCAAACAGTAACAACGGACTATTTTTTTTATTTCGTTTTGATTGTTATATTTGATTATATTATATATTATCAAGAAATTATATATTATATATCAATATGATATACTTTTCTATATAATAGATTATCAAAAAAAGTATTTATTAAGTAAGGGATAATGCGCATCAATCACAATCCATGAAATATGTATATATACAACATTTTCGCGCCATAGGTAATATGTAATATGTTCTTTTGTTATGTTGCCGTTGGTACGTTAGTTCAAACAGTAACAACGGACTATTTTTCTTAGCGGATGCATGTACATTTCAATCAATACATACAACTATTTTTAAATCAATAAAATCATTTTCTAAATCCACAAAAGCATTTCAATTAATTATATATTATATATCAATATGATATACTTTTCTATATAATAGATTATCAAAAAAAGTATTTATTAAGTAAGGGATAATGCGCATCAATCACAATCCATGAAATATGTATATATACAACATTTTCGCGCCATAGGTAATATGTAATATGTTCTTTTGTTATGTTGCCGTTGGTACGTTAGTTCAAACAGTAACAACGGACTATTTTTCTTAGCGGATGCATGTACATTTCAATCAATACATACAACTATTTTTAAATCAATAAAATCATTTTCTAAATCCACAAAAGCATTTAAATTAATATTGGGAGTCATATCGTTACTTTGTTGAGAATGTGTCCATGTAATAAGCGGGATAATGTGCAGCGACTTGGTCATTATGGTGAGAGAAATAATACTCGGTAAAAAAATCCTGACTGAGGGCTTTCATAATTCAGGCGTGAATCGGTTAATAAAATACTCAGGGGAGTTTCCTGAATTTTCATGACCAAAGCCAAGCACTAGGCCCTGGGTAAATTAAGAGGCTGATCTGGGGCACTTTTGTCCACTTTCCCTGGTGTTAGAAACTCAAGTCAGGCATCCCTCGAATCGTCTCAGAGAGTAGATGATCAGTGGGGCCTTCTTTTTACTGAAACATGATGTTTCAATGTATATTTCCATTGAAAATGCTAACTGCTAGCCGCAAAGCTAGCATCGCAGCCACTGCTCCGTTTTCGGAGACTTTGCACGCTTTATTCACAAACATTTTCACACGCTAGGAGTATGGGAGTAGTAGTGTAAACATAATTATGTAAATAACCCAATTTGTGTTCTGTGAAACGGAAAAGGATTCTATGGAAACAACATCACGGAGAAAAAAGTAATATCTTCTACATATAATAACGGACAAAGTAAAGAATGAAGTGTAGGCTATGTTTAAATATTCGGAATTTGACCGTGTATGATGGTCCTCTTGAGTTGCCGTACAGCCAATGGCGTACAGCCATTGCTCCGTTTGAATGTTTTTTTAACATGTTTTTCAGAAACATTGTCACACGCTAGGAGTATCGGAATACTTCAATTCGGTTCGTCATGATCTGAAGATGTGATTTCCCCCCGAGCACCCCTGGGTAAATTAGCGTACAGCCAATCACAATGCGTACAATGCGTGACGTCATTGGTAAGAGACGGCCCCCGAACACATCTGGTACCCCGAAAACATCTGGTACCGACACCGGCAAATGCTGCCGCCATCTTGCTCAGCTCATCTCTGTACTGAGCTCTGAGAGCGGGAAAGACGGACTGCCCTCCCCTGCCCTCTGCTGGCGCGTGCTGTGCATTACAACCAATGTCGTCCCTGTCAAAACTCCGTGTCAGTGTAATAGAATGAAACGCATCTATGATTTGGCGCACAGTCTGTGACGTCACGGTATTGAAAATCATACCGACGGTATTTCGAAATACCGTCATACCGCCCAAGCCTAGTTCAAGTGCATTATTCTGGCTCAGGAAGATTATGTTACAGGACATTAACGATAAAACAGAATATTGTTGTTCTATTTTTAGACACATCTCGCGATCGACTGGGAATCTCCCCGCGACCCTTCTTTTTGAGTTGCTGCTCTTGTTCTGACATCTTCGCTCGCGCTGAACACTCACAACACTCCCACGTGGCCGGCTGGGCTTTTAGGGAGGGGCGAAAGCGCACCCAGTAAAATAATCGTATTTAGTCAATTATGCATTTTCATAATCGTCGCAAGCCATAATCGTAATCGCGATTAAAATACGATAAATTGCACAGCCCTAGTTCAGATGCTAAATAAAAGTCTAGCTTGTACCTTTGATACCCCGCCTCCGACTCTCTCGGCACTACACTACTAACAATACATTGAAGTACTTTTACTGTGTATTTTTTGAGAAATCCTCTGTCAAAGCCCCCGCTGAGAACAACATCAAGCCACTTCTGCTAAGTTTGATGAGGGAATTATTTTTTGTTGCCATTAGTTCTTGGTGAGATTGATCCTGTTGGACTAGTACTATGAAGTACTTTTACCGTGTACTTTTTGAGTAATCCTTTGTCAATGTCCCCTCCTGAGTACAAGAATGCATGTTTTTCTGCTATTTTTAATAAGCGTTAAAAAACCTTTCTTCCTGAGACTGATATTGTTGGACAGAGTATTTTAAGAGGATATGGTAGACATAATATCAGCAATACTTCCAGTCAGTACTCCGGCCCGGGCTGGCCCTTGGTATAGGAAGTATAGGCGAATGCCAAGGGCGCATCAACCAATCGGGGGCGCCGGAAATTGGGGAGAAAAAAAAAAAGTTAGAAATTAAAAAACTTTTTTTTAAAATTTCATATCAACACAATTTACCTATTTTGTATCAACAAAGTACATCTTATTATCAAACTACGCCTATATTGCGTACAGCGCCAATAAACTAGGGCACACACCCCTCCAGTAAAAACCAGAGGTTTATGTGAAATAGTTCTTTTTTTGAAATAATGGTTTTAGTTTGCAATTATAGGTTTTAATTTTGTATTCGTGTTAATTTAAAATAAATCAAACTCCCAAAAAACGTATACAGCTTCTGTGTGCTTTTATTAACATTGTAATTTACTGTGTAAGCATCCGCGGGGGGGAGAGCTTTAGAGAGCTCTCTCCTGAAAGACTGAGCGGCTCTGATAACCTCAGCTCAGTGAGGTAAAGGCACACCTTTATATGATCATTATAGTTATACAAAAATAAGAGAATAGATGAAAAACAGGTATAAAATACTATATGACAGTAAAAAAAGTAGTTATTAATAAACAAGAATACAGTTTGAAAGAGGAGTGATTTCTAAAATATCCATAAAGAAAAAGAGATCTGCTTACAGTTCTGTTTCATATGGGTGTTGAGAGATGTATCCATAGATCTCTTAATGTTGCTCTCAAAGTGCAGCAGATTGATGCTTTTAACTTCAATATTTAAAAAATAATATTCCCGGGAGAGCATGCCCCCGGACCCTCCCAGAGGAGGTGAGGTCCCCCCCCCACTTAAATGATAAATCATGTTCAAATGGATAGGAAACTAAATACATTTGCACACATCTTGTGTCCATATCTTTCTGTTTTGGTGGTCATGCCACAACCGTGCACGTGCATGCATGCACGAGTCATGGTGAGTCATGTACAGAGCCATGGTCAGCTGGAACTCTTTACCGGTCCACATCATTCAGGAACATTCTCAAGTAGATTTCAAAAGGTTGCTAAAACATATTTAAGTATTATAAAGTAAATTTGAAGTGTGCCTGTGGCTATGTATGCATATATATTATTATGTACACTTATTTGTATTTCCTTTTGTTTGGCCTTAGGATGGCGATAATTGGATGACCATTTTAGTTTTCACTTCATACAGCACTGTAAATTGCATGAAATTACGAGCTGTTTTGTTTTGTTTTAATTTGGTTGTATGTTTATGTATGTTTTGTGTGTGTGAGGACCCCAGAAAGAATAGCCAATGCTCATGCTAGTGCTAATGGGGATCCTAATAAAGATAAAGACAAAGACAAAGGTCCCTCAAAATTGTATTTAAGTACAGTACTTGATTAAATGTCCATGTAGCTTGTTCCAGTTCCTCACTTTCCTTGACTTCCACTGCCATGCAGTTCATGTTAAAATATCCGCTGGAGTTACGAAGGAAGTTTGGGTGAAACTTGGTAATATGATTCATTTTATGTAAATGTTTTGACACGTTAAGGTTTGCAGATTATTCTCAACCTTTCACGTTTTTTTGACGGCACAAATTTAAACCAAAATGTATCATTATGATGGATTTGATTGAAATGCTTGCATTATAAAGTGTGTGTGTTTATGTATTTGTCTCCAGGGTTACTAGTTCATCTCTCAGAATGGAGACCATGAGAGATTTGTATGATGATGATGAGGAGGAGGACACATCTTCAGTGTCCAGAAAACCTCCAGATCTGAGTAATATACTTGGAGCATCTGAGACAAGGTAAGAATCTGTTTCTGCTGTGAACTGACCTGAAGAGGAGTCTGATCTGATCTGAGTAGCAGATCACAGTACAGAAAATCAATAAAGCATCACTGTGGAGTGGACATGTTTAAGTAAATGAACTTGGAACGTCTAGAACGTTTCACTCTCACAAAGAATTGCAACAACAGAAACCCACAAACACCATTTTTAAAACATAAAGTTTAGAGTAAGAACAAAAATCTTTAAAGGGGAAAGAAAATCAAAACTGAAATCAAACGCTGCTTTTTGCAAGAACTAGTGATGTTTGTTAACCATTTGTTGTTTCCACAGACAGAGAGCAGAGTCTCCAGTCCCCAGCTGTCTGTCTCTGAAGAGTGACTGGTCTATGGGGAAACCTGTACACTTCAGTAATGAACCTGGACCCCCAGACACAAGGTAAGAATCTGTTTCTGCTGTGAACTGACCTGAAGAGGAGTCTGATCTGATCTGAGTAGCAGATCACAGTACAGAAAATCAATAAAGCATCACTGTGGAGTGGACATGTTTAAGTAAATGAACTTGGAACGTCTAGAACGTTTCACTCTCACAAAGAATTGCAACAACAGAAACCCACAAACACCATTTTTAAAACATAAAGTTTAGAGTAAGAACAAAAATCTTTAAAGGGGAAAGAAAATCAAAACTGAAATCAAACGCTGCTTTTTGCAAGAACTAGTGATGTTTGTTAACCATTTGTTGTTTCCACAGACAGAGAGCAGAGTCTCCAGTCCCCAGCTGTCTGTCTCTGAAGAGTGACTGGTCTATGGGGAAACCTGTACACTTCAGTAATGAACCTGGACCCCCAGACACAAGGTAAGAATCTGTTTCTCCTGTGAACTGACCTGAAGAGGAGTCTGATCTGATCTGAGTAGCAGATCACAGTACAGAAACTCAGTAAAGCATCACTGTGGAGTTCAGTCATGAAACAAAGCCAATGAGAGTAGAGAAACCCAGAAGAGGAAAGTAAAGAGGTAACTGAGCTCTGGCTGTGCTCATCAGCAACAGTTAATCATCTACTATTGTGAAATCATTCTCACACTCGAGATGTAGGGCTCTGTGTTAAGGCCCGGACACACCAGGCCGAAATCAGCCGTTCTCGTTAGTCGGACGACGAAGCGTGCCCTGTTGCCCAAACTCAATTTGGTGTGTCCCACACCGTCGGCCGTGACACGCCTTATTTGGCCTTTCATGGCCGACGCACGCGGCCGTGCGTCGGCCACAGGCAGTCGGACAGAGAAATCACTCTGATTGGCTGTTCAGCTAGCGAATCAGTGCATGAGAAGCGAAACGGTTGCTTGAGAATGTCTTCCACAAGCAACGCTCCAATGGCTGATAGCTCCAGTACCGCACGAAACATGTTTTCGATGGACGAGAGTGAAAATGGAACGCACACGCTATTTGTTGTAGGAGGTAAGTTTGAGAAAACCGGCTCGAAATACACTTTTTGTTATATTCCATGGAATGCTCTTAACATCCCGATAGCAATGAATATCTGAAGTGCTTTGACAATAAATACATAAAAATATCATCAGTGGAAGCCGTGGCGCTGTAGAAAGCACGACCAATCATCTGAGCCGGCTAAAGTAACGGGATGGCCTACCTGCCTGTCAGCCTTCCATCTGTGCACAAACTTATCTGGTGCCCTCATTGGTCATGAGCGCGTTCGTGTGTGTTGGAGGAGGGGCTCCGTGAGGAAGGGGCAGATTTGTTCCGGCTGTGTATTTTCAAATTCTAGCGCACTCGAGCTGGTTTCTCCAAAATTACCTACCACAACTTTAAGTAAATGAACTTCGAACGTGTAAAACGTTTCACTCTCACAAAGAATTGCAACAACAGAAACCCACAAACACCATTTTTAAAACATAAAGTTTAGATCAAAAAAAAAATCAAAAGTGAAATCAAACGCTGCTTTTTACAAGAACTAGTGATGTGTGTTAAACATTTGTTGTTTCCACAGACAGAGAGCAGAGTCTCCAGTCCCCAGCTGTCTGTCTCTGAAGAGTGACTGGTCTATGGCGACACCTATAAACTTCAGTAATGAACCTGGACCCTCAGACACAAGGTAAGAATCTGTTTCTGCTGTGAACTGAATAGATATATATATACTGTATATATCTATATATATATATATATATATATATATATATATATATATATATATATATATGCCATCTGATCATTTTAATCTCTTCTTTAATAATTACATGAGTGCAGTAGCCCACAGTATAGAAACTCATTAGAGCTCAGTATAGAAATGCAGACGTACTTGAATCAGATCAGGAACATATCGGCACCTAGAGCTCTACAGTACTTCATATTGAAACTGAAGTTATACATTTGTGTGTATCAACCATTGATTGTTAGTTTGACTATTAATGGAGCAGCCATTGTTGTGGACAGACCTGACAAAGTGTTCACTGCTTTTAAAAATTGGAATCGTTATGTAGTTATTACATAAACAAGTTTAATTTAGCCGTAGTAAAACTTGTGAGGTACAGTGAACATGCTGTAGGCGAGGATGTTACAGACAGAAGGGCGTTTTGTTTCATAATTATATGAATCACTAAATATCTACCACTTGGGAACAGTTACCAGGATGAAATATCATCTACAGATAAAGAACTTTAACAAACAAATCAAACAAGAATTTGTCATCTTTGGGTTGTTCCTTTGGTGAAAATCAGTCCCCGTAATGTGCTATAAAGGATGTGTTGATCTCCTCAGAGGGAAGAGGCAGAGTGGTGTTCCTGTGGAGGAGCAGCTGTACAGCTGTGCTCTGTGTCAGGACGTCCTGAAGGATCCAGTCTCTACCAGCTGTGGACACTGGTTCTGCATACAGTGCATCACCTCATACTGGAAGCAGAGACCTCCACCAGGAGACCCCTGCTGTCCCCAGTGTGGAGAAAGATCCAGAACCAGAGCTGGCCTGCAGACAGCCAGTCAGACCAGAACAGTACAAAGTAAGTCTGAGCATCTGTCCAGGGTTTCCCACAGATAGACTTTACTTGGGCTGCCTGCCCAGGTATATCACTACCCTCCTGGCTGGTCTACCTGCATGTGCCCTCCGACCTCTGCAGCTCATCCAGAATGCAGCGGCTCGTCTGGTCTTCAACCTTCCTAAATGTTCCCACACCACACCGCTCCTCCGCTCCCTTCACTGGCTTCCAGTAACTGCTAGAATCCACTTCAAGACACTGGTACTTGCGTACCATGCTGTGAATGCATCTGGCCCTTCCTACATCCAGGACATGGTTAAACCGTACACCCCAGCACGTGCACTCCGCTCTGCATCAGCCAAACAGCTCGCTGCACCCGCACTGCGAGGGGGACCCAAGTTCCCATCAGCAGAAACACGTGGGTTTGCTATCCTGGCTCCAAAATGGTGGAATGAGCTCCCCATTGAAATCAGGACAGCAGAAAGCTTACACATCTTCTTCAGACTGAAAACTCATCTCTTTGGACTCCACTTCCAGAGATAGAATTACTAACAAAGCACTTATATACTAATAAAGGACTGGCTTATCTAAAGCCAGTTGAGTAGCACTTGAAATGTTTGGCTCTATGAAACCTGATGTTCTTATATGATTCTGTTTTCTTCAAGTTTGTATCTTCTTGGTCGAATGTACTTAATGTAAGTCTCTTTGGATAAAAGCCTCAGCTAAATGAAATGTAATAATAACGTCCGCTCAAGTATATTTCGGGACCTATTTAGGTTTTTTTTTTTTATCCGTCCGTGAGCAATACGCCATCTGCGATCGATCAACTAGTGGACAATGATCCCTCGCTCTACGCCGCCTGTACCTGCTCGCTCTGCCATGGTGTGAAGGGTCTGCTAATAAGAGACCAACAGAAAGGGAGACCTTACGAGAAAAAGAGAAGTCAAATGTTGTTGCACATCACTCATGCGCAACTGTGGCGCAATTATGCGCTCTGCAGTAACCCCGCTGCGACGCTCCAAGAGCGTGCTCTATTAGCAAACCCCCCCCCTCCCCCTACCACCACAAGTATCATTCTGTGGGGAACACTGCTGTCTCCTGTTGTCTTCAGGCCTGAACACAGGATTCTTCCTGTTGTGTTGTACATAATATAAGTTCATATAAAACATCTTTTTTATTCTCCTCTCTTTCAGCAGAACGTGGTCTGCAGGAGGTTCTAGATGAACATAGGCTCAGTCTGAGGAGGAGATGTGAACGTGTGACTGAAGGAACTGGTCAAAGTGAAACCCTCCTCAACAGCATCTTCACTGAGCTCTACATCACACAAGGCCTGAGTGAAGAGGTTAATACCCAACATGAGGTGAGGCAGCTGGAGACAGCTTCCAAGAAGAAGCCCCTCCATTACACTCCAATCAAGTGCCAGGACATCTTTAAGTCCTCACCTGACCAACAGACTCTCATCAGAGCGGTCCTGACCAACGGAGTCGCTGGAGTTGGAAAAACCTTCTCAGTGCAGAAGTTCACTCTGGACTGGGCCGAGGGTTTGGGAAACCAAGATGTCAGTCTGGTGATCCCGCTCTCCTTCAGGGAGCTGAACCTGATCCGAGGTGAGCAGTACAGTCTTCTCAGGCTGCTCCATGTTTTCCATCCAACCTTACAGAAGCTCACAGCAGAGCAGCTGGCTGTCTGCAAAGTGCTGCTCATCTTTGACGGCCTGGATGAAAGCAGACTTTCTCTGGACTTCAGAAACAATGAGGTTGTGTCTGATGTCTCTCAGCAGTCCTCAGTCAACGTGCTGCTGACAAACCTCATCAGAGGGAAGCTGCTTCCCTCGGCTCTCGTCTGGATAACTTCCAGACCTGCAGCGGCCAATCAGATCCCTCCTGAGTGTGTGGACAGGGTAACAGAAGTACGAGGCTTCACTGACGCCCAGAAGGAGGAGTACTTCAGGAGGAGATGGAGTGATGAAGACCTGTCCAGCAGAATCATCTCTCACATCAAGAGCTCCAGGAGCCTCCACATCATGTGTCTGATCCCAGTCTTCTGCTGGATCACTGCTGCAGTTCTGGACCACATGTTGACTACAGACCAGAGAGGAGAGCTGCCCCAGACCCTCACTGACATGTACTCACACTTCCTGCTGGTCCAGACCAAGAGGAAGAAGCAGAAGTATGAAGAGGGTCATGAGACGAGTCCACAGCAGCTGACGGAGGCTGACAGGGAGCTTCTCCTGAAGCTGGGGAGGCTGGCGTTTGAACATCTGGAGAAAGGACACATCATGTTCTACCAAGAAGACCTGGAGCGCTGTGGTCTTGAGGTCACCGAGGCCTTGGTGCACTCAGGAGTTTGTACACAGATCTTCAAAAGAGAGAGTGTGATCTTCCAGAAAACAGTCTACTGCTTTGTTCATCTGAGCATTCAGGAGTTTCTGGCTGCAGTCTACATGCTGCACTGTTACACCATCAGAGACACAGAGGTACTGAAGGACTTCCTGCAGGAAGACTGGGACAAAGACAACAGTGATAGCAGTGATGATCACCCATCCCTGGATGTCTTCCTAAAGAGAGCCATGGAGAAATCCCTCTGTAGTGAAAATGGCCACCTGGACCTGTTTGTCCGCTTTCTCCACGGCCTCTCTCTGGAGTCCAACCAGAGACTCTTAGGAGGCCTGCTGGGTCGCACAGACAACGGACCAGAAGTCATCCAGAGAGCCATCAGCAACCTGAAGGAGATGAGAAGTGATGAAGACTCTGATGAAGACAGGAGCATCAACATCCTCCACTGTCTGACAGAGATGAAGGACCACTCAGTGCATCAGGAGATCACAGAGTTCCTGAAGTCAGAGAACAGATCAGAGAAGAGACTCTCTGTGACACGCTGCTCAGCTCTGGCCTACAGGCTGGAGATGTCAGAGGAGGTTCTGGATGAGTTGGACCTGGAGAAGTCCCAAACATCTGAGGAGGGACAACGGAGACTGACTCCAGCTGTGAAGAACTGCAGGAAGGCTGTGTGAGTCCAGATGTGATTCACTTTATAGATTAGTGTAGATAAGGATTTTAGTTTTTAAAATAAACACTATACAACTTGTTGCTGTTTCACATTCTGTGAGAGCAACATTTAATTAATACAATTATTCTAATAATTTTAAAATGGTACAGTTTTTTCATCTCTTCATTTTCCTTGTCAAAATAATATGAAGGATGCTTTATCACAGCAACATGTGATCAGAACATACAGAATAACTTTACATATGTCATTGAATGCAGTAAAGTTATTATGAAAGGATTGCAGTTTCTTTATCGTTAAATTAGACACAGAGCAATATCTGATTTATGTTGACTCTAGTCTTCTCTAGTGTAGAAGGTAGCTAGCAAAGAGGTGACAGACATGGGATCAGATCACCACATATTAAATAGACTAACATCCAATCAGATCATGGTGTTCAAAATGTTTTTCCTCAAATGCATGAAGTAAATATGTTGTTTCCCCTTTTTTTATATAAATTAATTCTGTAATATGTGTTCTTACAGAATTCCTGACAGTGGATTCTTAGACTGGGAAGTCGTGGCCTCAGCTCTGAAGTCTGACCCCTCCAATCTGAGAGAGCTGAAGCTGAGAGTAGACCTGCAGGATTCAGATGTGGAGCTGCTGAGTTCTGGACTAAAGAGTCCAAACTGTAGACTGGAGACTCTGAGGTCAGATCACTGGCTGTAGTTCATGTGGTTTTGCCCTGTGTTTATAATTTATATATTTATAATTCCATCATTTGAGTACAAAGATATTTTAATAAATTCACATTTATTTCTAAATTGTTGAAAATTTGACAAGAAAAACAGAAAGCAGAGAAAGTAGATGTGTGAGGGGACAGTGTGTGAGCTTCCACAGACTCACACTGTGCTCCAAGAGTCAGTGGAGATGCTGTCAGTACTGATGAGCTGTGAGGGAGATGGAGGAGGTTCTTCTGATGCATTATCAATGAATTTATAGTTATCTAATATTACATTTCTAAAAGTATCTTCATCATTTCTGACATTGGCATCTGAACCCTCTCCAGGTCTGAAAAGATGATGAGACTTTGAACTATCTCAAGCAGGACCATTGTTCTCTGAACTTACATGATGTGTTCTTTATTCAGACTCTGGTGCTGCTTCTTTGTAAACTCTGTGATCTTGAGTTGAATCAGTTTCTGTGGGTTTTGATTTGTCTGGCTGCACATCACGAGTTAGTGTAGAAGGAGCAGAGCTTATGATGTGAAGTCTCCACTTTTTATTGAAGGTGAAGAACGTTGTCTTTCATATTAATGAGAGCTCTTTTCACTTTTTGGATCTTACTGTTTTTAACCTGTCGGGAGTGTCCACTTTATAAACGTCTACATTCTCTACTTCTCCAGCTATCATCAGATTATTAAACCTTTCATTATTTCAATCAGGAACATTGTTTTCTAAACTTACATCACGTGTTCTTTATTCAGACTGGAGGGCTGCAGCTTGTCAGAGATCAGCTGTTCTGCTCTGATCTCAGCTCTGAAGTCCAACATCCATCTGAGAGATCTGGACCTGAGTCACAATG
The DNA here is from genome assembly GCF_949606895.1 of Notothenia rossii. NCBI lineage: Eukaryota > Metazoa > Chordata > Actinopteri > Perciformes > Nototheniidae > Notothenia > Notothenia rossii. The sequence goes on from NC_136912.1 coordinate 95,296,526, forward strand.
ATCTGAAGGATTCAGGGGCGGAGCTGCTGAGAGATCTTCTGGAGAGTCCAGACTGCAGACTGGAGACTCTCAGGTCAGTTCTCCATCTCTAACTTCTGTGCTGAGATGAATATGTGAGAGTTGTGTTGACTCTGAGCTGCAGACATCAGGCTGATATGATCCTGATCCTCACTGAGCATCTCAATGCTAAAGTCTACTTTCTTCTTCTGTGGTTTAGCTCATTGACTGTAGCAGAGCTTTGTTAAAGAAAAATCATACTCTGCATAATTCACTCTGAACCTTTAAACACTTGGAATTCATCTTTTATTCTCCATCATGTTTTAAAAAAAAAAAATGACATTATAAACACATGAATACAATAATTAAATATTTCTATTAAAACTATCAAACACTAACAAATATTTTCAGTTGTTGCTGTTTCTAACATGTTTCTGAAGCTACATGATGCTCACACTGACTGAATAGTTTACACTGAAGATGCTGTGATCTATGTCTCCACTATTCCTGAAATAAATATTCTCTATTTATTTTGATCACATTTCTTCTAAATTCATCCTGACTTCTTTGTAAACTCTGTGATCTTGAGTTGAATCAGTTTCTGTGGGTTTTGATTTGTCTGGCTGCACATCACGAGTTAGTGTAGAAGGAGCAGAGCTTATGATGTGAAGTCTCCACTTTTTATTGAAGGTGAAGAACGTTGTCTTTAATATTAATGAGAGCTCTTTTCACTTTTTGGATCTTACTGTTTTTAACCTGTTGGGAGTGTCCACTTTATAAACGTCTACATTCTCTACTTCTCCAGCTATCATCAGATTATTAAACCTTTCATTATTTCAATCAGGAACATTGTTTTCTAAACTTACATCATGTGTTCTTTATTCAGTCTGGAGAGCTGCAGCTTGTCAGAGATCAGCTGTTCTGCTCTGATCTCAGCTCTGAAGTCCAACATCCATCTGAGAAATCTGGACCTGAGTGAGAACGATCTGCAGGATTCAGGAGCGGAGCTGCTGAGAGATCTTCTGGAGAGTCCAGACTGCAGACTGGAGACTCTCAGGTCAGTTCTCCATCTCTAACTTCTGTGCTGAGATGAATATGTGAGAGTTGTGTTGACTCTGAGCTGCAGACATCAGGCTGATATGATCCTGATCCTCACTGAGCATCTCAATGCTAAAGTCTACTTTCTTCTTCTGTGGTTTAGCTCATTGACTGTAGCAGAGCTTTGTTAAAGAAAAATCATACTCTGCATAATTCACTCTGAACCTTTAAACACCTGGAATTCATCTTTTATTCTCCATCATGTTTTAAAAAAAAAAAATGACATTATAAACACATGAACACAATAATTAAATATTTCTATTAAAACTATCAAACACTAACAAATATTTTCAGTTGTTGCTGTTTCTAACATGTTTCTGAAGCTACATGATGCTCACACTGACTGAATAGTTTACACTGAAGATGCTGTGATCTATGTCTCCACTATTCCTGAAATAAATATTCTCTATTTATTTTGATCACATTTCTTCTAAATTCATCCTGACTTCTTTGTAAACTCTGTGATCTTGAGTTGAATCAGTTTCTGTGGGTTTTGATTTGTCTGGCTGCACATCACGAGTTAGTGTAGAAGGAGCAGAGCTTATGATGTGAAGTCTCCACTTTTTATTGAAGGTGAAGAACGTTGTCTTTAATATTAATGAGAGCTCTTTTCACTTTTTGGATCTTAAAGGCCATGTAATGCATCTAACACAGGTGTTTTTTAACATGTAGTTTAGATATCACCAGAATAAAAATAAATAAAAATGTTTAAAGTTTCGTCATAATTAAATGACATATACGTTAAAAACCGATGTTGGTTCCGAAGTTTGCCGAGTACGCCCCCGATCACTCCCGAACGAGCGGTGACGTCACACGTGGCAAACATTGCCATTTGATCAAATCAGTCCGAATGGCAAGCAACGCGATAACTTCAGACAGCGACAGCGACAGCGATCATTCAAGCTCAGATTCGGTGGGTTATCTGGATACAGTTACAGAAGTAGAGAGTCAACCAGCTAGCCTTTCACTTCAAGGCATCTTGCCTTATAAGTACGAGCCTCCTGCCCAGCAATCGAACAACGAGGCAGAAACTTGTGAAAGAGAAGCGGATTCCGCAGCCGGCGAGACTCGAGTCGGCAATACTGAATGGTAAATTATGTTTTATTTAATTTGACCTGCACTAAATGTCGATCTTAATTTGTCATCTGTTCCTCACACGTCCGGCAGATATTGTTTTGTTTTTTAATGTTATGTACAATATTCAGGTGTACATGTCAATGCTGTGAAAGCATGCCCACTGCAGATGAATGTGTATGCTGCAGAGAGATCTGGCAGGTGATGGAACAAATAGACAGTTTGCAACCTACTGACCAGATAGCAGAGTCCTGCATCGGGTCGGGTATCCGCGGGTACCCGACGGGTGACCCGCAAAAAAGGTGATTTGCGGGTGGTATTTTTTCAAACGCTTTTTTCCGGGTTCGCTTCTGGGTAAAACAAAGATGATGCGGGTCCGGTTGCGGGTGTTGCATAATAAATATATTTAAACAATAATAATTTAGTTTAATGTTTAAATCCTCAGACCTCTCCTCCGCGTTACCGAGCATAATCATAACCTCTGCAGTGCATCTATCTGCTGCTGAGCGCACCACATTCTGAATGGCTGAGGTGAAGCTCTCTATAGGGGAGAATACAGCATTTTCAATAACTCTTCCTCAAGAGCGAAATCCAACGTCTGGGAGGCTTTTGGTGTCATCCTAGATGGAGAAAATAAACAACATCCCAGGCTTTTTGAGCCAAATATGCAACTGCGTGTGTTAATAATTGCACGTTGTCACTGCTTATAGGCCTATATATGCGGGTTCGGGTCGGGTTGCGGATCATGTGCCGGCGGGTCGGGTCGGGTTGCAGAACTAATTGGCAATATGTGCGGGTAGCGGGGCGGGTTCGGTACTGCACGTCACGGGTGCGGGGCGGGAGCGGGTCTTGAAAATCAGACCCGTGCAGGACTCTGCCAGATAGAAGACACCGACGAGAAACCAAGGTGCATTATTAGCCACCCAGGCTTTAGAGAAGGCTGTCTCAGTGTTTGGACACTGAAAATAGCGTATCTTCAATACAAACAACAACACAGAGCAGTTGATGGCCCACTACACCAGTAAGTAAATATTGATTGACCCAACTGCCTATTGCAGCTTTGCTTTCATATAATACTTTTAGTCGCTACAGATATGGTACACTTTTAAAGATACCATTAAACTCTTTCAAGCAGTCAAAAACAGCTTGGCTTTTATTTTTTCTGTGTATGCAAGTTCAATGTATGCTTGGGAAAAGAAACAACTACACATGTGAGGAAATATATAAGAGGTCTATGATTCTGTCAAGCAGTCATGTAAAACCTCATATTTATTTTGTACAAGTAAAATACAAATATCATGTTATAAGCCAATTTGTAACCATTGCTACATAATAGTACTACATAACATTTTATTTTTCTCCAAATATATTTATAATCTGTATACTTTTTTTTCATTAGGAAGTATCGATATACAGCTTATCGACAGTTTGTACGTTGGTGCTGGGGTGTACTCGGCCCAAAAATCAGAATCCCGCTGCCTGCATGTGCTGTAACCGAGATACGGAAGACTTACCCTGAACCGGGAGGCCGCTATCAGGGATTTCAATGGCCAAATCTGTAATTTGACATAAGTCATGCAGCTGAACTGGTTAAAATGGTTTCGCATGATGTAAATAATTTACAAAGTACATCATTTACAATATTATTTTTCCAAAGAAACATGTAAATAAAACAACATTTTCCAAATCGCAAATTTGTAAGATTGTATTAATTTACTGTTTGATAAATAAAAAAGGGTTCTTTTGTTAATTTTTCACTTGTAACATTTTATCTTTATTGCAGTGTACATTAGTCTATTTTGGTATATGTGCGAGCCCACAAATAATTAAAAGTGGTAAAAATAATAAAGATATTCAGACGTAATTCATTTTTGGCCTTACTTATTTCACTTCAACTTTTATATATTTCAGTCACTAGGCAAGTTCACTGTACTCTGGTGACATTTAGCTCAAGCTGGCATAACACCTGTAGTAACTTAATTCTGACCCGAGTTTTGTGCACAATCTTCCAGCACCCATGATCAATGTTTATAGCAATCAGGAAACATTCACAGCTCACAATTACACATCGCTTCCCCATCATGAATTGTTAGATAAAAAAAGTTTAGCGAGGTCCGGTTACACATATGTTGAGCGAAAATAGCGGAAGGATACAAAACAAACAATCCAGACGGGGCTGGTGTTTGCCACGTGTGACGTCACACAGCTGGGTTAATGGCTGGCAAGCTTTTTGCTACCGGAGCGGAATAACACGGGAAAGTGGCACACATTTCATGTTATTTGGGGGGTATTTATGGAAAGAATCATTGATGTTGATATGTCAAATGAAACAGTGGAAAGTGATGAAGCGATTTATTAACACAGAATAACATTTATTTTGGACATTACATGGACTTTAATGTTTTTAACCTGTCGGGAGTGTCCACTTTATAAACGTCTACATTCTCTACTTCTCCAGCTATCATCAGATTATTAAACATTTCATTATTTCAATCAGGAACATTGTTTTCTAAACTTACATCACGTGTTCTTTATTCAGACTGGAGAGCTGCAGCTTGTCAGAGATCAGCTATTCTGCTCTGGTCTCAGCTCTGAAGTCCAACATCCATCTGAGAGATCTGGACCTGGGTGAGAACGATCTGCAGGATTCAGGAGCGGAGCTGCTGAGAGATCTTCTGGAGAGTCCAGACTGCAGACTGGAGAGACTCGGGTCAGTTCTCCATCTCTAACTTCTGTGCTGAGATGAATATGTGAGAGTTGTGTTGACTCTGAGCTGCAGACATCAGGCTGATATGATCCTGATCCTCACTGAGCATCTCAATGCTAAAGTCTACTTTCTTCTTCTGTGGTTTAGCTCATTGACTGTAGCAGAGCTTTGTTAAAGAAAAATCATACTCTGCATAATTCACTCTGAACCTTTAAACACCTGGAATTCATCTTTTATTCTCCATCATGTTTTTTTAAAAATAAATGACATTATAAACACATGAATACAATAATTAAATATTTCTATCAAACACTAACAAATATTTTCAGTTGTTGCTGTTTCTAACATGTTTCTGAAGCTACATGATGCTCACACTGACTGAATAGTTTACACTGAAGATGCTGTGATCTATGTCTCCACTATTCCTGAAATAAATATTCTCTATTTATTTTGATCACATTTCTTCTAAATTCATCCTGACTTCTTTGTAAACTCTGTGATCTTGAGTTGAATCAGTTTCTGTGGGTTTTGATTTGTCTGGCTGCACATCACGAGTTAGTGTAGAAGGAGCAGAGCTTATGATGTGAAGTCTCCACTTTTTATTGAAGGTGAAGAACGTTGACTTTAATATTAATGAGAGCTCTTTTCGCTTTTTGGATCTTACTGTTTTTAACCTGTTGGGAGTGTCCACTTTATAAACGTCTACATTCTCTACTTCTCCAGCTATCATCAGATTATTAAACCTTTCATTATTTCAATCAGGAACATTGTTTTCTAAACTTACATGATGTGTTCTTTATTCAGACTGATAGACTGCAGCTTGTCAGAGATCAGCTGTTCTGCTCTGACCTCAGCTCTGAAGTCCAACATCCATCTGACAGATCTGGACCTGAGTCACAACGATCTGCAGGATTCAGGAGTGGAGCTGCTGAGAGATGTTCTGGAGAGTCCAGACTGCAGACTGGAGACTCTCAGGTCAGTGAGGGGTCGACTCAGTCTCTGCTGGTTCAGCAGGATTGTATTGAACACAGGGAGGTGGATGTGTTCCTCTAACTGGGGAATCTCTCCAGTTCCACCTTCCAGGCGTAGCCTAGCTTAGCACAACACATCAGTGATGTTACCATTTATCTGCAGTTTCTCCTTTTGTTCATCTCATGGTTCTTTTCTTGCGTTCTCCCAAGAACAATATAATGCAAGCTGACAATGCAAAGCCACATTTCAGTCAGGTGCAACTTGTTAACAGACAAATCCTACTCTGCATAATTCACTCTGATCCTTTAAACACCTGGAATTCATCTTATATTCTCCATCATGTTTCTTTTATAAATGATATAATAAACAGATTAATACAGTTAATACACATTTCTATCAAAACTATCAAACACTAACAAATAATTTCAGGTTTTGCTTTTTCTTTAAAAAATGTTTCTGAAGCTACATGATGCTCACACTGACTGAATAGTTTACACTGAAGATGCTGTGATCTATGTCTCCACTATTCCTGAAATAAATATTCTCTATTTATTTTGATCACATTTCTTCTAAATTCATCCTGACTTCTTTGTAAACTCTGTGATCTTGAGTTGAATCAGTTTCTGTGGGTTTTGATTTGTCTGGCTGCACATCACGAGTTAGTGTAGAAGGAGCAGAGCTTATGATGTGAAGTCTCCACTTTTTATTGAAGGTGAAGAACGTTGTCTTTCATATTAATGAGAGCTCTTTTCACTTTTTGGATCTTACTGTTTTTAACCTGTTGGGAGTGTCCACTTTATAAACGTCTACATTCTCTACTTCTCCAGCTATCATCAGATTATTAAACCTTTCATTATTTCAATCAGGAACATTGTTTTCTAAACTTACATCACGTGTTCTTTATTCAGACTGAGTGAGTGCAGTTTGTCAGAGATCAGCTGTTCTGCTCTGGCCTCAGCTCTGAAGTCCAACATCCATCTGAGAGATCTGGACCTGAGTTACAACGATCTGCAGGATTCAGGAGTGGAGCTGCTGAGAGATGTTCTGGAGAGTCCAGACTGCAGACTGGAGACTCTCAGGTCAGTGAGGGGTCGACTCAGTCTCTGCTGGTTCAGCAGGATTGTATTGAACACAGGGAGGTGGATGTGTTCCTCTCACTGGGGGATCTCTCCAGTTCCACCTTCCAGGCGTAGCCTAGCTTAGCACAACACATCAGTGATGTTACCATTTATCTGCAGTTTCTCCTTTTGTTCATCTCATGGTTCTTTTCTTGCGTTCTCCCAAGAACAATATAATGCAAGCTGACAATGCAAAGCCACATTTCAGTCAGGTGCAACTTGTTAACAGACACATTTTACAGTTAAAAAGTTAGTCTGTTAGTTTTTCCTATGAAGTTGTTTTGTTGATCACTCAGGACTCTGAAGCTGACTCAAAGAACAAACACTTCTTTGAACTGGATCTAAAACTGTTGGATTGTGTTCATCCCTACAGGATCAGAGGAGGAGAGACGATCACAGCCAAGATCCAGAAGAAATGTGAGTATTGAACTCATATCCTCCAAATATATCCAAACTATCGTACATGCAATCAAATCATAGGTAATATATTTATGTATCACTTGATGAAATCTGTGCCTCCCGTTTATGTCTAACATCAAGAAAGGCGCTGAAGCTTCAAATACAATATAAAAACACAAATGTGCCAAAACACGTGAAGAAACATCTTCAGCAACTTGACAACACATGAACAGCATTTAGAGCATATTCACCAACTTGAGGAAACATGCGCAGCGTTTACTAAAAGCCAGACATTAACGAACCGCTGTAAAAAGAAAACGCTGCAAGAAGCTCAAAACAAAACTGAAAGGCGGACACTAAAGTGTAGATATTATAAAGATATATAACAGTATAAAGTCTTTTGTCAGTATATCTGAAAGGACAAGGTTAGCTAGCTAGCTTACAGCCGATCTGCAATAATACCTGAAGGAATCATGCGATCATTGTTCAAATAAACCCATAAAACTTAAATGTTTTGTTTCCACTGACAGTTTAACAGATTGAAACGTTTTGCTCAAGAACTGCGTTCGGGTCTGATACTGTCCCACAAACAAAGGATGCGTAGAATATCCCTTGAAAAGTGAAATTAAATATATTGATTGAATGGAATCTGTGTGAATACCAACACACCAATCAACTTTCTCATTAATTCTTTAAGCTGCAAAATAACAGCAGCCTTATATGTTTGACTTCTTATTCACACACTGATGGCAGCGAGCAGGGACGCGGGAGGTCAGTCAGAGTTGGGGGTGCGCTGGGGGGGAGCCTCGCAGTCTGCGTGATCCGTGTGTAGGGAGGGGCGGCCCTGTATAATAACGTCATATTAAATGCAGTCGTTTGGTCTTTAGCAACAGCTTGTGAGAGCAGCGCATTCATCGGTGTTCGTTTTAATGCTGCCAGTTTGTGGACGGCCTGTGTGTTGATGGGACTTCTCATGCTCCCTAAATGTTTCCCCTTCCTTTCGCCAGTTGTTAAATCCTCCTTTCACAAAACTCCCATCCCTGATCTTGTCTGCACTGACGAGCTTCTTTTCTATAGCAGAGCAACAGAAGAAGCACACCACGTTATCACTTTCTCTTATATAGTGAAGCTTTTTATGGACTGCTTACACTAAAATGCTAACTCAAAAATAGGAACTCAAAATAAAACTTTTGTATGGATTTGTTTAGTGAACTTTTTGGCGTTGCAGTTACAACTCTCCGCCAACAGATGGGGGTGCTGCAGCCCCCTCAGCACCCCCCCTTCCCGCGTCCATGGCAGCGAGCGACCACAGGAACAAATCCTAAAACCCTGAAATGACTCAGCATTTCTGCACTTCCTGTTCCTTTGTCTTCAAGTCAAATGTGTATTTGGTTTGACGCCTGAAATAATGTGATTAACACCATTTTAAGAGAAATGTTAACGTTAGCTCGGGGGGCGGGGCTTAATGAAAGTAGGCGGGGCTTAAGGGGTGCACATATATGGAGCCATTTCAGGGTTATAAGTTTTGATCATTCAAAAAAATACAATTTATTTGAAAGTCCAAGTTTTCATCCTGAACTTTGAAAAATACAATGTTGTATTAAAAAAAAAAGAACTTTTAACTCACTTCCATAACAACACTAAATAATAATACCTTCACTAAACACAAAAACAGCAAGAAAATAAATGTTTAACTATTAAATAATATAAAGCTCGAAGAGTGCCTTTAAACAGGCGGTTCTAACGAGTGGCTAGATTCATAATAACGTCGTCACGCTGATCACGGAGAAACTCATCTCCTCATTGGCTGTGATGTTAAATCATGTGACTGTGATGTAGCTCCTTTATAGCCTGATGCTAGCTTTTCACTTGTGTGAAAGAACAGGTATTGGATGTACGCTACTCAAAAGGAATGTGTAAATACCGTAGGGTAATCGCTTTTTGACATTTGAATAAGGAAATGTTACAAATGATATATTTTAAATAAATAAACCCACCACTGGGAAAGCTGAGGAATATGAATATCTCTGTGACATCACATTGAACTTGTGTCTAACTTATTATTCATGTTTTAAGAGATCTCTGTTTAAAGTGATTGTTGGTTATATAACTAGAGTATTTCTCTGTTTATCTTCCAGGTCCATGAGGGGATATTGTTAACCATCAGGCATTCAGCTCCGTAATCCTGCCTTTGGTTCGTTTCCTGCCATTTCTGTCCCTCAAGTCTTTGGAAAGAGTCAGAACGTCTACGGAGAAGAGGAAGAACAGTTTTAAAGGATGACATGTTTGCGTTAATCACCCCGACTGCTTTAATCACACGTGACTATTTTTCACTCATGTTCCCGGTAATACCTTACACTAAGCAGTGGCGGCGCCAGACATTTTCTTTTGGGGGTGCTGTGGGGTAGCTTGACGTTTCATAGAGGGTGCTCAAACATGTAGGGTTTCCCATTAAGACACCGGGCGCTAGAGTGGAATGTTCTACTGCAACACTCCCCACACGCACACACACAGTGTATGGCATTTTTTTAACAAGTGGGGAGTGGACCTAACCTCCTCTAAGGGGGTCCGGGGCATGCTCCCCCGGGAAGATCAATCAATCTGGTGCACTTAGAGAGCAAAATGAAGAGATCTATGGATACCTCTCTCAACACCCATTTGAAACAGAACTGTAAACAGATGTTCTTTTTCTTTATGGATATTTTACAAATCACTCCCCTTTCAAACTGTATTCTTGTTTTCTGTCATATAGTATTTCATAACTGTTTTTCATTTATTCTCTTGTTTTATAACTATAATGATCATATGAAGGTGTGCCGCGCAAATAATCTTTTGAATAATTCGTGACCAAACTTGTTTTAAAATTATTATTTATTTAAAAAAAAAAACATTATGCATGCTTTAGGTAACATGAATCTGTCTTTGGCTCTTTTCTGCTGTAACAATATACATGTCACCTCTGTGGGAATAATAAAGGGATTCTGATTCTGATCGTTATTATCACATGTTTTGAATGCATCTAGTTTTAGATGAATGACCTGACTATATGGACGGAGACATTACATCACATGTCACTTGTTAGACGCTTCTATCCAAAGCGACTTCCATACTCAATACTGTGGACAATCCCCACAGGAGCAATTTGGGGTGAAGTGTCTCAGGGACACAACGACATGCTGACTGCAGTGGGGTTTGAACCTGAGACCCCCTGATCCCAACACGTATGCACAACCCACTGCGCCACACACCTCCTACAGACAACATGAAGCTTTCACTCCTGAGGGGACTGACAACAACCAATACCCAGCGACAACACCCGGGCAGAGATAATACATTTACAGTTGTGAATAATGTTTGATATCCTGATGGTAAACCCTTCTTACGTTAATGTCTGTTACTTGGGACGGTTGAAACACACGGGCTCTTCCTCTCTCTGCATCCTCCTCTTGTTTGTCCTTCAGTGATCTGTTGTTGTTGTGCTATTTGAAGGTTAATGGAGGAAACTCTCGGAAGAGCACCTTCAACATTACAGATATACTACAATATACTACTAAACTCACGAAAAACTAATCTTGTAATCTGTCCGGCAGAGGCTCAGTCAGTAGGGGCTTGGACTGTGAGCCATAGGGTTGCTGGTTCAAGTCCCCGACCAGACAGTGTGACAGTTGCTACTTGGAGAGGTCCCAGTTCACCTTGAGCAAGGCACAGGACACCCTTGTCTGTATTTAATCATATCATTTTGTTATTGTTTATATTCATGTCATTTTCCATCCTCCATTCCTCACCTAAATATACAGCATATTAACCTCCACCATAAGGCAATCTATTTTAACCCTTTGATGGCCTTCTCCCAGAGTCTCAGTTTGCTTACGAGACACACTTGCCCCCTTCCACCTGGATGATGCGTTTTTAAGCCGGACCTCCCTCGCTGGTCTTGTTGTTGATATTTGAGGAGAATATCCGCAGCATCCCCGTGTAGCTGCACACCACCACCATGTCTAAGGTTTAAGGCATTACTAAATATTAAATGTCACTGTAATGTGAACAGCTGTGATGCAAATGTGAGTTGAAGTTGTTACTGGGAAATGAGAGTAAAAGGCAAATAATCTGTTTGAAAGTCATCCTTTTCTGTGTAAATATGCTTTTAATAACTCAGTATTTCATTGTTTCTGTGTTTTAATTATCATACATCTATTTAATTCACTGTCTTGCATTATCTCACCGTCAAAGAGTTCTGCTTTTATTAGGATTTTATTCTCTAAAGAGTCACATTTGGAGAAAAGCGTGAAGAGAAATGTTAGAAATAGTTTTAAGAAAATAAATATTCACAACAAACAGAAGTTGTTTTTCTTTATTTCAATGACATTTTAAGAGTTTCAGTATTCAATCAGAAATACAATGAATATATCAATCACTCCATTTGGTTGTATTTGAGTAAAAGTAGAAGTACTCAGATCTTGTACTTGAGTAAAAGTAGAAGTACTCAGATCTTGTACTTGAGTAAAAGTAGAAGTACTCAGATCTTGTACTTGAGTAAAAGTAGAAGTACTCAGATCTTGTACTTGAGTAAAAGTAGAAGTACTCAGATCTTGTACTTGAGTAAAAGTAGAAGTACTCAGATCTTGTTCTGGAGTAAAAGTAGAAGTACTCAGATCTTGTTCTGGAGTAAAAGTAGAAGTACTCAGATCTTGTTCTTGAGTAAAAGTAGAAGTACTCAGATCTTGTTCTTGAGTAAAAGTAGAAGTACTCAGATCTTGTTCTTGAGTAAAAGTAGAAGTACTCAGATCTTGTTCTTGAGTAAAAGTAGAAGTACTCAGATCTTGTTCTGGAGTAAAAGTAGAAGTACTCTGATCTTGTTCTGGAGTAAAAGTAGAAGTACTCAGATCTTGTTCTTGAGTAAAAGTAGAAGTACTCAGATCTTGTTCTTGAGTAAAAGTAGAAGTACTCAGATCTTGTTCTTGAGTAAAAGTAGAAGTACTCAGATCTTGTTCTTGAGTAAAAGTAGAAGTACTCAGATCTTGTACTTGAGTAAAAGTAGAAGTACTCAGATCTTGTACTTGAGTAAAAGTAGAAGTACTCTGATCTTGTACTTGAGTAAAAGTAGAAGTACTCAGATCTTGAGTAAAAGTAGAAGTACTCAGATCTTGTTCTTGAGTAAAAGTAGAAGTACTCAGATCTTGTACTTGAGTAAAAGTAGAAGTACCAGAGTGTAGGAATACTCTGTTACAGTAAAAGTCCTGCATTCAAAATGTTCCTCAAGTGAAAGTAGAAAAGTATTCTCATCAAGAATAAACAGACAAGAAAGAGAAGCTCTAAAGACAGAAATCAGGAAACAAATGAGTTTTAAAGAGATGTTAGACATTGGGTCAGGGAGGCTTTATATTATGTAAGAAGAACAGAGTTAATAAAGATAATTTAATATTTTTATTTTTGGTTGAATTCTGGTCCTCAATCCAAAACTCCAACTCATTGTCTTCAGTGTTTTTTTGTTTTTTTTTAGTTTTAAGGTTATTTGTATAAATACTTGTCTTTAGCATCCTACATTGCAATGCTAAATTGTTTCTTAAAAAAACGTATTTTGTACAATCCTTATGGGGAGGCTGTGGCTCAGTGGATACTAGTGTGATGGACTTCGAATCAGGGGGTAGTGAGTTCGAGTTCCACTGCAGTCAGCATGTCGTTGCGTCCCTGAGACACTACACCCCAAACTGCTCCTGTGGGGATTGTCCACAGTACTCAATGTATGTTAGTCGCTTTGGATAAAAGCTTCTAACAAATGACATGTAATGTAATATATTTCTTTTTTTACCTACTTCTTTTTTTTATTGTTTATGTTCGCACCACCAGATACCAAAAGCAAATTCCTTGTAAGTGTAAACGTACCTGGCAATTACATTACATTAAATGTCACTTGTAAGACGTTTTTATCCAAAGTGACTAACATACTCAATACTGTGGACAATCCCCACAGGAGCACTTTGGGGTGAAGTGTCTCAGGGACACAACGACATGCTGACTGTAGTGGGGTTTGAACCTGGCTGTGACCCCCTGATCCCAACACCAACGCACTAGTCCACTGCGCCACACGCCTCGTTAATACACTTTATTCTGATTCTGACAGGCAGTTTCATCCCACAGGCCATAAGACTGTTAAACACCTGCACTTTTGGAAGAACTATTTATCAATATTCCAATTACTTTTATAGACTATTCTGCACTATTTCTACTATATTCAATTTTATTGTATTTATTTGCACTATTTTATCTGTTGTATTGTTGCTCTGTTGGAGGAGCCTGTGACCTCAGATCTTCATTGATATATCTCACTGTAGCTATGTACAGTACACATGCCAATAATAGCCTTGAATCTTGAACAGGGTCGAAATCACAAACATCTCAAGGTCTCAGAAAGATCTTAAACTGCTGATGGATTAATTACATTACATGGCATTACATTTAGCTGAGGCTTTTATCCAAAGCAACTTACAATAAGTGCGCTCGACCAACAAAATACAAACTTGAAGAAAACAGAATCATATAAGTACATCAGGTTTCATAGAGCCAAACATTTCAAGTGCTGCTCAACTGGCTCTAGATCAGCCAGCTCTTTATTAGTATATAAGTGCTTTGTTAGTAATTCTATCTCTGGAAGTGGAGTCCAAAGAGATGAGTTTTCAGTCTGAAGAAGATGTGTAAGCTTTCTGCTGTCCTGATTTCAATGGGGAGCTCATTCCACCATTTTGGAGCCAGGATAGCAAACCCACGTGTTTCTGCTGATGGGAACTTGGGTCCCCCTCACAGTGCGGGTGCAGCGAGCTGTTTGGCTGATGCAGAGCGGAGTGCACGTGCTGGGGTGTACGGTTTAACCATGTCCTGGATGTAGGAAGGGCCAGACCCATTCACAGCATGGTACGCAAGTACCAGTATCAGTCAATCAATCAATCAATATTTATTTATATAGCTCAATATCACAAATGTTACATTTGTCTCAGTGGACTTCACAGTTTGTACAGAATATCAGTATGACAATACGACACCCTCTGTCCTTAGACCCTCTGTCCTTAGACCCTCACATCGTACAAGGAAACACTTCCAGAGAAAACCCACAGTTTAAAGGGGAACATGGGAGAAACCTCAGGGAGAGCAACAGAGGAGGGATCCCTCTCCCAGGACGGACAGACGTGCAATAGATGCCGTGTGTAAATCAAAAAGATAATACATTTACAGGTAGACCAAATGTTTGGAAATGCATGTGTCTATAATAAGAAGATGAATCCACGAGGATGTCAAGAGTCCTGTGGGAGCCATCAGGGAAGTAGTATGAGAGTCAGGCAGGACCGCAGGTTCAGCCACGAGACGTAATTTTGGGTGACTGACATTTATTGGATATTATTAATAATAATTTGCGTTTTTTTTTTACCATTTCAGTGTTATATGTAATGCTTGTAATGTTATGTAAATATGAATGAGATTTATTTATTGAAAAAAAATTTTTTTAAATGAAAACTATAGGCTCCTCTTCCATGTATGATCAAAGTGACAAGGCAGTTCCTTGAACTTGGCATTTTAAATAAATTGCAATTTATGTATAAAACAATTTTTTTCATTTTTTTATTTAGTACCATTGCAAAGACAATCTCTATTTATTCAACATATATAATGAATGTGAGTATTAGGTCAACGTGATGTATTTTGGTGTCTGCAAAAGTAAGTGACAGTACTTCCACCTTTTCTGTAGAATGACCCATCTATCAAAACCCAGTTATTAACATTCATTGGATTGCACACTTTGTTTGTTTGTTTGGATATGTAGCAAATTGACATTTTAAATAGCACTTAATGACTGACTGAATGGAAATGACAATACATGAAAATGTAAAACGAAAAAAGCGATCATGAAAATGCTTCCCAAAAATGAATTAAAAGATTTTTGACCACTTTTTTGTTCAGATATATCACATATTTGTAACTAAATGATACATGAATTGGAACAAAACCCAGCATCAACTGAGGAGTGACTCCCGTGAGGTTCATGTATTTTCTTCACTCCGCTGGGAAACTGCTCTCATGTCAAGAAGCATCAGATCAGTGCACGCACTGCATCGTCCAATCAGTGAGCGATACACAGTAAGGGGGCGGGGCGAGTGTCGGAGGATTTCATCGGAATTGGCCCCGTCTCAGGTCGGTTAAATTAAATCCTTGCTTCCCTCACTTGCGTCGTTTCCCTGTGTTTAGTCCCTCCCTCCAGAGAAACATGGAGGGACGCAAGGAAACCACGAGAAGCAGGGAAATGAGTTTTAAGAGCACTAGGACGTCCTTTCCTCCGGAGCGTCACGTGAAGCGACGTCCGTTTGTGATGACGCCGCACAGCTGTTCGTCTGACAGCAGCTCTTTCCCCGTTATTTTCACAAACACCCCCGCCACACACTTACTGACACAAACATTTGTATCATCTGTTGTAGACCCCAATAAATAAAATCAAATAAGAACTCATTCTCAAAAAAGATAAACGCCAATCTTAAAATGTATAAACGAACAATAGTTTGATTAATATTGATTAGAGTGCACAATAGAAATAAAATAATTGAGAGAAGAAATATATATATTATCTATCAAAACCCAGTTAGATTAACATTCATTGGATTTCACACTTTGTTTGTTTGTGTGGATATGTAGCACATTAACATTTTAATAGCACTTAATGACTGACTGAATGGAAATGACAGTAAATGAAAATATAAAACGAAAAAAGCGATCATGAAA
The DNA here is from genome assembly GCF_949606895.1 of Notothenia rossii. NCBI lineage: Eukaryota > Metazoa > Chordata > Actinopteri > Perciformes > Nototheniidae > Notothenia > Notothenia rossii. The sequence continues at coordinate 95,312,654 of NC_136912.1, forward strand.
ATGTTTCCAATAAATAAAGAAAAAGATTTTTGACCACTTTGTTGTTCAGATATATCACATATTTGTAACTAAATGATACATGAATTGAAAAAAAACACAGTTTAAACTGAAGAGTGACTCTCGTGAGTTTCATTTATTTTCTTCACTCCGCTGGGGTACTGCTCTCGTGTCAAGAACAAGAAGCATGAGATCAGTGCATGCACTGCATCGTCCAATCAGTGAGCGATACACAGTAAGGGGGAGGGGCGAGTATCTGAGGATTTCATCGGAGGATGGAGTGGTGGTTCCTCGATTATCGCTCCTCCATTATCGCTCATCGCTCCTCAATCTTCGGTCCTCCGGCAGAAATAAGAGCCATGGCAGACAAATCAACTTCCGGTGAGACCGAGGAGCGAGGAAATGAAAATAGTCGACCTGAGACAGGGCCCCAGGACATGATGAACGTTAGCACCCAATATGAGTAGGAAGGGTTTATAATTATGTTTTTGTTATTGGTATTTAAACTGATAACAACAAAAGAAAAAATATATATGGTCAAATGAAATGTGGAATATTTATACAAACTGATCCACATTATCCACTACTACACCTTATTAGACAGAAATACATCTTGAATACAGAAAGGTGGCGGTAATGCGCCTTTAACGCTTTTTACCAGCCGCCATTACGCCGTAAAGAGAAGACGACGAAGAAGAAGAAGAAGTTTACAGCAGTGGGCGTGGCTTGTGTTCGGATGACGTCACTAGTGGACAGTCCACACACAGCATGATGGCGGCAGCAGCGGTAGCGGTGGAGCGGGGCGGAGGAACTGGAGGAACCGGAGCACCGGGAGGACCGTCTCCTGCTGGAGCCTCTGCCCGGGCTGAAGGCTCCTCTCCCCGGCCTGGCTCTGCGGGTTTCTCGGTGCTGGTGGTGGTCGGGTCTATGCGGACCAACGGGCTTCTGGAGCGGCTGTTGAAGCAGATAGAGACCGGTGAGTATCAGACATCCTTTCAAAATAGAAGTCCTCCTGTGTACTGCACTAACGTTTTTTTAATTATTATTACTGATTAATATGTAATATTCCATTCCTCTCATACTTATGTATATATAATATCCTGCTTTATATTTTGTTACTTTACATTTGTAATTCAACATGTATATGTGCTACTTCTTTTTTAATGCTATTTTATTTCTATTGCGATGTTTACAAAATACACACACACACACACACACACACACACACACACTCACTTACAATATTCTTTAAAAAATACACATTTTTAGGAGGGTACAGGAGAATGCATGTTATGATTTTGATTTCAGGAGGTTAATTTAACCTGAGTTAATGTTCCAGATGTTATAGAAATGGTCAGATTTGTAGAATATTATTAAAGATATTCCAGGGAAATCAACTCAAATATAGTTTAGAGAGAAGGGCCCTCATCTTTAGTCCTAGAGTAAGGACAGTATATCATCTTTTACAGCAGCAGTAGGTAGTGTTTTGATTCGTAGACCTAAATTCAAAAGGGTCTCCATTCAGTCTGTTTTTGGTGAGTTTTCTGCCACTATTCCCAAAGTTAGTGGTCGGTTTTCTGATATGTAATGGCTTGTTTTCTGTGTGATTTTGACCACATTTTCCGTTTATCCGTTATTTCCTAACAGCAAAAGTAAGGACATTATATAATCTTTAACTAGAAGCAGTAGGTAGTGTTTTGATTCGTAGACCTAAAGACAGTGGGTCCATATATTGTGTTTTAATGAGAGAGAGACAGATGTTTATTAGTATTAATCTCTGTCTCTCTCTCTCTGCCTCTCTGTCTGTCTGTCTGTCTCTCTCTATCTGCCTGTCTGTCTTTCACACCAAGTACTTTGCCGTACTGTTTACTAAACGTCTTATCCTTACATAATTAAAGTCCCTATTCTCCA
>NC_136912.1:95319561-95327424 GCF_949606895.1 Notothenia rossii
TTTATTTGGAGCTTCGGCCGGAGAATTCACAAGACATGTCACGGGCCACGGTCTGACCACACGGTTGAGACGCCACAATCAATTCTGAAGAGCTCTACCCCAGACCCATGTGTTTAGCTAGTTCAGAGAGAATAATCAACCTTGTGCAGAACAAGATAGAATCATAACACCTCTATCAGCTGACGCCAACAGGCAGGAACAGGGAGACAGAACACTGAGAGCACAGCAGCCAAGGTTACAGGTGTCTGTGCTCAGTGAGGTCAGTATAAACTGGGTCAAAGTTATGGGCCTTGGAAAATATCTCCCCAACAGTAATCATATTATTGCAATTTGGACATTTCCAATATATTTGTAGGCCCCCAAAACTCAGGTTTAGACAAAAACTACTTGTCTAGAATAAATTATGAAGGAGTTAGGGTATTTTAAGGAATTTGGGCCATCTTTGACGCCATCTGGAAAAGTACTTTTAGGGACACATAATACTACACAAAACTGTAAAGAAACCTCTTGTTGCAGTTTTTTTGGGGTCAAACCTTGTGTGTGTGTGTGTGTGTGTGTGTGTGTGTGTGTGGGTGTGTGTGTGTGTGTGTGTGTGTGTGTGTGTGTGTGTGTGTGTGTGTGTGTGTGTGTGTGTGTGTGTGTGTGTGTGTGTGTGTGTGTGTGTGTGTGTGTGTGTGTGTGTGTGTGTGTGTGTGTGTGTGTGTGTGTGTGTGTGTGTGTGTGTGTGCCCGCCCCTCAGGTCCGGAGGCTGGTTCTGGACCCGTCCCGTCACAAGCTGCTGGTTCTGGCGGGTCAGTGTGAGGAGGCGTCCGGAGACATCGTGCTGCAGAAAGGACGCTTCTCCTTCAGAGACTTCCTGCACATCTTCACAGAGGAAGAGGTGAGATCATCGATATGACCAGGATTCTTAATTGAATGGTTCTGAACACTTTTAAAAATTGAGTAGAAGTACTCAGAGCTTGTATTTGAGTAGAAGTACTCAGGTCTTGTTCTTGAGTAAAGTAGAAGTACTCAGATCTTGTACTTGAGTAAAAGTAGAAGTACTCAGATCTTGTACTTGAGTAAAAGTAGAAGTACTCAGATCTTGTACTTGAGTAAAAGTAGAAGTACTCAGGTCTTGTACTTGAGTAAAAGTAGAAGAACTCAGGTCTTGTACTTGAGTAAAAGTAGAAGTACTCAGGTCTTGTATTTGAGTAAAAGTAGAAGAACTCAGGTCTTGTATTTGAGTAGAAGTACTCAGATCTTGTACTTGAGTAAAAGTAGAAGTACTCAGATCTTGTACTTGAGTAAAAGTAGAAGTACTCAGGTCTTGTACTTGAGTAAAAGTAGAAGTACTCAGGTCTTGTACTTGAGTAAAAGTAGAAGTACTCAGGTCTTGTATTTGAGTAGAAGTACTCAGATCTTGTACTTGAGTAAAAGTAGAAGTACTCAGGTCTTGTACTTGAGTAAAAGTAGAAGTACTCAGGTCTTGTATTTGAGTAGAAGTACTCAGATCTTGTACTTGAGTAAAAGTAGAAGAACTCAGGTCTTGTATTTGAGTAGAAGTACTCAGATCTTGTACTTGAGTAAAAGTAGAAGTACTCAGATCTTGTACTTGAGTAAAAGTAGAAGTACTCAGGTCTTGTACTTGAGTAAAAGTAGAAGTACTCAGGTCTTGTATTTGAGTAAAAGTAGAAGAACTCAGGTCTTGTATTTGAGTAGAAGTACTCAGATCTTGTACTTGAGTAAAAGTAGAAGTACTCAGGTCTTGTATTTGAGTAAAAGTAGAAGTACTCAGGTCTTGTATTTGAGTAGAAGTACTCAGATCTTGTACTTGAGTAAAAGTAGAAGTACTCAGGTCTTGTATTTGAGTAAAAGTAGAAGTACTCAGGTCTTGTACTTGAGTAAAAGTAGAAGTACTCAGATCTTGTACTTGAGTAAAAGTAGAAGAACTCAGGTCTTGTATTTGAGTAGAAGTACTCAGATCTTGTACTTGAGTAAAAGTAGAAGTACTCAGGTCTTGTACTTGAGTAAAAGTAGAAGTACTCAGGTCTTGTACTTGAGTAAAAGTAGAAGTACTCAGGTCTTGTACTTGAGTAAAAGTAGAAGTACTCAGATCTTGTACTTGAGTAAAAGTAGAAGTACTCAGATCTTGTACTTGAGTAAAAGTAGAAGAACTCAGGTCTTGTATTTGAGTAAAAGTAGAAGTACTCAGGTCTTGTACTTGAGTAAAAGTAGAAGTACTCAGGTCTTGTACTTGAGTAAAAGTAGAAGAACTCAGGTCTTGTATTTGAGTAAAAGTAGAAGTACTCAGATCTTGTACTTGAGTAAAAGTAGAAGTACTCAGGTCTTGTACTTGAGTAAAAGTAGAAGTACTCAGGTCTTGTACTTGAGTAAAAGTAGAAGAACTCAGGTCTTGTATTTGAGTAAAAGTAGAAGTACTCAGATCTTGTACTTGAGTAAAAGTAGAAGTACTCAGGTCTTGTACTTGAGTAAAAGTAGAAGAACTCAGGTCTTGTATTTGAGTAGAAGTACTCAGATCTTGTACTTGAGTAAAAGTAGAAGTACTCAGATCTTGTACTTGAGTAAAAGTAGAAGTACTCAGGTCTTGTACTTGAGTAAAAGTAGAAGTACTCAGGTCTTGTATTTGAGTAAAAGTAGAAGAACTCAGGTCTTGTATTTGAGTAGAAGTACTCAGATCTTGTACTTGAGTAAAAGTAGAAGTACTCAGATCTTGTACTTGAGTAAAAGTAGAAGTACTCAGGTCTTGTACTTGAGTAAAAGTAGAAGTACTCAGGTCTTGTATTTGAGTAAAAGTAGAAGAACTCAGGTCTTGTATTTGAGTAGAAGTACTCAGATCTTGTACTTGAGTAAAAGTAGAAGTACTCAGGTCTTGTATTTGAGTAAAAGTAGAAGTACTCAGGTCTTGTATTTGAGTAGAAGTACTCAGATCTTGTACTTGAGTAAAAGTAGAAGTACTCAGGTCTTGTATTTGAGTAAAAGTAGAAGTACTCAGGTCTTGTACTTGAGTAAAAGTAGAAGTACTCAGATCTTGTACTTGAGTAAAAGTAGAAGAACTCAGGTCTTGTATTTGAGTAGAAGTACTCAGATCTTGTACTTGAGTAAAAGTAGAAGTACTCAGGTCTTGTACTTGAGTAAAAGTAGAAGTACTCAGGTCTTGTACTTGAGTAAAAGTAGAAGTACTCAGGTCTTGTACTTGAGTAAAAGTAGAAGTACTCAGATCTTGTACTTGAGTAAAAGTAGAAGTACTCAGATCTTGTACTTGAGTAAAAGTAGAAGAACTCAGGTCTTGTATTTGAGTAAAAGTAGAAGTACTCAGGTCTTGTACTTGAGTAAAAGTAGAAGTACTCAGGTCTTGTACTTGAGTAAAAGTAGAAGAACTCAGGTCTTGTATTTGAGTAAAAGTAGAAGTACTCAGATCTTGTACTTGAGTAAAAGTAGAAGTACTCAGGTCTTGTACTTGAGTAAAAGTAGAAGTACTCAGGTCTTGTACTTGAGTAAAAGTAGAAGAACTCAGGTCTTGTATTTGAGTAAAAGTAGAAGTACTCAGATCTTGTACTTGAGTAAAAGTAGAAGTACTCAGATCTTGTACTTGAGTAAAAGTAGAAGAACTCAGGTCTTGTATTTGAGTAAAAGTAGAAGTACTCAGGTCTTGTACTTGAGTAAAAGTAGAAGTACTCAGGTCTTGTACTTGAGTAAAAGTAGAAGAACTCAGATCTTGTATTTGAGTAAAAGTAGAAGAACTCAGATCTTGTACTTGGAGTAGTAGTACAAAGTAAATGTAAATACTAAAGTTAAGTACAAGTATCTCACAGTTGTCCTGAAGTTCAGTACTTGAGTAAATATCCCGTGTCCCTCCTCTTTGTTTCTAGTCCCCTGTGCCGTGACTCTCTATCTGCTCTCTGTTCCTCAGGTGGTGAAGGTGTTGGGTTCTGCAGACCCCGCTCTGAAGGCCCATCTGACCCTCAGCTGCCCGGACCTGGGTCTCTGGTCCCGCCCGGCTCTGGACCCCCTGCAGGACCTCCTGACGGTGCAGGTGAACCCCCCGCCGGTGCTCCCACAGATGGAGGGTCTGCAGGAGTTTCTGGAGTACTTGTCCGAATCTCTGGAGCCCGAATCGCCCTTTGAGCTCCTGGAGCCTCCGAGCACCGTTGGTTTCCTGAAGCTTTCGAGGCCCTGCTGCTACGTTTTCCCCGGCGGACGAGGAGGATCCGCGTTCTTCGCCGTGAACGGGTTTAACGTGCTGGTGAACGGCGGCTCTGACACCCGGTCCTGCTTCTGGAAACTCGTTCGGCACCTGGATCGGATCGACTCGGTGCTGCTGACCCACGTCGGAGTGGACAACCTGCCCGGCGTGATCAGTTTGTTGCAGAGGAAGGTGGCCGAGCAGGAGGAGGAAGGAGCTGGATCCCAGACTGAAGAGGACTGGATGAAGAACCTCATCTCCCCAGAGATAGGGGTCGTCTTCCTGAACGCCCCCGACAGACTGAAGGCTTTACAGGTGGGAAGTAGCGGAGTACAAATACTTCATTTCTGTACTTAAGTACATGTTTCTGGTATGAGTACTTTACTCCATGACTTATTTTTCTGACGACTTTTTACTTTGACTTCTTACATGTTGAACTCAAATACCTGTACTTTCTACTTCTCACATGTTGAACTCAAATACCTGTACTTTCTACTTCTCTCATTTTCCAAACAGGCTGGTTCCTTTAGTCTGAATGTGTGTTTGGTGGCGTGATCTTTATTATTTAGAGTCATTGCGTGCCTATTGATTTGAACACGATCCGTGTATCCATCATTTCCTGGTCTTCTCTAAAGAAGAGGGACCAATGAAAACGTTGTCATGTTGCCGTTGTTCAGCATGGAAACATTCATTAGCTAACAATGACAGTATTGTTCTATTAATATAAAGGGAGGTCAGGTACTCTTTAAAACAGCTGCTAGTTATGGGTACTTTTTACTGAAGTACATTTCAAAGCCTCTTTACTTTGACTTGAGTAAAGAAGTTTAGTCAGTACTTCTCCTTTCACCAGAGTATTTTAAACACGAGTATCTGTACTTCTACTTGAGTAAAGGATGTATGTACTTCTACTTGAGTAAAGGATGTATGTACTTCTACTTGAGTAAAGGATGTATGTACTTCTACTTGAGTAAAGGATGTGTGTACTTCTACTTGAGTAAAGGATGTGTGTACTTTTGCCATCTTTGACAGGTGGACCCGGCGGAGATGAAGAGCTGCGATCAGGCGACGCTCGCTCTGCAGCTTTTAGAAAGACTCTCAATCAAACCGGAGCCTCTGAGCCGGTCTAACGGACCCAGCATCGTGCCGCTGATCCTGTTCCAGAAGATGGGGGTGGGCCGTCTGGAGCTGTACCCTCTGAACCCCATGAGTAAAACCCTGGAAGTCCTGATGCAGAACTGGCCGAACGGCGGGTCGAATGCACCGTCTGAAGAACTTCCGATAAGTTGCCTCGCCTCAATCTGCGCTCTGTTGGTCTGGCACCCATCGAGTCCTCAGGAGAAGATCATCAGGGTCCTTTTCCCGGGCTGCACCCCGCAGAACAGGATCCTGGAGGGACTCGATAAACTCAAACATCTGGAATTCCTCAAACATCCCGTTGTGTGTTTGAAGGACCTAGAAAGTCTGAAAAGGGAGAAACCACCAAAGCGAGCGGAGAGTCAGGAGAGTCTGAAGTCCCAGACCAGGGAGGTCCGACCCAGCAGTGCCTTACAGAAAGACAAGAGAGTGGATCTCAAGAAACAGGACGTGAAGACGAAGCCGAAGACAGCAGGTGAAACCGGACCGAAAGACAGGAAGGATGGGGAGGAGAAGCCAAAAGTAAAGGAGGTAGACGCTAAAGCAAAACCTCAGAAACCTGCAGAAAAGCTGGTTCCAAAGAAAGAGGGGTCAAAGGAAGACAAGAAGGACGTGAAGAAGAAGGACGAGAAGGTCTCTGTGAAGAAAGAAGAGAACGCAGAGAAGAAGAAAGAAGCCATGAAGAAGGAAACGATAAGTATTAAACCAAAGAAAGATCACAAGCCGGAACCAAAAAAAGACGGTAAGAAGGATGTGAAGACGGAGGAGAGGAAACCAGCAAAACCAGCTTCTAAAGACGTGAAGAAAGCACCATCGTCCACAGGAAGTATCGACGTGAAGAAAGCACCATCGTCCACAGGAAGTCTCAACGTGAAGAAAGCACCGGGCAAGTTTGGGTCTCTCAAGAAAGACGGGACCCTCCCAAAGAAAGACTCGACGAATAAAGGGACGAAAGGTAAACCAGGCTCAAAGGAACCAGAAGTCCAGAAGGAGGCGGATCGCTCGAAGGTCTCAACGCCCGAGGACATGACGGCCGAGTTCGAGAATCTTCGGCTGGAAAACGACAACGGGAACAACTCGCAGGTCAACGGGAACTCTGTGGAGAGTCCGGAGAAGTTTCGCTGCTCAGAACCTGCAGGACCTGTAGGATCCGATCTGACCCTCGAGGAGTTGAACCAGGACCCTCGAGGATGTGTTCTGGAGAACTCTGCGTCCTCTCAGGATAAACCGTCCAGCCTCCTGACGCTCAGTCCTTTCAGAGACTCGTCCACCACCATCACCTCCATGCCGGCAGAACTGGGATCCCCTCAATCCACAGAGGTGAGGCGGGTTTATTTCTGTTAGAAAAATATCACTCGACACCGGTTTGAGAATCAATAATCAGGTGCTCATTTATTCTTACAAGAAGGAGCAGAGTTAAAGGTCCCCTGTTACACTGTTTCTCATCAGTACATTATAGGTCTCAGATATATCCAGAGCCTGTCTCTGATTGGCTGTTTCAGCCCTGCTGATTCTCTGTCTGTTACTTTAGATGAAAATAAGGAGCCCCTCCCCACGCCCCTCTGAGAGACATTTGGTTACAAAGAACTCAATGGGGCTCTAGGAGGAGATTCAGGTGATAGGGGGGGGGGGGGTTACCTTGGTTGCTGATTGGCTAATGGTTACACAAGACAACACATCGTTATGACATCATAAAGTGGCCAAAATCTGATCAGCTCGTTTTCAGACAGGTTTTTATAGAAATGGATCAAAAAGAGAGAGAATCTTTGTTCCTGAAACTTTCAGAGTCTCTTTCCACAGAGGGGACACATGTTGATGTAGAAGAGACATGAAGAAGAGGGGACACATGTTGATGTAGAAGAGACATGAAGAAGAGGGGACACATGTTGATGTAGAAGAGACATGAGGAAGAGAGGACACATGTTGATGTAGAAGAGACATGGAGAAGAGGGGACACATGTTGATGTAGAAGAGACATGAAGAAGAGGGGACACATGTTGATATAGAAGAGACATGAAGAAGAGGGGACACATGTTGATGTAGAAGAGACATGAAGAAGAGGGGACACATGTTGATGTAGAAGAGACATGAAGAAGAGGGGACACATGTTGATGTAGAAGAGACATGAAGAAGAGGGGACACATGTTGATGTAGAAGAGACATGGAGAAGAGGGGACACATGTTGATGTAGAAGAGACATGAAGAAGAGGGGACACATGTTGATGTAGAAGAGACATGAAGAGGAGGGGACACATGTTGATGTAGAAGAGACATGAAGAAGAGGGGACACATGTTGATGTAGAAGAGACATGAAGAGGAGGGGACACATGTTGATGTAGAAGAAACATGGAGAAGAGGGGACACATGTTGATGTAGAAGAGACATGGAGAAGAGGGGACACATGTTGATGTAGAAGAAACATGGAGAAGAGGGGACACATGTTCGATGAGAAGAGACATGGAGAAGAGGGGACACATGTTGATGTAGAAGAGACATGAAGAAGAGGGGACACATGTTGATGTAGAAGAGACATGGAGAAGAGA